>NC_077232.1:53947787-54264787 GCF_027887165.1 Monodelphis domestica
GGAAAAATGAGTAAACAACAACAAGAACATGAACATAAAGAGCTAATATGGTGACAGAGAAGACTAAGGCACAAACTCAGAAGAAGATAAAAATGTGAAAATAGCTACAAGCAAAACCTCAAAAAATGTGTTTAATTGGACACAAGCCCAACAAGAATTCCTGGAAGATTTCAAGAAAGAGATGAGTAATAAGGGAAAACTTGGAAAAGAAATGAGACTGATATGAGAAAATTATGAAAAGAGAATTAGCAGCTTTATAAAAGAGTCACAAAAAATCCTGAAGCAAATGATACCTTTAAAAAATAGAATTGATCTAATGGTGAGAAGCAAAAAAAATTCACTGAAGAAACAGCAAAATTGACAAAGTTGAAATAAAAATCCTTCCTGGATGGAAGGGAGATGATAACCACCTACCTAGTGACCTCTTCAGGGCCAGTAAAGTACAAAACCCCTTGGGCTCTAGAAAAAGTTTATTTTTTATGATAGGAGTAAAGGGGGAATGATAAATAGGTTCCTAAAACTATAGATCTAATCTCCACCCAACCTTTTTCACCTCATGGTGAATTATATCTTTTTCTTGAGAATTCACTCAAGCTACTACTCCTTATTCCTAACCAAGACCCAGAAAACCCAGTTATCTGACTATTCTACTATACTAGTTAGAATGGATTTTCAAAAAGATAATGAGGAGATACTCACAGATGTATTTGATGTATTTGAGCCCTTATCTAAAGCCTGGGGTTGTTCCTAAGTATACCCAGAGTCCCCGATGACCAAACCCTGGGGTTTACTGTCACCAAGTGGATTTCTGACAGATGGATTCTCAGGCAGATGGTCTCTGTACTTCAGGGAAAAAGCAGTATACTCCAAGGCAAATTCCAGAGCCCCAGGTCAAGGAGAAAATATTACAAACAACCAGAAAAATGAAATATTGTGAAGCTACAATCAAGGTTGCACAAGATTGGGGCAGCTAAAGGGCTCAGTGAATAGAGTATCATACCTAGAGATGGGAGGTACTGAGCTCAAATCTGAATTTAGCCTAGCCAAATAATTTTTATTTGCTTAGTCTTTGCCATTCCTTTGCTGTGAAACCGATACTTAGTATAAACTCTAAGACAGAAAGAAAGAGTTTTTAAAAAGATTGCCCAAGATTTAGCAGCCTCCACATTAAAAGGAATAGAGGGCTTAGAATATATTGTTCCAGAAGGCAAAGGATCTAGGATTAGAACCAAGAATAGCCTACTCAGCAACACTGAATATAATCCTTCCGGAGAAAATATGAATACTAAATGAACTTGAGGACTTTTAAACATTTCTGATGAAAAGACCACAGCTGAATAGAAAATCTGGCATTCTAACACAAGGTTTAATAAAAGTATTACAAAGTTACATATGAAAAAAGAAATCATAGGGGACTCAATAGGGTTAAACTGTTTATATTCCTATATGAGAAGATGATACTTTTAACTCCTAAGATCTTTGTCATTATTAGGGCAGTTAGAAGGAGTCTACATAAACAGAAGTCATGGGTAGGAATAGACTATGTTGAGATAATTGGAAAAAATAAGGGATGAGAAAGAGGGATGTGCTGGGAGAAGTGGGAAGGGAGAGGTAGAATGAGGAAAAATTTTCACATACAAAAGGCACATAATGAAGAACTTTTATTGTAGAAGGGGAAGTGGAGGGGTGGTGGGCAATGCTTGAACCTCATTTTCATTGGAAACAGTCCAAAGAAGGAAGAATACACACACACACACACACACACACACACACACACACACACTCATTTGGGTGTAGGACTCTATCTTACTCAACAGGGAAATAGGAAGAGAAGGGAATAAGGGAAAATCTATGGACATTAAGGGAGACAGGAGTCAGAAGGAAGATATACTTTTGAGAAGGAAGGAATAGGATAAAAAGAGAGACTGTATAATAAAGAAGAAAATGGAATGCAGGGAAATGCAGTTAGTTATTATAACTGAATGTATATAGAATGAGCTCAACAGAAGTGGATGGCTGAATGGATTAGAAACTAGAATCCAACAATATGTTTACAAAGAAGCATTTAGGAGACTTTAATCACTATCCCCAAGAAAAATATTCAACATACAAATCCATATCAATTTGAATCAGAGTACTTAAGGCAGAATAATCTTTTATGTATGCTTTTTAATACTTTTTTGGGAAGCTGATCAGTTTTTTTTACATTATTTGCAACATAGAAGTTTACAGATTACATAGGACAAATACAAATTACAGATTCTTTCACTACCTAATCCTATTTGGTGGACCAAACACATTTTCCTTTAATCCATTATTTTCTGCTCTGGAGTCCTTTCTCTCTTTGTGTAGCCCTCAGCCCACACAAATGAATTCATCATCTCCTCTATCTGGGTTTCTTGACTAGGCATCCAGAATCTGCTGTTTTCAAGTTGCATTATGATTTGGTTTGGTGTACTCTACAATTATTATGAGCAGATATCAACTAACCAGTAATCACTACCTTTTAGAAATGAGTGTTTATCATGGTACTATAGTTGGTACAAAACATGACCTTCTAAGTATGGAACATATCTTTCAATTGATACAAACTCTTCAGGATAGTTGGGAACAAACATGGCAAAGGGATCAATCATAGCTCCTGATTGCTGGAAGCTCTCTTCACTCTTTTGTACAATATTCACATAGTCATTGTAGGCCTGAGGTATCTTCTCTGCTGGGCTCTTGGAATGTTCTTAGATCTTTCCTCTATGTGTCTATTATGTTTTCAGTTACCAATGCAGATACTATATACATTATTCCAGGGATGTTGCTAGAAATAGGACACTTATGGAAAACACAAATATTTTGATACTACAAAGTTCCCAAGGTCTTCCTCTGATTATGGTGGGGTACTGTGGGGAGGAAGAGACTATATCTGAGGTTTTTCTCCTCTTCCCACAAGTGACTGCTTCTCAGGCACTTGGCTGCAGGCTTCCACTGCTAAGATGTTATTTGCTCTAATGTTCTATTCCAAACTAGCTTACTGGTTTTATATAAGTCTATAGGATGTGATTTATTCAGTCATCCACTCTGAACAAACATCTTAAGATCCATACCCATGGCTGAAATGCCTTTGGATAATTAAAAGGAGATCCCTCAACCTTATTCACACCTAGATCATACCTCTGACTGAATGATTCTATTGGGATGTGTTATCACCTGACAAAGTTATGGAAGGAATAGTATTCTTGTGTATTGCTTTCAGGGGAGAGAGGTGATAGATTGACTTCAATCGTCCCCATCCTCAGTTGTAAAACAAGGCAGTTGGACTAAATCAGTAGTATAAAAAAATCTCAAATAGATATAGATCTTTATAAATTGCATAGATTTAGCAAACTGTAAATTCATATTATATATGTTGAATTGTATTTTTATTGAGTTAAACACTTCTCTACTACATTTTAATTTGATTCTGGTCCTATTTGGGGTTTTTATCTGCTTCTTATATAGCTCATGAACCCCAAATTTGATGCCTCTAGATGATATGACCTCTAACTTTCCCACTCTAAACCATAGGATCTTTTCTTGCATTGTAAGTATCTTGAGGGCAGAAACTACATTCCATATTGTGTTTGTGTGTGTGTGTGTGTGTGTGTGTGTGTGTGTGTGTGTGTGTGTGTGCCATAAAGTCATTAGACTAGAACTGGACATCTAAAAGGGTTATTAGGTAAATATTAGATAGTTGATTTATATGGAGGAGGTAGATTCATCATGAAATGCTTCCGGGACTCATTGAATCCTAACCCAATTTTTCTGTCTCTTGTCCTTTAGATGAAAGCTTCTGAGGCTGAGTTTTTATCCAGATACATCCTAAAGAAAGGCTTGATCAGATTTAGCTCTCCTACTGGGCCCTGACTTGAAAGTAGCAGCTAATACCTTCACTGTCAGCTGCTGGCCACAAGGATCCCTGCCTAGGTTTTTCAATATAAATTTAGCTCCCCTTCAATGAGTTAAAAGTTCTGAAGAGTTTTAGCAGCCTGAGCCCCACATGGGAAGCCAGAAAAGTTGGCAGAGCCAATTATATCAGCTCCCTTAGACCCTCAAGCCTTTTAAAGGAGAGCAGGCATGGCGGGGGTCAGTTGCACAGTCCTCTCAGGCTCTTCATGAGATGTTCCAGGGCTCAACCCATCAGGCCAAAGGTTTAAGGGATAAGAGGACAAGAGAAAATGTCATTTGAATGCCTTCTACTAAAATAGAATTTTTACTCCCCCCTTCAAAGATGATACACCTCCACCTCTACCTTAACTAAAGGAGGTAAAAAATAATGGTACCTTTGGGCAACACAATAAAGCAGGGCCATAGCAGATGTTCAGTGCTCGGCTCACCACAGTTTTGTCTGATGTCCCACCTGTGCTTTAACTGAGAGGCACGAATTCTGTACCTTTATGATTCCCTCATCTCTGCTGGAGAAAAAAAAATGTGGGGGAGGGAAACACATTTACTTTTGCAGCTACAGAATGATCAACCAGTCTTGTACTGTAAGAAAAAATGTTGAGTCTTGAAGCAGGGGAAGAGAAGTTACTGGTTACTGAAGAATAGGTGTGAGAGAACTATGAAGTGCTTTATTTAGAGCCTGCTGCATGCAGATCTGATTTGACTCGATGAGACTGGGTCAAAATGTCCATCATTTGCAGGGTTACACTCCCAAGCTAGGCTAAGACCAATTTGGTACTTGATGGTTCAGCATTCTGGGAGAAAAAATTTCCTTCTTTTTCACCTGAGGGAACTACTGTTACAGTACCACCAGGGCATTGACCTGGAGAGTTAGCGAGACAGGAACAATCATTGAATTGGGGTCCCTGCTAATTAATTTGGCCTGTTGTTCTCTTGTTACCAATTAACAGGTCAGGCACACAAGTACAAGGAATGAAAGAGGAAAGAACATAGGGTCCTAGCCCATGGCATATGGACCTTCTCTTTGGGACAAAGACTCAAACTAGGTTAAATCTAGAAGGCAGCTTTGAAATCATTTTACAAGGCTCAGAAAATTGAAGTGAAGGGTCAAGGACAAACAGCTTTTAGCAGGAGTCTGTAGTTTATCTTTTCACTCTCTAGCCATAATTATTGCCTCATCTGAAAAGGTGTTTATTCATTTTTTAATTTTATTTAATTTATTTTTTCTCAATTATATATAAAAATAGCTTCCAACATTTGAAAATAAATAATTTTGAGCCTCAAATTCTGCTTCCTTTTTTAGATTCAATCTAGAATACAGGAATAATAACTTACTCTCACAAAGGCTAGACTTAGAATCAGGAAGATCTGGGCTTGAATTTTGCCTCTGAAATAGACTTCTTACAAGACCATGGACAAATCTCAGGGAGTGCCCCAGACAATTCTCTAAAACTGGGACACAGATCTATTCTAGTGAGAGATTCTATATTGAGAGTTCCCCATCATGTATAGGACTGGATCTATAAGCTCTACAACAGTTTAAGGCAGAGATTATCATTATTACTATTATTGTTGTTAAATTTCAAACCTTACCTTCTGTCTTAGTATCAATTCTTAGACAGAAGAGTGGGAAGGGCTAGGAAATTGGAATTGAGTGACTTGCTCTGAAGTATCTGAAGCCAAATTTGAGCTCAGATCCTCCTGACTCCAGGCATGGTACTCTCTATCCACTGGGACACCTAGCTGCCCCTAAGGCAGAGGGTTTTTAAAAAACTGTTATTATAAAGAACTTTTATTTTACTAATTATATATATAAACAAATTTCCACATAAGTTTTCTGAAGTTATATGATCTAAATCCTCTCCCTCCTTCCCCACTCCCAAATCTGGCAAGCAATTTGATCTAGGTTATATATGTATTATCATGCAAAACATTTCCATAGTCTTCATTTTTTAAAACCTTTCTTTCTGCATCAATACTGAATCAATACTGTTTTTAGGTTCCAAGGAAGAATAGTGGTAAGGGCTAGGTAATGGGGGTCAAGTGACTTGCCTAGGGTCATGCAGCTAAGAAGTGTCTGAGATTAGATTTGAAACTAAGATTTCCCATCTCTAAGCCTGGCTCTCAATACACTGAGCCACCTAGATGCTCCCCATATTGTTCATTTTTTAAAGAGAATAATCATATAAAACCAAAACCCCCAAACAAAAACCCAAACTGAAGTGAAAAGTTGCATTTTTTGATCTGTATTCCAACTCCAACAGTGCTTTCTCTGGAAGTAGATAGCATTCTTTGTCATAAGTCCTTCAGAATTGTTCTGGGTCATTCAATTGGTGAGAGTAGCTGTCATTCACTATTGATCATCCCACAATATTGCTGATACTATGTACAGTATTCTCCTGATTCTGCTTATTTCACTTTGCATCATTTCATGTAGGTCTTTCCAGTTCTCTCTGAAATTCTGTACATCATTTCTTACAGCATAATAGTATTCCATCACTATTATATAGCACAATCTGCTCAGTAATTCTCCCAATTGATGGATATCCCTTTGATTTCCAATCCTTTGCCATCACAAAAAAAATTGCTATAAATATTTTTGTAGAATTAGATTCTTTCCCCCTTGTTTTTTATGTGTTTGGGATACAGACCTAGTAGTGGTATTACTGGATCAAAGGATATGCATTCTTTTATAACCCTTTGGGCATAGTTCCAAATTGCCCTCCAGAATGATTGGATCAGTTCACAACTCCTCCAGCAATGCATTAGTGTCCCAATTAAAGTAGAGGTTTGTTTTTTTTTTTAACTAAGATCTATGGAAGGGGTACCTGGAAAATTTCAGGGGGCCATGAAATTGGAGCTGAAAATTACATATTTATTCTAATATGATAGTTTCTTTGGTAATTAATGTATTTTATTTTCTGCATTGAAAGCCATTATTCTGAGAAAAAGTACAGGGGTTTTAACAGATTACCAAAAGGGTCCATGACACATAACAGGTTAAAAAGCACTGCTTCCATGTTTGTAAAAATGCTTTCTTCAAAACAACCCATTTAAAAAGGAGTGCAAATAGGAGCAGCTAAGTAGCATGGTGGTAGAGCATTATGTTAGTAGTCAGGAGGATCTGAGGTTAATTATGATCTCAGATACTTCATAGCTGTGTCACTCTGGGCGAGTCACTTAATCCTGATTGTCTAGCCCTTTCCATTCTTCTGTCTTAGAACTGAATCTAAGACAGAAGGTAAAAAATTTTTTTTAAATAAAAGGTCATGTAAATATATACTTTAAAATTGGGGAAACTGAGGATCTAAGAAATTGGTAATCATTGCACAGCTATTAAGTACTGATCTGGTTTTCTACCCTAATCTTCTGATTCCAAGTATATTCCTTCATCTGTTACACAGTGCTGTCTCTGAATAAAAATAACATGCTGTATTTCTTTTTATGTTGCTTAATGCTAGCCAAGAGATTTAGTTTCAAAGACTTGCCACTAGACTGACCCCCAAAATGGACAATCTGGTTATATAGTCAGACCAAGACTCAGTGTAATTGAATGGAATCCATTATTTTTACATTAACTAATTCTATTTGCTCCTTTCAAGGTTAGTGGAACATTGTCCTAGGGAAACTCTCTGTCCAGCTATCTTCTTCAGCATAATTCATCTCTGAATGCCACATTTTAAGAAGGATATTGGAAAAGTGAAGAATTGTTCCTGGAAGTCTTCAAGAAAACGTTTGATGTACACCCGTGCAGTATCGTTCAGATGTGAGTAAGACTACATAATCTTTGTAGCTTCTCCCAATGCAGATATTTGATGGTCCTCTCATTTAACCATATACTGTCTGGCTTCAGGAACCAGTTCAAGTCAAGCCTCTTCTTGAAGGAGGGGACTTTATGTCCCTTGGTATCAGTAAATGATCATAGACATAGAATTGGAGGAGACCTCTGAAGCTATAGTTGTAATAAAATGATGATCTGTGTGGAAACGATTTCTGTGGTTGTAACTGGATACTCTGGCTTGTGACTAGGGGCTGCTAAGTGTGGGGACACTTGAGGGCTGCCTAGTTACAATGGAGATAGATGAAAGGAGCTGCTTGAGATAGAGGGATGCTGCCACAGGAGAATTCTCTGGGGTTTGCCTACTGATCTCTATTTGATGGCTAATGGAGCAATATTTTTCCTAACCTCCTCCTCCCTTCACTCTCTCCCTTCTTCCACCCTCTCCCTCCCAGTTTCTTCTGAATCTTGTGGCTTCACCCCTCCCCCTGGAGTGGACTATGATATTTATGAGGAAAAACTTCTTCCTTTCTTTTCTCAGGTAAGGAGTTTATTGGGATAACAGGACAAGGAAACTGGGGTGAGAGGGATGAGGGTTTCCCTAATCTAAAATGAAGATTATGAGGGTTTGGGAAGTCACAGCTGTGACAGGGGGACAGTCAGAGAGATGGAGGATAACTGTTATTCTTCTTTTCTTCTTTCAATTCATAAAACCAGCAAGGTCTCTCAGCCTAATTTCAGAAGCCCCCCCCCCCCAAGGGTCCTTCAGCCTGGGACAAAAACTAACAAGATCAGTTCAGCTTCTTCCTCTTCAGTCAGCCACCAAGAAAGTCTCCTCCTCAGCCAGCCTGGCTTGCCTCCAACTGTCTTTCCCTGGGAACATTCTATTTGGAATCTTCACCTGATTGACAGATCAGGTCCCCAGCTTTGTTTGCAAGTCTGAAGTTCTCTCTTTCTGGCTTGCATCTTCCACATAGTCCAACTCTCTCATTTTTCAGATGGGGAAACTGAGACAAGTGGCTTGCTTAATAGTGAGTATAAACACAAAAGACATCAATAATCTATGGCAGTTTCAGTCCTAGCAGACTATTCAGAAATTTACTACTGTTAGTAGCCACCTAATTTCTAGAAAACTAGCTATTTTAGTATCACCAAATTACTTTTTGTAAACGGCAAATTGAAATGAGGTGAATGATTAGGTATAACTTCTATACCCTGTGTGTTACAGAGTTCCATCCTTTCTTACATCTCTTTAAGTTTTCTGTAAGTACCTGTGGTTTCCTATTGCATAAAACAAAATCAACCAGTTTTGAATTTTGTGTTTATGTCCTCTAGAAGTGATGGAAGGCTTAACTTTTCCCTCCCCTCAAGGAACTTATGGTCTGGTACATTCTGACCATGTCAATTTGAAAGTGTAGACACAGAGAGGAAATAATAACTATAGAAGAAACATGGATGAAACAATTTTTCCCTATAGAATCATATAATGTTTGAGCTGAGCTGAAATGGGTCTTGCAGATGAGATAGCTCAACCCTCTCATTTTATGGAAGAGAAAACTGAGAAGTGAAGTGGTTTTGCCCAAAGTCACACAGAGACTAATATAGCAGAGCATGAATGGAGGTCTTCTGATCCAAGAGTGGTACGCTTTATACCCCATCGCTTCTGATGTTACAGGACAAACAAACATACAAAAAACTTAGGGGGTGTTTATATATATATATATAATATATTATATATATGTTTATATATATGCATATACACATATACATGCATATATGTATATGAGTCTATATCAACATTTTGAGCCTCTATATCAACATGCATAAGCATTTGTTTCTAAATATATCAACATGTAAAGGTGTGTTGTATATATATATATATATATATATATATATATATATATATATATATATATACACACAGGTGTGTGTGTGTATAAACACTTATTATGTGTGTGTGTATCCCCTCACTGTCACTAAGGAAAACTGA
Organism: Monodelphis domestica; assembly: GCF_027887165.1. Taxonomy (NCBI): domain Eukaryota; kingdom Metazoa; phylum Chordata; class Mammalia; order Didelphimorphia; family Didelphidae; genus Monodelphis; species Monodelphis domestica. Next base: position 53,957,492 of record NC_077232.1, read on the forward strand.
GGTGCTGCCCCTCTTTTATTTCACATTGCTAATCCCACTTCCAAACCACATGCTGATTCTTTGTGACTTCTTTTCCTTTTTATGAGCCTCCAGTGCAATGCCTTAAAATATAGGAGATCTATAATAAATGTTTATTGAATGAATGAATGAAACAATTTCATTTAAAGTTCCCTTTGATCTTCATTTTATTTTGCTTTTGCCAGGATGAAAATATTGGGACAGGCAGTTAAAAGTGATACAGAATCAAAGATATTTATTTCAGTCACACAGTAGTGATGCTCTCCTTCAGCAATGTCCCCACACACCTGAGATGAGGAGGCACAGGCTGGAGCCAATGGTTTATTAGTTGGTTGGCATGAAGAAAGGATTTGAGGCAACAAACCAAAGGAACAAGTTTAAGAGATTTCCTTTATTACCTAGAGTATTGGACTTGAGTAGCCCAAATAGGTATAAATGAATTAAAGAGGACAATTCTAAGTAGTCTAGAGTTTAGATTCATCCTTGTTTCAAGGTCATATGTGTGTGTACATGTGAATGTGAATGTATGACTATGCATATGGATATATGCATGTGTGTGCAAAAGTGAAAGAATCTTTAGAATATCACTGGTAAAGTTCAATCTAGATTTCATCTCCTCTATCAATTCTGACCCAGCTACACCAGATCAGGTCTAAGGGAGACAAGACAATATTTCCCATTTCTCTCTACCTTGCCCCTCTCCCATATGGTGAGAGGGGCCAATTTTCTATCTCCGAAAGACTTATTGGGTCATTGGGAAAAGATATTTTAAGAAGAAATCATCCTTTGAAAGGGGGGACATGTGTGTTCCCTGAAGGTTTGTAAAACCAACTCCAATTTGAGTTCCAGTATATAAAATAAAATGATTTAAAACCTTCTCTTTTCCTGCCAGTCCATTAAAATAATTTCTTTTTTCTTCAAAAAGTCAGCCATTCCATGGTCAGCAAGACTACCCTAACACCACAAGAGAATTTCCAAGATGCTAAAGCTTCTACCAGGGCATAGCCTCCTAAATTTATGGTCTTTCTTTGTGTTGATATGAAATTGATTTATTTCGGGGCTGATCCCTCATCATATTCTAGTGCCATCTTGCTCACATATGGGCTCTTATTCTTTAGTGAAACTTTAGTGGAACCTGCTTTTGGTGGACTTGGCTTCAGTTTACCATTCAACCATTTAACCAAGAGTTCTGTTGCTTTCACAAGATTGTGGTCTCTCATGTCAGAAGAGTCTTTTGGTTTAGTTGCTCCCCTGTAGAGAACTTGCCATGGCCTGTTGCCTCTTTTCTAGGGCTTATGACAATAAAAATCAATCACTTTCTTCATGGTGTATATCGTTGTCAGCCTATGCTATAAATCATCCCAAATAACCTGCACATATGGTTAACATTATACTTGAAATCCCTAACTCAATTTTGGTTTTGAGCCTTTGGGTCACTTTTCTTTCCTATGTGAACTATTCCTTTAGAATGAGCAAGGTATGGTTGGCCCTTCAAGAACAGTCATCTCTTTGATGAGAGACAGTATTGGGTTCCAGTCTCCACCAGTCATAGGTCCATAGAATGTGTAAGCCAGAAGGGACCTTAGGGAAGGAATATCCTGCCCAAACCCCTCATTTTATAGGTGTAGAAACTTGGGTAGATAAGTTATGACTTACCTTATATTGGTTCTCTAAGCAGAGAGATTAATTAACTTCCCAGTAGAAGTGTATCGAGGTAGCACATGAATCTTGAGAATGAAAAGCTCTTGTTATCAAAGAATGAAGGATCATAAATGTAACTCAGAGGTCATCTATCTAACATCCTCCTTTTATTCAAGGGGAAACTGAGGCTAGAAAGGGTAAGTCACATTTCAAAGGTTATAGAGATAGTAAATGGCAAAGTCAGAATTCAACCTAGATCCCGTCACTTCAAATTCAGGGCAATTTCCAACAAACTATGCTGCCTCTCAAGGAATTTGTTCTAACCATTTGGGTTGACAATAGCTAAATATCTCCCCTAAAAAATATTATTATGGTTAAAGAGATTGATCCAAACTTTTTTCTGCCAAAGATCCTGATTAGCAATTCTGTTTTGGAGGACTCACTTTTCCCTCTCTAAAATAATAATGATATTTCATATTAACATAATATTTGACTTGTTATCTTTTAAAATATATTTTACAGTTCATAATTTAATTTTCTCAAAACAACCTCACGAAGTAGGAAGGTTAAGTATTAACTCTGTCTTTATAGATAAGGAAATTTGGGTTCAGAGAAGACATGAAGATAGAGCCAAGATGTACATCCAGGTCACGAGCCTTCAATTCTGGTGTTCATCTTTGGTCTCCTCCATTAAATTGTAAGCTTCTTGAGGGTAAGGACTGTCTTTTACCTTTTTTTGAATCTCCAGTGCTTTGCAGAGTATCTGGTACATTTTTGCTGTTATTTAATCATTTTTCGGTCATGTTTGATTCTTCAAGATCCCATTTGGGGTGTTCTTGCAAAGATACTGGAATGGTTTGCCATTTCCTTCTCCTATAATTTGCCCTGGGTTGTCCAGTTAGTCAGTGACTGAGGTCAAATTTGAACTGAGGTCTTCCTGATTCCAGGGCTTGTACTCGATCCACTGGTTTCCTCGCTGCCCTATCTAGCAAATAGTAGGCACTTAATAAATGTTTATGAATTGCTATGGAAACTATGTGGTATGAGCAAAGGGCATTGGTTCTAGAGTCAAATGACCTGGTTCAAATCCCACTTCTGATGCTTACCACCTGGGTGACTTTGGGCCAATTGCTTATCCTCCCTAGAGCTCAATTCTCTCATCTTAAAATAAGGGTGTCTTTCACCAATGATTAGTAACAATCTTAATAATAAAACACAATAGTCTATTATGCTTGTATGGTGTTCTATAAGAAACCTTATGGGGTATTATCCCTATTTTATACATGAAGATCATAGATTATGGGGTGGAAGGGAACTCAGAGACAATTTTACTTAATTTGGGGCCAAAAGAACCAGCCACAGAATCATATGGCTAGAAGGCACTTTAAAGGTCACATAGCCCGCATTACACCTGTTCCCTGGAAACATTCCCCAACAGGTGGTCACTCAGGCTTTGTTCAAACACCTCTAATGAGGAAAAATCCAATTTCCCTCTTAAATTGGTTCATTCCACCTGGGGCGGCTCTCATTGCTAGGAAGCTTTTCTCCACATGAGTGGAAATCTACATTTCTTCAATTTCTGCCCCTCATTTCTTGTTCTTCCTTCTGGGGGAAAGCTAGAGAGGTCCAATCCCTCTGAATATGACAGGCTTACCCCCAAGATGCTTGAAGATTTCCCTCTGTCTCCCTTTCCCCCTAAAACTCTTTCTTTTCCAGGCTAACCATCAGGGAGTAGCCTGGATTAGAACTCAGGTGTGCTAGTGGCCGGGCTAAAAAAGAAATCTGAACACAGATTGAGGGAAAGGTTGTGTGTGTATATATATATATATATATATATATATACTATATTCACATATACACACAAATACTTATACATATATGTATACATGCATGTATGTGACCGTATATACATACAGATACACTTGTGCATACATCTATGCATGTGTGCCTGTATACTCATGTATAATGGACATATGAAGATAGAGCAGAAATTTAGAAAGCCTACCTTGATTTCTCAGTGGAGATTCTCAGCTGATACCACTGTGTATCCATTTCCTAGACAATATTTACGAGATCTGTCCTAGTGAATTATATGGGTTCAGAAGAGAAGTATTTCGTGGAAGGAACAACAGCAGCTCTTCAAGTTGAGCCAGAAGCATTACGGGTTGTTTGACATATATTGAGTGATGTATCACTTTGACCCTTGGAAGAAAAGAGCTGGAAAACTGGCCAGAGAAGATAAATCTACTTGCTGAGGGCTTCCTTGTGCTTAATACTATAAAAACACTGTGAAAGGCAGGAAGAGTACTATCAAGGATAGTCAGCATGGTGCATTGGACCTGAAGTCAAGAAGAAATGCATTTCATAGTCATCTCTATCACTTATCAGCTGTGTGATCATGGATGGGGCACCTAACATCTCTGCACCTGATTTGTTCATTTGTAAATTTGTTCATTTGTAAAATGAAAAACCTGGACTTTATAGTAGTCTCCAAAATTCCTTTTAGCTCTAAATCTATTGTGCTATTATTTTAGATGGACCATTCTATTACTCTAAAAAGGAAGCAGCATAGAATAATGGAATAGATTGGGAATTGGTCTGGAAATTAAGAGACCTGAATTCAAGTCCTGATCCTGACACTTACTAGCTATGTGACCTTGGCCATGTAGTTCTATTCAACGAACTTCTGTTTTCTTCCACGTATTATATGCAATGTAAAGAGCCTGGTCAAAATACTTATTATGATATTGAACTTGACTTCTAAGGTCCTAATTTTAATTATATAATTATGTGTATGTGTAATATATAAAAATATAAATATATAATAAAATTTATGACCTCTAATTTTCCACTCATTCCTAAAGTATTATGAGTCCTCTGGGTCCATGATCTCTGATGATGTTTTATCTGTGATCAAAAGTCTTCTACTAGGACGAGAAGAATGAGATAGGCACAATGGAGAGAACTCTAGACCTTAGCTCAATTCCTTAGTCAGACATTTACTAGATGTGTAGTCCCAGGGAAATCACCTCTCTCAGACTCAGTTTCCTCATTTGTAAAATGAAGGTATTGGATTAGGGATTTATAAGGTCTTTTCTCACTCTAAAGCCACAATCCCATGACTTGGATTTGACTCCTGCCTCTGCTATTTTCTTATGTGACCTTAGGAAAGTCTCTTCCCTTCTAGGGGAAGCATTTGCATTTCTAAAATGTAGGACCAGAGGGCAGCTGGGTGGCTCAGTGGATTGAGTCAGGCCCAGAGATGGGAGGTCCTTGGTTCAAATCTGGCCTCAGATACTTTCTAGCTGTGTGACCTTGGGCAGGTCACTTGACCCCCATTGCCTAGCCCTTACCACTCTTCTGCCTTAGAACTAATACATAGTATTCATTCTAAGATGAAAGGTAAGGGTTTAAAAAATAAATAAAATAAAATGTAGGACCAGGTGAGATGACCTCTAAAGTCCTTTTCAACTATTATTTCACTGTTTTTTTCCCTTTGTTTTCAAACTCACCCTCAGATGAAAACTAGCTTCATTTTTTCAGCTGGCCAGACCCCCATCCCTCTCCTTCACTGTTCTTTATCTCAGTGATATTTCTTCCCCACAGCCATTTCCATTCATAATATGTAGTACTTGATCAATTTATTTTCCTGATCCGTAAATTACAGAAAATGGAAAAGCAACATAAATGTGATCATCTGTGCTTTTATTCAATTCAACAATGCAATAAACATGCATTAGACACCTACTAAGTCCCAGGCACCATGCTAGGTTCTTAGACAAAAAGTGAAACAATTCTTGTTCTCAAGGAGTTTATATTCCTTGATTTCCCTCCAACTCCCAATCATAATTCTTTCTATATGTTTTATGCCTTCAGTTTTCTTCCCATTGAGATTAGAAGTCTATCTGGCTACTTCTGGTGTAAGGACTGAGTCTAATTCTGCCTTAGGTTCCATTTACTCAAAATCACTTAGTTCATGAATCTACTTAGCAGAATCACAGAGTTTAGAGCTGGAAAGGTTCCTTAAAATAGGATCAAGCTCCATCCCTCCCCTGGGCAGCTGAGACTCCTTAAAGCCCAGAAAGGAAAAGACTTGATTAGGGTCACATAAGAAAAAGGGAGCAGAGCTGGTATGTACACACAATGTCCTTCAACTTCAAATTCAGTGCTCTTCCAAATATCCCACATACCCTCTCTACATCACATACCTGCTTCTAGAGTAGATGAGTGGAAGAGATCTTTTCCACTGGAAAAGCATTAAACTATTTTGAGGGGTATCAATCTATAGACAAATTGACCTGAGATTTCTGTAAAATCTTGACCATTCTTAAAAGTTTATAATCAACAGGTTTGGGTTTGTTTGTTTGTTTGTTTTTGCCTGCCTATTTTAATGTAGTGTCAAATACTACAGAGAATGAATTGAAAATGTGTTTGGTAACATTTTTTTCTAAATTTGTGATTTCATTAGCATAAAGAACTCTCAGGGAAGAAACTCCTTTTATGAATTCAGATGACTGTCAGCTTTGCCATGTGTAAATTATCTCAGAGCAGGAATTTTTAACCTGGGGTCTATGGACTTTATATACACCCACATATGTGTATATAGACATACATAAGCTTTATCAAACTGCTGAAGTGGTCCAGGACCCATAAAAAGGTTAAGAATCCTTGTCTTAGGGAGTCTCTTGAGGCACTGATAAATTAAGTGATTTACCAAGGGTCACATAATCAGTATATATTAAAGGAAGAACCTGAACTCATGACTTATGGCCATCTGTACCTGATTATAGGTTCCACAAAGGAAGGAAATATTCAGGACAAGAAATAGTGTTAGCCAGCAATTATATAATCTACCATTTTCAATTTTGGCTGCCACATTTTAGAACCGACTTTGAAAAAGTTCAGAGCTCAGAGGAAGTCACCCAGGAGCCTGAAAGAAATGGATACCATATGATTTAAGGACAGGGCAAAGGAACTAGGAAATGTAAGTTGGGGAAAGCGGTTGAGGGGACATGACAGAAGAGAGACTCTAAATGAACACTCTAATGCAAATATTATCAACATAGCAATGGGTTCAAATCAAGAAAACATGTAATGCCCAGTGGATTTACGCGTCGGCTATGGGGGGTGGGGGGGAGGAAAAGAAAATGATCTATGTCTTTAATGAATAATGCTTAGAAATGATCAAATAAAATATAATTTAAAAAAAAAGAAAGAAATTGACAAAAAAAAAGTTTAGGTCTATAAATGGTACTTTCTAAAAATTTTTATATATTTTGTTTCCTACATGTGTTTCCTTCCCTCTTCCCAGCCTAAGAAGTTTCACCATTTCCATGACTACATACACACGTAGTCAGGATCATCAAGACAACTTGTAGGAGGCAGAATGGCATTGTAGAAAGGTGAATGGCCAAGAATTTACAAGAGATTTGAGGTTTTACTAGCCTAGATTTTATTACATAACATTGGAAAGGCAACTTCTCTATTCTGGGGATCAGTTTCCTTGTCTAAATGAGGTTGGTTGAGATAGTTTCTAATATTCCTTCTGACATTAGAACAAGTCAAGAAAACATTGACATTTTATTATCAAATACATGCACACAAATTAAAATGTTATCCAAAGCACAGTTTAAAAAATTAAATGTTGCTTTATTCACCGACTGAATTCACGTCTCCTGAAAGTCATATACAGATTGATTAAAAGCAACATTTAAATAAAAAAGAAAACAGGGAGGTGGGTGCAGTGAGGCGGATTCATCATCAGGATACCACAGTATAGCAAATTACCTTCCAACCACTCTCAATTAACTAAAAAACCATTATGATCTGGAATCCAGGTAGGGAAGTGAGTGACTACCACACATAATGTCAATACCCACAATTCCTTCCTTTTCTGCTCATATTATTTATTTCTTTGATTGGAAAAGCCAACATATTTTGAACAGTCATGCACAAAGGCAAAAGAGCAGTAAACAAATAAAAGAAAATGGTTATAAAAAGGATATAGTGTTACTTGGTAGCATAATTCCTTCATGATCCCATAACTACTTCCTAACATTCCATTTCCTTTAGAAGCAGATATTTCATGTCTGTTCAATTAAAAAGTAAAACCTCTCATTACAGTGTTTCTTTTTTTAAACTCAAAGAGTCCAGTCATTGACAGTCTTGCTTAATTAGCACATTTTTCTCTTGAGGCAGTTGAGGGAGGCCAAGTATTGCCAAGAGGTCCTACAGGATCATTTTCCCTTGAATTAAAGGATGCTTTATATATATATGTATTTGTATTTATTTACAGTCTTAAAAGGTAGGAAAACATATCACTGCTTACACTGTAAGGGTGAAAATCCCTTCAACTTTTCAGTCAACTTAAAAAGAAAGAACTCATCCAACTACTACACAGATACAGTACATGTTATTCTTGTAACACCTTGATTGAATGTGATAATGTGTGCTAAACAGGGAGAGCCAAAGAAGCAGAAAAAGGAATTTTCACACATTTCCAACTCTCCTCTTCTGGGTAATGTGATGACGGTAGTGTTTTGTGGACTATATTTTTTATGAAAAAATAAAAGTAATGGTAGAGACAAGGGTAAGAAGAGAGTGTGAATGCAGTCCTAAGCCTATTTTGGCTCTTGCCAAATGTCAAGTGAGGCTTAGCATGAAGCAAAGGCTTCCTAGACTGCTTGTGAAAACACAGCTATCATGTACAACTTGGAATAATCCAATCAAATGATGAAAGATGACCACCCCCATCATATGAGAGGTGTTTGCTGTGGACACTCTAGAAAGAAACATTGAGTCTGGGGTAGAATTTACTGAACTGAGGCAAGCTTCAGAGTTTCTTTTGCAACCCCAAGAATATGGAAATCCTTCTAGAAATCAGAAATAACCCTAAGAACAAAGTATAGGATGTCCCTTGAAAGGGACAAAAAGTCTTAGTACAGTTTTTTAGTTACTGAAGCTTATAAAGACTTTTCGGACACCCAGAATTCTCCAAAATCTCTCTTTCAAAACAAAAAGTCCATCCAACACTATAAATGCATTTGGATAATTTAAAAAAATGTTTTCTCCCATCTGTGGTCACTTCATGCATACTTAATCAAAACAATAATGTCTGCTTTCCAGTTTACACTCCAAAATTAGCCCTTTGGTGGGACATTCGGGAAATATACCTAACTCCATGAAGCTGAGTTCGAAACCATTTAAGCAGGATAAACTCGAACTTACATACAAGAAAGAGAAAAGAGCACAGTGAATAAATCATGTGCAATATAATAGCAGCATACAAGTTGGCATAAAGAAAATTCATTGATGGCTTATTGCACTTAATACCTGATTGGTTCTCAAGTGGCTCAATAGCCTGCACATTAGATCTACAATGAACAGTTTATTTAGATTTATTAAAAAAAATTAAGTCAGTCCAATTGATGGCATCAATCTGATTCAATGATTGGCAAGTAGGGATGCTGGGGAGAGCCCTGGGGAAATAGTGTGTGTGTATGTGGAGGGGGGTGACTGTCAGGATTTACCAGACCCAGATTTGTGGTCTGAAAACTCCCAAACATCAATCGTAAAGGATCAACCCATGTCGTTCGCCACTTCTTGAATGGCGGAAAAAGGATGTTGTGTGCTGGAGGAGGTAGGTAATTAACACGAGAAATCCTATAAGGAATCCTGTCTGAATTTTTTTGCTCAAACATTGTCTCTAGATAAAAAAAAAGTCATTTGGAACTGAAAACAAGCTAGGAACTAAGAGGTTCAAATAATATCAAACTGACTTGTTCCTCTATTTTAAATACATGTACATCATATATACACACACATATAGAGTGTGTGGGAATATGTATATATGTATAAATATAGACACACACATACACACTCCCATATATATGAATATGTGTGTATGACTTAAGTTTGAGGACATTAGAATGCTACAGATGTGCAGAGGTATACCTTACATTTAATTTCAGGAAGACTATACAAATATTACAGACTCATCTAACCATCTACGAATCCCTCTTCCTCCAGGGATAACACAGGCATTGATTATTAGGCTGATCACTTCTCAGGGTCTACAGACTTACGTCTGAAATATAATTCTGGGGATTTTCTCACAAACCAACACTTTCATTTCATATATATCAAAGACATAGAAAAAAGGCACTGGGTACAGTATAGGCTAGTATAGCCATAGAAAACAGTTGTGAAATAATTTTTTAAAAGGCTTGAAATTGCTTTAAGTTGACAAGGACACATTTCATTAACAGTTTATGGCTAACTGACAAATATGGCTGATGCTACCATATGCAAAAAAAAAATGGCTCCATGAGGCGAGAGAAGCATTCTGGAAGGCAAGTCTTCAATAACAATAATTCTATCAACTTCATAACTTTAAAGACAGTAGATACATTAATATACATTGTCTTGATTTCTTTAAATATTAAGATATCTGCTTCTGTACAACTCATTTTATATTCATGACGACTCACAGAAATTCAACACTTAAAAGCATGCCTGATTCCCAGGTAAGAGATAATGAATGGCATTCAAGAACTGGGGGTGGGTGAGTCAGTTCTTTAAAATGCTTATGAAGTCTGATTTTTTGGGGGGGAAAAAACATTCATGAAATTTCCTGGAAGGCCAGCCCTCCTGGATTTTAATGGACAGTTAACTCATTAAATTTATGCACTGGGCCCAGGATATAATGTTTCACCTGATGTATATGTGTGTAGGTTTGTATTTCTTTTAGATTAATTTATTTCTTTGAGTAAGTGGCAAAATACGAATTCTTTGGAAGACATATTTCTCTTCTTTCTATTTTTTTGTCATAAAATCGCTTGATGGGAAAACTTAAACCAAAGTGTATAAAATACTCGAGGATAGAAGTTTTTGACAACATTCCGATGTACTGGAAGATGAAATCATGCCTTACCATGAATATTCTGAGTTAAATAGCAACATTCCATCATCTTCTAATAACTGGACTCTGGACACACACTTTAACGGTTAACATACAGAAATCTATAAAATGACATGTGGCGAGAACTGGCACCGTGAAGTTATAATGGGCTGGCTTCCAATATGGCAAAGCTTGGGACCAGTGACTTCTATAAGAGCTTAAAAATCTTTGGATAAAAAAAAGGAAGGGCCAAAATGCACATATGCTTCCTGGCCCAAAGCCAGGTCTCAGAGAATTGAGGCAAGCCAGGCCAGCAGGTGTTAGTGGTGTTCCTTGGCTATCCCATCACCTGGGCCAGATCCCTTTTCCCTTCTGTGGCAATAACTTCCTTCTCCACCTGATCATCTGTCCTATTGCACAGTTTCTCTTTGAGTTTGTGGAGCTCATACTCATGGAGGATTTGGATGGTCAGGAACTTTTCCCTTTTGATCCGGGCTTTCACCTCTGCTGGGACATCAGGGATCATCCAGGCCACAAAGAATTTGACAACAAAAACGATGTGCTAGAGAAAGAACCAAAAAGGGAGAGTATTTTAGGATAATCACACAACAAGAGAATTTAGATTTTTAGAGCTTCAGAGATCACCGCGGCAAATGGTCTTGCCTTAAGGACCAATAGGGCAAAGATGTGAATCCAAGATTGGACATAATGTTATTTCTAATATACAGCCTTCTGTATTACTGGAATTTATTTGAGAGTTTCCTTATTCACATTAACATTTTTATAAGAATTTTCTACATTCAGAGATTAAATTCCCTGATCACACCCAATCAGCAACTCATTATACCAGAAGCCAAAGTCAATCTTCTTTAAAAGATGCACTACCTGGGGAAGCTAGGTGGCTCAATATAGAGAGCCAGTTCTAGAGATGGGAGATCCTAGGTTCAAATCTGGCCTCAGGCACTTCCTAGCTATAGGACGCTGAGTTAGTCACTTAACGTCCCATTGCCTAGCCCTTACCACTCGCTCTTCTGCCTTGGAACCAATATACAATATTGATTCTAAGACAAAAGATAAGGGTTTTAAAAAAAGAATTTTATTTCTCTTTAAATCAACAAGTACTTTTTTCTCTCGTCTCATCACATTCAATTGAAAAGAAAAGAAAAACAAAATCTCCATAATATATAAACACAAACAAAACTCTTACTGAACAAATTTCCCCATCATTCTATGTTCAAAAACAGTATGTCTCATTCTGAAAATTCAATCATTTTTCTGTCACATTATAGACATCACTGACCAAACGTCTTAAGTACAGTTCTATTTCTAGTGAAATTGAATTAGAAACTGAGAGGAGGAGTCAATCAGCCAATAATCATTTATTAAATGCCTACTATATGCCAGGCTTTGTGCTAAGGACTGGGGATCCAAAAAGAGGCAAATGATAGTTTCTGTCCTCAAGAAGCTTACAGTGTAATAGGGAGCTCACAATATTAAGGGGGTGGGGGAACAGCCCATTAAGTGGTAATGGCTGAATAAATCATTATATGGATGTATCAGCATGCTATTGTGGCACATAGGAAGAAACATGTGAACTGAAAAAGAATAAATTGAGCAGGATGAAGAGAACAAGTTATATCATAATGATGCCATGGGGGGTGGAGGGGGACAACTTTGAAAGAGTTATACAACTTCTGATCAACCCAGTTCCCAGTCATAATTCCAGAGTACTGATAATGGAGAACATTACTCATATCCTGCAAGAGAAGTGATAGATTCAAGATGCAAAATGAGACATACATTTTTGGACATGGACAGTGAGGAAATCGATTCTACATAAATATACAGATTGTTACAAGGGTTCTAACTTTTTTCCCCAGGGGTGGCTGGAGAGGTATGAAGGAGTAAGATAATGTGTGTTTTGAAGAAAAAATCAATTTAAGACTTTGACAAATATAATGAGCAGCCCTGGGAAGAAGTTCAAATTTCTTGCCATTTTCTATTAGTGGCTGGCTTGTTACTTCCTTAGGGATCTACTGGAGAGATGATAAACCACTAAATTCTGCACTTGAATGAGTCATTTTCACTGTGGTCATTTGTTCACTTAATGTACCTCAAAATGTGGGCACAAATTTAGAGTGGGGGAGAGGGGCTGGTCCACCAGCTCAGGACTATGGGACTATACCATTAGCCCAGGAATATGGGGCTCCATCAGCCTCATTAGTTCAAGGGGCTATTCCACCACAGGAGCTGCTATTCTACCAGCTCCTAGGCTACTCTACCAGCCCTGAAGGCCATTCCACCAGTCTAGACTATTATACTATCTTATAAACTTCTTCAAATAAAATTTTTTTCTTACTTCTGGATTACATAGTTTAAGTCTCCCAATCTTGGGGTGAGATCCTGGTCAAAACATGGGTGTGTTTCTCCCAAAACATACTGATATATCAGCCTGGATATTTGCTCAAATATGGTTTAAACAAGATGGTCTCTTGCAGTTCTGAAATTATGATTCTTCGATGGTCTATCACTCCCTTAGGTTTTCTCCAGGATTCATATCCTATTCTATCCCATTCCTTTATCATTTCAACTATGAGATCATTTCTAAAACATTTTCCTCCTGGATGTCCTATGTCATTTTGCCCCTTTCCTTCTTGTATCTCTTCTCTAAATCCTACTCATCTTCAAGGTCAAGATAAGAACAATGTTCATCATAAGCCTTCTCTGTTTACTCCACAAAAATCATAGAATATGAGAGTTCAAGGACCATTCTAGAGGTAATCTAGTCCAACCCACACTTGCTTAAGAATTCCCTCAAGAAAATTCTAGCTAATGGTCATTCTGCTTCCACAGAAAGACTTCTAGTGATGAGGAACCCATTATCTCCCAAAACAACCCTTCCATTTGCAGATAGGTCTGTTATTAAAAGAGTTTCTAACCAGACTCAGTCTACCCCAAAGTACTTCTATCCAAAGCTTCTAATTCTGTCCTTGGAGACCGACTAGAACAAGTTCTCCACATAACCCTTCAAATACTTCATGACTACTATCACCTTTTCCTGAAGTCTTTACTTCTTCATACTCAATATCCCCTCTGTCTTTTCAAATAATCTCCATATGGTATGTTCACCACCTTGTTTTCTTTTGCATCTAACTGTGGGTTTTTTCCTTTCCCCTCTTATGGTATTAATTGCTCATGTCAATCAATTTCCCAATTAATTATATACATTATGTCATTGACTGTGTAGTTCAAGTCCTGTATCACTAGTCTTGAAGCTCCATAAGGCCAAGAACTAGGCGTTCCATTTCTATATCTTGCACAACAACAATGAAAATAGTTTAAGGTATTAACAAATTCTTTTTGAATTACAGACTTTCTAAATTTTTCTTTATGCTACGAATTACTTTCCTTGTTAAAGTCCTGTTTTAGAAACATAGAGAGAAATTCTAATTAAGCCACAGAAGACTGAATAGCAACATCCAATTATAAATGAGGACAACAAAAGGATGGGGGGCAAGATAACAAGGAAGACTTACTTCCATAATAATGATGAAGGCCATCTTGGCAGCAAGGATGTGCCAGAACTGCATGGTGTGTAAATATTTCTTTTCGTGGTCAGGAGGATAACGATAATCTCTGTATCTATAGGGAGGAAAGAAACTTAGTAATGAGTTATAGGTTTTCCCATTTGTCTGGAAGTGGCAGGTGGTATGCATATGTAAGTATTTGTAGGGTCTCCTAGAATCATAGATATAGAGTTGGAAGGGACCTCAGAGGCCATCTAATACAATTATCTCATTTTAGAAATTAGGAAACTTCATAAAATCCCAAAGGATACAAAGATTTGTCCACGGTCAAGTCTGTTCTAAGTAGTAGAGGTAGGACTTGAAGTCTGATCCTTGGAGGTCAAAAATAGGGATAGTTACACTATCATAAAGCTTAACCGTATTATAAAGTACTTCACACAGTGACTGGTATATAGTAGGTGTTTAATGTATACTTATTTCTCTCATTTGGCTCATCTCAAATGAGGATGATCCTACCTCTATTTCGTACCTTATAGGATTATTGTGTAGCTCAAATGAGATCATGTATATGAAGAGATTTTCAAATCTTAATGCACAGTACAAATATCAGTAACTATTTTGCATAATGGAGTGGAGAAAGCACTAGACAGAATCAGGAAGTTATGCCCTATTTCCAACAAACTTGAGCTGTAGGAGCATGAACAATCTCTTCATTGCTCAGTGCTTTGGCCAACTCTAAGAATGTGAACTAAGGAAGAAAAAAATCTGCTTCTGTGTTGGGAGTTTCTCTCCCTCTCCTGGGATCCACACTGGGAACTCTCTCACGTGGATTAAATCACAGGTCTATATCAAAAATAAAAGTCCATATCACTATCATCATTATTATCATAATGCTTGTTTTTGATAAGCTTCCTTTTCTCATGATTCTTGACATTTGGAAGGGTCATAGCCAGAAGCCAGATAACATTTTGCATTCATTTTGTTCACCTCCTTCATTTTATGGAGGAATACTTAAAGCTTTAGAGGTTATGTGATTCTTCCAGGTATATATCCATTTAATGACCTCAGCCCAAATTGGGACACCCTCTTTTAGACTTCTAGTCAAGGTCTCTTTCTGCCATATTCTGTGGCCACTAAACTGGTCTGAGATAGTGATGTTAGGAGGAATTCCTCACAAGTAGGATGAATAAACCAGATACCTGCAAGTAGTGAATGCACCTGTGTTCTCCATAGGTGCAGTATTACTTGGAAAATCAGAAATCTGGAACACGGAAAGACTGTTGTTGATGTATCCAGACATGGGGGAACTGCTGTCCGTTGAGTAGGCATAGTAATAAACGAGACGAGGAATCATGTCCGACGTGAAGGCCACAATGAAAGCCTAAAACCAGTGAGGAAAAATAAGGAGTCAAAGCATGTGCCATTTTGAACTCTTGATTTTGTCAGCCATATGGATAACATTTCCAAGCATTGTACGAATATGGTAGAAGAGTGCCTCATTACTGCATCTATTTGAGTTTTAACCTAGTTAGAATCTAGGACATAATATGAGATCTACTTCTATAATATTGAGAAGTCAACCTTCATTACTATAATCTTAGAAATCCAAGAGTATTGTTGTTTTATCCCTTGATCCCAGTGTTAGGAAAGGGGCTACATGAATTAGGTATGGTCGCCTCAATTGATCATCCTTGTTGGTTAGTGGTGGAGGCATTAAATGTTTGACAGGGGTAAACTAGAAGCTATGTTGTAGTGGATCTCTTTCCCCAGTGGTTGGAAAAGGCTACATGGAAGAGGCGAAGGGCGCCTGGGAACACTCACTCCACAATTTAGGAAGGAATAGAAACAGAGAAATGGGGCAGTGGAAAGAGCCCTGGTGCTGGAGTCAAAAGGATTTCAGTTCAAATCCAGTCTCATTAGCTGTATGAACTTGGGCAAACCTTTTAACCTTTTCTTGCTTCAATATCCTCCTCTGTAAAATGAGGGAAAAATAGAATATTGGTTGAACTGTGGAGATTTGAATTCTCTCTCTGTCTCTGTTTCTCTGTCTCTCTCTCTGTCTCTGTCTCTGTCTCTGTCTCTCTCTCTGTCTGTCTCTCCCACAATACCCGCCAGGGATGTTGCAAAGAAAAAAAATTGTAGTGCTGCCTGGGGCACTTGGGGTTAACTCTGAGTTAAATGTTGATTATTCAGTTCAGTCATGTCCAACTCTTTGTGACCCTCTGATCCATAGCAGCATGCTATCTCCCGAAGTCTATTCAAGTACATGCTCATTGCTTTCTTGACACTCTCTATCCTTCTCATCCTCTGCCATTCCCTATTCTTTTGCCTCCAATCTTTCCCAGCACCAGTCTTTTCCAGTAAGTCCTGCCATTTCATAATGTGGCCAAAGTACTTAAACTTCAGTATTTTTCTTTCCACTGAATGATCTGAATTAATTTCTTTAATTATTGACTGATTTGATCTCCTTACTGCCCAAGGGATTCTCAAAAGTCTTCTCCAGCACCACAATTCAAAAGCATTGATAGGGGCAGCTAGGTGGTTTAGGAGATAGAGAGCCAGGTCTAAAGATGAGAGGTACTGGGTTCAAATCTGAGATCAGATACTTCCTAGTTGTGTGACCCTGGGCAAATCACTTAACCATCACTGCCTATCCCTTAACACTCTTCTGCCTTGGAAACATTACTTAATGATGATTCTAAGACAGAGGGTAAGGATTAAAACAAAACAAAACAACAACAAAAAACATCAATTCTGTGGTGCTCAACTTTCCTTATAATCCAGCTCTCACAGCCATACATTACCACTGGAAAAACCTACGGCTTGTCTCTACAGACTTTTTTTGGCAAGGTGATGTCTCTGTTTTTTAGTACACTGGCAAGATTTGCCATAGCTTTCTTCCTAAGAAGCAAAGGTTATAGACACCAGGTGCAATGATTTTTGAGCCCCAAAGTATAAAATCAAATAAAGCCTCCATTTCTTTTCCCTCTATTTATCAGGAAGTAATGGGACCCAATGCCACGATCATAGTTTTTGTTTTGTATTTTTTTTAAAGTTAAGCTTCAATGAGTTAACTGTCCCAGAAATAAAAATAGCATCACCGAGATCCATTCTGCTCTTGAATAACTCTCATTGTTATATTTTGCCATAAGTCTAGCTTAAATTTGCAACTGCTACTTCCATCATTCCTTCTTTTGCCCTTTGACATAGACAAAAAGATCTGACTCAGTGGCAGGGATTCCAGATACCACAACTCTTCTAGAGGTACCTGATCAGGATAAGAC
Source organism: Monodelphis domestica (assembly GCF_027887165.1). Taxonomy (NCBI): domain Eukaryota; kingdom Metazoa; phylum Chordata; class Mammalia; order Didelphimorphia; family Didelphidae; genus Monodelphis; species Monodelphis domestica. Next base: position 53,974,861 of record NC_077232.1, read on the forward strand.
ATCGCTCCCAGCAGATCCAGATGCAAGAATCAAATGTGCAGATTTTATTTTCTAAAGTCAGATCCTCCGTAACCAACTTCCCACCCAGAAAACCAATTATTCAGCTGAGAACTATCAACTTACGTTAGTAACAACAGACAAGACAGCCATGCCATTGAGGATTTCTTGCCACACTCCTATGCTATGGGCCTTGGCAGCCACAGGCCTCCTGTACTGGGTGGTCAGTTTCCAAGAATCAACTCGGATTTCCAAAATATTGTTCATAAGGGCAAGAAGTGGAGCCAGAGGAAAGGAGGCCACAAACAGGGTGATGAAACCAAACTGGATGACTGCAGAGAAAGAAGAATCAGAAGCATCAACTTCAATCCACCAATACTTGCTAAGTATCTGCTGAATGCAAGCCACTATGCTAGACTCTCAGGATGCTCTTTCAGAGCTCATATTCGTAAATTCTATTGGCTTCAGAGCATCGGAGTGGATGCTGGACAGCTACTTCTAAGTTGATACCCCCTTATCTTGAAGAGACAGCATGTTTGCAGAAAATCCCATGGCAAGAAAATACTGTCTAATCACTGGCTATTTCCCTAATACCTACAAACATGCTCATCTCTCCCTTATTCTTTTTTTTAACCATCTTCCATCTTGGAATCAATACTATGTATTCCAAGGCAGAAGAGTGGTAATGGGCTAGGCAATGGGGGTTAAGTGACTTGCTCAGGGTCACATAGTTAGGAAGAGTCTGAGGCCAGATTTGAACCTAGAACCTTCCATCTCTAGGCCTGTCTCTCAATACCCTGAGCTACTCAGCTTCCCATCTCTCTCTTAGTCTTAAAAAAAAAAAATCCTCACTTGTTCCATCCATTCCAACATCCCAGATCCCTCCACCAGAAGACTACTTATAATAGGTGCCTCTCCCTTTTTCTTTTCTCATTCTCTTCTGTTACCTCCACAATTTGGCTTCCAACCTCATCATGCAAAAGAAACTCTTCTCTTCACAAGTTAACAATCATCTCCTAAATGCCTTTTCTCAAACCTCATCCTTGTTGAGCACTTTTTAACTGTGGACATTGTCAAGTTCCCACTTCCTGACATTCTCTGTAGGTTTTCTGTCTCATGGTTCTTTTCCTCTTTATCTGAATTCTCAGACTCCTTTGCTGGACCTTCATCCATGTCATGCCATTAAACATGGATGTCCCATAGGTCTCTGTCTTGGACACTTTTCACTTCTCTATGTGATCTCATACCTCATCAGCTCTTATGGATTTAATTGTCATCTCTATGCTGATTGCCAGATCTACTTACAAAATGATCTTCTCTTCCTATAGTTCCTTGGTTCCAAGACCAGGAGTCTTGGTCTAAATGGCCTCACAGTGAGGCTTGGCTTCTTTTCCCACTGGAGGGTCCTCTCAGGAAACCCATGCTTCCTAACAACATTGAGAAAGAGTAAGGAAGAGAAACTAGGGAAGGACATTTAAATGAGGAAGGTGATTGGCAGAGAATAACAGAGCCAAGTTGAATGCATCCTGGATTTGGAGCCAGAGGACCTGACTTTGAATACTAACTCTACTGCTTAGTGTGTGTGAGAACTTGAGCAAGTCACAAGCTGTAGGAGCCTTAGTTTCCTTATCTGTAGAAAGGAGGCTTGAACTAGATGCTATCTAAGTTGCCTTCAAGTGCTACATCTCTGGGCTTGTGACTGTAATCTAAGTACTAATAATTCCTTCCCTTCCCCCAAGAGTATTTTCAAATGAAAAACATTCCTGTACTTTTAACTCCCCTCTTAATATTTTATGGTAACTGGGAGACCTAGATCAGCCCTAGAATATATAAACACTAGCCTTCTATCTAACACAGGAGTAATAACTGACTGTGTAATAGGAAAGCAAGATCTCTAAACACAAAAATTAGGCATAGATTCTCACAATCTCTCTCTGCCAATATGATTAGCCTATGAACCCCAATTTCCAGTCCTTTAAAAACGCTACTCATTACTTTAATCTAAACTGTCATGAAGTCAGGAATTCAGTAAATTGCCAGCCTGCTATTTAAAGTGAAACCTCCTTTATAGTTGTCCCAAATTCACCTCATGAGATCTGGATTTAGAGCTAGAAGGGACTTAAAAACTTATCTAGGAGGGACATGTAGGTGGCTCAATGGATAGATAGCCAGGCCTAAAAAATCTGTGTTCAAATATGACTTTGGACTTTATATGTCTAATATTATTAGCTGTATGACTCTAGGCAAGTCACTTAACTCCCATTGCCCAGTCCTTACCAATCTTCTGCCTTGAAACCAATACTTAGTATCCCTTTTAAGAAAGAAGGTAAGGTTGTTTTTTTTTTTAAGTCATCTAATCCAACTTCTTCATTTTATAAATAAGGAAACTGAGGCCCAGGGAAGTTAAATGACTTCTCATGATCACATAAATAATAAGTGGAGGAGCAAAGGTTCAAATACAAATTCTCTTTCTCTAATTTAGCAATTTTTTTTTCAATAATATCATCCAGTGGTAAAATGAGAAAATTGGACTAGATACCTTCCAGGACATATTTCTTGATCCTATGATCTGCCATCAGACTTTATGAAGTACCCCTAGGTATCCCAGGAATTTGTAGAGCAAATTCCTGTCTAGCCAATCCTTTGTTGACATGACATGATATGAGGGCTCTGACCATAGCCCTTTCTAGTCTTCATCTTCTGAGTCTGAATGTTTTCAATGGCTGTCCCCCCACACCTGGAACTCTCTCCTTCATCACCAATTCCTAGTAACCTTGGTTTCTTTCAAATCTCTGCTCTCATCTTCTACAAAAGTTTTTCTCAGCTTTCTTTAATGCTAATTCCTTTCCTATGTGATTATCTCTAGTTCATCCTATAGCCTTCCTGTTCTTTCATAGTTGCTTGCATGTAATCTCCCCTAGTAGACCATAAGCTCCTTGAGAGTAAGGGCTGCTTTTTCCCTCCTCTTGGTATCTTCAGCATTTAATATAATGCCTGGCATGTAGTAGGAACTTAGTAAATGCTAGGTGATTTAATAAGTGCTATCATATATATGATATATTAATTAATTATATAATCAATAAAACATTATCGCTAAATAATTCATAATTCATATATTACATATTAATATAATCTATAATAACTAATTATATATCAAGTGAGGATCCTGTAATTGACTATCCCCTTTGGCTCCCTCTGCTGGCCAGTTCTGAGAGCCAACAAATTCAACACAGTCCATAAGGGACGACTAAGTATGCCGTGGCAGGAGTTTCCTATCACTTTTTAATTTAGGTGTTAATGGCTTTTAATTTTTTGACTACTGTTTCTTTATATTATCAGACTATATTCTTTAATCTATGCCATATTACAAGTCAGTGACACGTCCAATGATTAGTCAATGTTTAAGTAAATATTTATCGGCTGAAAAACTACAACTGTTATCCATTAGTAAATGCTACCTTCACCTCTGGTTAAGATTCTTCAAGAAGAAATGAAAGAGAGCTTACCCATTTCTAAGTACTCGTAGAATAGACCCAGAGCCCCAAAACTTTGAAGATCATGATCCTGCTCCCATCGGCTATACAGTTTCTCAGAGTTTGTCCTTGCTTTCCGGCGTCTCCACCAGTTCCAAATCCAACTGAGAAAAGAGGGAAAGGGGATGGTATGAAATAAAACAAGAGGTGGAAGTAGTCACTGAATATTGGAGCTTGAAGGAACCTTGTGTATCACCCTGACCAATCGCCTTTTTGGAAATTGACAGAGAAATTGAAGCTCCGGAAGTATATTCCTCCCACATAATAAATAGGTTCATATGATATGAATAAATAGGTTCATATGAATGCTTTATCTGGAGTCAAGAATACCAGGGTTTCTAGTCTATCTCTGATACTTATGATCACTGATACCGATACTCTGATACTAACTCTGATACCAAATGGATACCCATCTCCTTATTAATAAAATGAATATAATAACACATATAGTCAATAGGTTGCAAGATTCAAAAGAGATCCTGCCTTTAAAGCACATTTCAAATTTCATCTATGGAAGATTCAGTTACTACTATTACTAATAGCAGAATTAAGGCTCGAAATCAGTTCTTTTTCAGCTCTTCAGGGGAGGGACTCGGGGTTCTGTACTTAGTTCTGAGCTGTTTAACATTTTGATCCATGAATTGGATAAAGGAATGGATGCCATACTTATCAAATTTCCAGAGGGACACAAATCTGGAAGAATAGTTAATACACCAGAAGACAGGGTCAGGACCAAAAAGATCTTGACAGACCACAGCAGTAGGTGGAATGTAATAGGCAAAAATTCATTAGTGGTAACTATAATATAAATAATACTTGGGTTAAAAAAAATCTTTTAAAATATCAACTGGGAGAGGGATGATTAGAAAGCTCTTTGCCCAAAAAATCTTTTGGAGTTTTAAAACTCTGTAGGTTCAGTATGAATCTGAGGTAACAGCCAAAAATGCAAATCTAATCTTTATTGTTCATTTGTGTCCAACTTTTCTTTATCCTACTCAGGGTTTTCTTGACAAAGACACTGGAGTCGTCTGCCATTTTCTATTTCTTCTCCAGCTCATTTTACAGATAAGGAATGAAGGCCAACAGGGATAAGCGCCTTGCCTATAGTCACATGGAAAGTGTCTAAGGTCAGATTTGAACTCACAAAGATAAGTGTTCCTAACTTCTCTGGCACTCTATCCACTGTGCCACCTAACTGCCCATGTCCAATCTTAGGCTACATTAAGAAGAGTCAAAGTTTGCAGAAATGAAGAGGTTAAAGTCCATGTGGCTCCTTGGCCTGGTAAGATGAGTTTGGGATATTATGTTGTTTTGGTTGCTACTATTTAGGATGGACGTGGAAAAGTATCCAGAGGAAGGCAACCAGATGGGTGAAAGGCTTGGAGTTCATTTCAAAAGAAGATAAACCGAAGTGCTAAGGCAATGAAAGGGACATGAAAAAACATAATAGGCTTATACAAAGGTTGTCAAGTAGAAAAAAGGATAAGATGTGTTTTATTTGGCCCAAAATGGTGAAACCAAGAGCAATGGATAGACAATAAAAAGAGCTAAATTTAAACTCAGTAATGGGAAAATCTTCCTAATAACAAGAACTTTCTAAAAGTGGAATAGGTTTCTTTAGGAGGTTATTGGTTACCCCCTCAGTGGAGTACTTCAAGCGGAAGCTAAATGACCACTTGGTAAGTCTCATATTAGAGAGCATTGCCTTTCAGGTATGATTTGGCTGAAATGCCTCCAAAGCCCAAGCTCTTTTGCTTTTTAATCCTCCTCCTTTGACTTATGTGCTTAGGCTTTTTCAATTGGAATGGCCCCCCAAAAAAGGAATTTGCCAGACTAGAAGACAACAAAAGATTAAGGATTTAAATATTATGGATTAAAAAAATATATATATAGATAGATATATAGATATAGATATAGTGCTTTACAGTTTGTAGTCATAATGGCAAAATAGCCCTAGGAGGTAGCTATTATCATATCCATTTTATAGATGGAGAAATCGAGGTTCCAAGAGATAAAGGCACTTTCCCAAAGGTAACATTATTAATAGGTAGCAGAGGTGGAACTAAAACTCATGTCCTCCCAACCCCTAGGATTCTGGAATAACCTGCTTTAATCATGTCAACATCAGCTATTAACATTATAATTCAGAAACCGTTTCTTCTTTCTCATCAAATTCTTAACTGTGAATAAAATGCAACATTTCATTCCTCACTGGTTCCCCCCCCCCCACATTGGCATCACTTCTGCTACACTTCTCAGCTAAAAAAGATAGATGTTTTTACAAAGACATTGTGGCTGATAGTTTTCCAATCCAAGCTACGCTCATGTAGCAGAGATCACAGCAGCATTTCTCTTGCTCAGTGAGATCTCCTAATGAGAGGCAATCAAGTCCTCTTTCCTCCCACATCAGTCAGGTTAACAGTGGTACACCTGATTTACAGACAAGATTTTTATTGGTTCAAATCTATATTGTAGAAACAAGACTGCCATCATCCTCAAAGGAGCCTCCATGTTTTGGTCCTCTAAATTAAACAGGGAATTCTCTTTGGGACCTGAAAGCTCTGTGTAAATGTTAGATTGTTATTATTAGGTGGGGAACTCCAAAGCAATACATACGGCAGAATGGCTTCCTGGATGTTGCCCCAGATCTGTTTTCCAGCCATGATGATGGTCAGCTGTGTTGTTAGTTCTATAAGGCAGCCTGCTGGATCACACTGGACAAAGGCAAAAGAGAGAAGGGAGAAAGGAGCAATGAGAGGTACAGGTTTTCTAAGCTTTCCATTCAAAAGGAGAAAAGGGAAAAAAAAAAGCCCTAACTAAACTACTTGAACGCCAACCAACCAACTAATCAACAGAGCAAGCAAGCAAGAACAATATAAGTTAACATTGAAAGGCTATAGAGGGAATGGGGGAAGTCTGTTAAGATATCTTCTAACACATGAATGGCCATTGCAATTCAACAAAAATTTATTAAACACCTACTGTGTGTAAGGAACTGGACTGAGGACATTTAAAAAATGACATAGTCTCTATCTTGAAGGAATGAATACTGTACCAAGAAACTACACTATACATATGTACAAGGTAGGATGGAAAGAGATAAAGTGGGGACCCAGACAAAGAACCCTGAGAAAATCTGAGCAGAGAAGTTACGTAAACTCTCAGAGGGCAAGGGGACAGGATCTTGCATCTAAATGCGACCTTTCTCTAAAGAGAAGTCCTACCTCTTCATTCCTCCATTTGTTGAACATGTATGTGTAGGCTCCTGGGTAGCCCACAAATTTCCCTTTAAAGAATGCCACATAAAAACATGACGAGTAATAGTTGACAAATTGGAACAGGAACATTTTCATCGTGAGCCTATTCTCATATTCCAGGTGGGTTCGAGGAATTTCTGAAGGGTCAAAAATGAAGAATGTTAACACTGAAGGTTAATTGTCTTTCCCTGAGAACCAGTATTTACTTGAGTAACTGGATGCATGGCTGTTTCTGGGATCTAAACAAATATCATGGTACAGTGGAAGTATTACTGTTTCTGGAGCCAAAAGATTCAGATCTTGCCTGTGATTCCTACAACCTATATGACCTTAATTAAATTCACCATGGTGGATCCCCAATGAATATTCCATAAATCTGTTTCCTCATCCATGACATGAGGAAGTCAGATTATATTGTCTCTGATGGTTTTTCCAGCTCTTCATCAATGATCTTCCAATATTAGGTCTTTAATATATAAAGTGGGATTAGGTTTATGCCTGAATTATCTGAGATCTGTTTCTATGGACTTTTGTTGTTTAGCATGATGGTGTAGAATTTAAACTCTTTGGAGGAGGAGAAAAAGAATAAATTATTTCTCCAAATGAAGTCTTCTATCAGAACCTTCTCAACATAGTGTTTGTTTTTAAATGAATGACATTATTCTTTAAAAAGTTATACAGCCAGAGTTTTACATCAAACTTGTCTACAATGGACAATGTTTTCCAATCTTGTCAGAGCAGCCTGGAGAAACTACTAGAATTTAAGTTCCCATTAAGCAGTTCCAACGGAATACTTTCTTCAGTGTAAAGTAAAGAGAAAGATCATTACTACTCTTTACCTACCTCCTTTTAGAACCCTCAAATTTATGTTTAGCTATGGAAAGTCCAGTCTGTACAACACACTCTTCACAGATGATATTAATGAGTTATTTGAAAAAGGGATAATTTTTCCAAAAAGATTTGTCTTTTTATAAAGACAGTAAGTAGCACTAGATGGCTTCTAAGATACTCCATAGCTCTCTTCCTATGATCCTGTGATTTCTTTGTTTCCTTCCAAATTCAAGATCTTCTATGACCAAGGTTCTTGAACTTTTTTTGTCATAGGCCCCTTTAGCAGGTTGGTAAAGACTAAGAACTCCTCAGAAGTTTTTATTAAGTGAATAAAAAATATACCTGGGGTTATAAAATAGACCAGTTATTGAAATGTGGTTATTAAAATTTTTAAAAGAACACAATATTTCACCGTTTCCAGGATAAGAATCCTTTCCTTTGTCCTCTTTGGTATTTCTCTTCTCACCTGCTAAATGCTCTCTTCCTCTTTGGAGACTACTAGATTTCATAAATACTAAGAGATGCTTCATTATATTGTTGTCCTCCTTTCTCTACATAGATGTATAGATAGGTAATATATATGTGTCTATATGTCAATATATCTACCCCTTTCACTGTACTGGTTTCATTTCTGAGCATCAATTTCCATTCTGCATGTATATTTAAAGTGTATACACAAAAATACAAACATCTGTATATATGTATAAATGCATATAAAATGGAAATTCATCCTCTAAAATAAAACCAGTGCAATGAACAACCACATCCAGTGAAAACATCCAAAGCTAAGAAATGTTCAATTCTCTTCTCAACACAAGAGGGCAACAAAGACAAAGTGAAGCAGTGGTGAGAGCCCTGTTCTATTCATCCTGGATTGCAGAAGTTAATTCTATGGAGTCAATGTCTTTTCACAGACTCGGAATTAGTGTTCCCCATTAACATAAAGGCATATACAATAATGTGTTCTAATGGCAATCTTCCTGATTTTAGTACAATTTAACTGCATTTCAATTAGAAGATGACAAAATGAATTTATTTAAGTACATCTCATTCAAACAAGCTGTGGGTAGTGGCTGATTATTGTTGTTTTTCTTTTTAAGTAGTTGATTTGCTCTGATTGCCCTCTTATTGGCTGGTAGAGCATGAGAGTTGGAGTAAGAAAATAAAAGCTTTCCTGTTGAGAAAACAATGAAGCAGAAGAGATTTGAACTTTGGAGACTCCTGCTATTTAACTGGATAGAATGGCTTCATCGTCAACTATGTAATAAATTTGCCATCATTTACTCACCCTTGGAGAGTTTTGGAGGGATGGAGTAACCAGACATAGAATCAGAATGATTCAGAGCTGTAGAGGACTTCAAAGGTCACCCAATCCAAACCCTCAAATTTTCAAGATGAGACAACAGATGTAGAAGGTTGAAGTGACTTACCCAATTACAGAGATAGTATAATGGCAAAGTTGAGATTGAAACCCAGCAGCCCAAAGTGGGTTAACCTAGAGCTTTTGTTTCTTTCTGACTCATTTGTCAAATAGGGAGGATGGCTTAGGAGGATGACATGGAACTACAGGATTGCCATTGTGGACTTTGAGTGCTGAGAGTCAAAGCCCTTCCAAAAGAAGAAGTTTAAAATGCTCTAGCCTTTCAAAATGGCCAGTGGAAAAGTTATTCTTTTACCTCTTTCTCCCTCCCATTATTTAGAAGAATAATATTTGACTCTGCTCATTTCTTTTACTTTTTAGAATCAAAAGTAAAGTAGAAGAAATGGGGAATCAAATCTTACTCTCCTAAATGTAGCACTCCCCTTCTTCTAAAAAAGACAAACAAAATCACATTTTTATGGGGAAACAATATGACTTAACTTGAGCTTCAACCAGTTCTTGATCAGGGATGAGATTTTGGGGTTAATAAAGTGATAGGCCTACAGGAGATTAACTTGGCTCCATCTTTCCTTTCTACTCTTTGATATCTTTTCTGTGGAATCTTTGTTTGTTAGGGAGCTAGTTCTTTGGGATAACATTGTCTTTTGGGGTCTAGGCTGTGGGATGACTTCGGAGATGAAACAGTTCCACACATGTGGGATTTAACCACTGAGATGGGTTGGATCCAAGACATTTAAAAGCTAGTTAATGCTAATTGTTGTATTTATCAGATAGCCAATGATGTTCACATGATTTGTCCAAGTTCTCACATTTGGTTCAAATGGCAGAGCTGGGACTCCAAGTTCTGGCCCTCAGACCAGTGCTCTTTATCCTTCCTCATTTGGTCTCAGATTTCTGCCAAATGAATATATTTTCATGTTCTTAATCTATATTGGATAGAAATGCAGGAGGACAGCTGGAATGGCCAAGAATCTGCACTGGTAAATATTGATGGTATCAATTCAATACGCCAAAGGTTTATTGAAAGACACTTTGGAACACACTGGGAATTAAATCCCATTAAAGGTTAAAGAGGTGTTGCTAACATTTTACCTTTATATAATTAGCTTAAAGTTAAAGGAATCTCTTAAAATAACTAAGGATGAGAAAACACAGAAGGATTGAAATCTGCCCTACTAGAGGGAATACTTATACTGAGTAGGTCAGAGATCCATTAAAGTAAAGAAATTAAATCCTTTCTTTCCCTTCAGTCTTTCCTTTTTTCAAAAGTAGTCTATACGAGAAGTCAATTTCCTCCACATCACTGGCCATAACAAAAATCATCATTATGGCATCTACTCAAATTGGTATGAATCTCCACCTTCAGATACCCATTTCACCTTAGAATGTCTTCCCCTTTTAAAAAAAAAATTGAAATGTGTTCTAGGTTTTCTGAGAACACATTTTATTTTTTTTTAATCTTTTTAAAAAATTTTTTATTTAATTGATTAATTTAGAGTATCTTTTCCAGGATTACAAAAATCACGTTCTTTCCCTTTTTAACCTTAATATCTAGTTAATCTAAGTCAGTTCTCTCTTTGGCCTGCCTCATTTTCCCCTTTTGTAACATGAAGGTCATGGGCTACACAATGGAGTCTAAGACCCCTTCTGACTCCTAATAGTTGATTCATTATTTCCTATGTAAGCTTCACAAGACTCCAATGAACATACGATCATAGATTTAAAACTAGAAGGTCCCTTAAAGATTACAGAGTCCACGTAGGATTGATCAAGCAGTATAGCAAAATGGATTGTTGCAGGTCTTTGGCTTAGGAAGAAGGCTGAGGTTTCAGTGGCACCTCTGATGCATGATAGATAACTTTGGGCAAGTCACTTAATCTCACTAAACCTCCGTTTCTTTATCTGTAAAATGAAGGGGTTAGACTCAATGATCACCAAGGCTCCTTGTAGCTCTAAGCTTATGATCCTATGTTCAGATTTTGGGGGTGGAGATGGGAATCATGTCATTTGGTTATGATGGAAAATCATGGTGATAGAAGACACGACACATATGGATGTCTCCAGAGAAATACAGTGGAGAGAAAGCATAACCAAAAGGACAATATATAGATGGGCACATTTAGCAGACATCAGAGTTCAGATTGAATGCAATGATCAATTTAATTTCAAGAACCCTGATGACCCTTTTCCCCCTTCCTCATGGTAGGGAGATGAAGGGCTATAGGTACAGAATATTTCATTTTGGGGTGGGCAGGGAAATTATTTTGGATAAATTGGCTTATCAACTGTGCTTTATTAAAAAGGGGGATGAGTTATGGAGGTGGGGAGAGGGTTTCTTGGAAGTGATTTATATAAAAAACAATTTGTATATAATATATAATATAATATATAAAAATATATAAAAAAAACTCATTTTATAAAAAAGAAATTGAAATCCAACTTCAGGGATTTAAATAGATGATCAAGCTAGATCATGCATACAAGCACACACACACACACATTTTCTCTTACTTGGTGTGTGAATGACTATGAAGGCAAGTCCCCCAAAGGGCCTCGATAACATCTTGGCCAATATAACCTCCCAAGAGGACAACTTTGAAAGATGTCACTCATTCAGATGAATGCTTTGTTATTATCATTTTTTAGAAATTACTCCAATCGCCCTAATGCCTTGTTTTGGGGTGCTGTACATCTGATACTACCTCATTTTGCCTTTCAAGGTTGGATTTTTAGTAGATCCTAGATTTAGAGCTGGAAAGTTCCTCAGAGAACATCTGGTACAAGTCCTTCGTTTTACAATTAAGGAGAATGAGGCTCAGGGAAATGAGGAAACTTGCCCATTGTCACATAGGAGACAAGATTTGAATCTAGGTCTTATGCTTCCAGAATCTGTGATTTTTCCACTCTCCCATGCAAGGTTATCCAGGCAGTTTGCACTTACAGGTTTTCCACTGGTGATTTTGGCAGCTTACCCATATCTGTGATCCAGATGGCTATCCTCTCGTACAAGAAATTCAGAATCATGATGATGACAAAGTTTAAACAGGATGCAGTGACCGATGTGGCCAACTGGGGTGTCAACAGGCTGCTGATGGGCTGGAGAGTTTGTGTCGATTCCATGAAGCTGGCAAATGCCGCGTAGACTGACAGGCGGTACACAATCACTGCTATCATACTGGCTATGATTAGAAAGATCTATAGGGAGAGCAAGTATTGAGAGCTTATGAACTCAGGTGTTGGAGCTCTAAGCCCAATCTGGGTAGGGACTTCCCCAGACTGGTGAAGCACAACGACCATTTTTTTATTTTAATCAGCCAACTGAGCAGACCTAACATGCAAAGGGCACCAGTCTCCCCTTCTATAAACAGAACATGAATATTAAAAGAAAATATTATTTATGCAGGTATTATTACATATAGCTAAGTTTCAGGGCTAAATGTTTTCATGGCTTTCTGACTAAAGTCTAGAGCAAAGTAGGGGTGGGTCTGCCTTGGCTGCTGTGAATATCAGGTTTGTTTGAGCCCTTTTTGGGCCAATCTGGTGAGTTCATCAGTGTAGGGAATTCTCAGTTTGGAAGCTCCTTCCAGAGATGCAGACTGATAATTCTATTGGCAACTCTTATGGAACTTACAAAGTATATAAGACAAGAAGAGCTGAAGAAACTTGCCCCAGGGGCTACAGAATCAGTCTGTTATCAGATACAGATCTTGAATTCAGGACTTCTTGAGTCCCTGGTTTTCTATCCATTCTGGAAATAGTAGCTATAAAAGTGCTACTTTCTTATCTCTTCCCTCCATTACTAGGCAGCTAGAAGTTATTGCTTGTAGTGGTGCAACATTGAAAGGTGCTCTTGCTAGGAAAGCTATTATACATGTTTGAGATGCCCTATTCTGTGGCTTTCATCATTTAACTAAAAATGTTCATGATAAATAGTTGGAGAAGAGGTGAAAAGATTTTGCTCCTACATCAGAATATCAGCAATAAGACCATTTTGACCAAATCTGCCTGAAATTGTGGATCTCAAGTCTGATTTGATAAGAATTAGAAATGGGAGGCAGAGCATTATGGGGGCATTCCACCTGTATCCTCCCAAGGGAAAGTCCTACCATGCTAAGGTATGGACTATTGATTGTATTCTTTCCTCCTTTGGGCTGGTTATAACTTTACTTTTTAAAAACCTTTCCCTTTGTCTTAGGATTGATACTAAATATCAATTCTAAAAAAAAATAATAAAAATAAATAAATATCAATTTTCTAAGACAGAAGAGTGGAAAGGGTTAGGCAACTGGGATTAAGTGACTTGCTCAGGGTCACACAGCTAGGCAGTATCTAAAGCTAGATTTGAAGCTGACTATAGAGGCAGAGATGGATTTAAAGCCAGCTTCTGACATATACTGGCTGTGAGTCCCTGGGTAAGTCACTGAACCACTATATGACTCAAGTACTGCCCAAGGATTATGTTGTAAGTCATAGAGGGATTGTGATCTATGGCAGTGGAGTTAGTTGTCCCATTGGGAGGTTCTAGGTGACAAAAATCATGGGTCTTTTATGTATGGGTGAAAATTAATCTTCTCTTCTATGGTTATTCTAGAAAGAGCTCAAATGAAAAAGATGGGTCAGACTTTTTTGGTTGTTACTTTTCCCTTACAGAGAAGAAAATAGGAAAAATATTTTATTTTTCTAAAAACTAACCAAAAAAATGTGGTCAGGTCTGCGAAGAAAATTGGTAAGCCTTTTCAGTTAAGAAATATCCATCTTTGGGGGCAACTGGGTAGCTCAGTGGATTGCAAGTCAGACCTAGAGACAGGAGGCCCTAGGTTCAAATCTGACCTCAAGACACTTCCCAGCTGTGTGACCCTGGACAAGTCACTTGACCCCCATTGCCTAGCCCTTATCACTCTTCTACCTTGGAGCCAACATACAGTATTGACTCCAAGACAAAAGGTAAGGGTTTAAGAAAAAAAGAAAGAAAGAATTAAAAAAAAAGAAATATCCATCTTTATCCAGGTAGGGGAGGAGAAAAGAAAATGTATAGGTCACATGGGTTGAACGCTACATAACAGTTTTCTCTTTTTGTCTTGGTCTTTTGCCTGTAATAGTTTTGACTTTAATTCTGGTGCACTTTGCATGAGAGGCTAAAATCAAAAAGCATGCAGGGAAATAGTGGGCCCCAGACTCCCAGGGAGAGCAAGCTTCAATATAAACCCCAAACAATTTATGGTTAAAGGGATCAGGAGAGTCAAAGAGATGCTCACCCAGAACATCACGGTAGCTCCAGAGAAACAGAACCGCACCGCCTGACTAGTAAGCGGCAAGTAAGGCTCCAGTTCCTATAATAAAACAGGCCAGCAAGCAGAGCAAGATTCAAAATCCACACTCCAAACAGGGTTGACACCAAGCAGCCATCAGAGCTCCCGAGAGTTGTGGGAGGGCATACACACCCTGGTAGAGCCCATCACCAGTCATGGAAAGTCAATGCCAGCAGTGGGGCTAGCTAGGGCATGGCCACGAGGACCGGCATGGGATGAGGCATGCTGAACCAACTTCTCTTCTGAGGATGTGCTGCTGAGCTGCAGGGCAATAGGGTACATGAGCATCTCAGCATGAATGCCTGGGTCAGCCGGAGCATCTCCTAAAGCTCAATGGGACATAGAATCATAAATGAAGGTCTGGAAGGCATATTAAAAGGCATCCAGTCCAATTCCTTCATTTTGCAAATGAGGAAACAGATTTCTACTCTTAAGTGACTTGCCCAAAGTCACACAGGTAACAATGGAAAGAGAAATTGGATACAAGTTTAAGCCCTCTGACCCATATCCAACCCTCTTCCAGTGCATCACTGAGACTGGCATTGCTTTGCATGAGGTGCAGTATGGAACCATTTTTTCCACCTGCATTTTACCTGGATGTATCCCATTCTTCCACACCATCTATGAAGCCTGACCATTGCCACTGCCAGACCTCTTACTGTAATGTGTTAGTTGGGTTAGTCCACATCCCCAGCTGCAAAAGGAAGCAGCTAGATCTTACCCAAAAGAGGATTGCCATCCAGCAGAGGAGTAGTTTCCCATAGAAATCTAAAGTCCACTTTCTTTCAAATTCTATTTCCTAAAATATCAGATTAGATGGTTTAAAGAGGGCTGGGGCGACTGCAAAATGGGGAAAGAAAATGGAAGAAAGTATATGGAGCAGGATATCCAAGATGGCGTGCCCTGGAAAATCCCAGGCTTCTTTGGATGACGCCTCGACCTCTGTTTCTAACATGTTGACTTCAAAGGAGCTGATCCTGGACACGGGCACTTGTGTTTGGCAAGCCAGTTCTTATCATCCTTTGACTACCTGCTGTCCAGGAGGAGAAGGTGGCCAAGCAACAAAAGAGCAATTCTTGTAGTATAATGGTCATCATTCAACAGCTGTCTTACTATACCATTTTATCTGTTAATAATTGTTAGCAGTGTTAATAATGACTTGTTTTTTTAATATCAGGAAGTTGTAACCAATAGACATTACAAATTATAAAAACCACTGAACCCACATTCAGTGTGACTTATTCATTAAAACTGCTCAATCTAAATGGGCTTTCTTACAGGAATTTTAAATAGAATCTTTTAATATCATCCATTCTAGGCAGAGGACTGGAATTATAATTTTGACTTCAACCCAGGGTCTTCTCTAATCTCAGCATGTAGCTGAAAAGGCTAATTGTCTCTGATGACAAATATCAGGACAATCCCTCTGTAGAAATTAAAAAAACAAAACTGCAAAAATTATGGTCTCTGGATAGGCAGTCATAGCATCAACAACTATTAGCAATCCTGGGAATAAAATCTTGGCAGAGCAATCAAATGGAGACATTTGTAAGAAGTTTGCATTAGAGCAATGACGGAGAAATACTGATTCACTCAACTATGTGTTGGCTTTTTTCCAGTTTGCAGTACTAAGTCCATCAAAATCATTGGATTTTCACATGTTCAGGGCAACATTGGAGTTCTGAGGAATGAAAATGAAAATATTCTCTCTCTTAGCTAAGGTCAAGCACCAGGAGATTGGCCACTTTTAGAAGGAAAGCCACCACCACATCGCTATGCAGAAAAAAAATGCAAGTTCTTTCATAAAGTCCTGGGTAACCAGAATTGAGATTACTTACCGTTAAACTCTAGTTCACCAGGTGAGGTGAGAAATGAGAGAGAACTTGGGAGAGAAGATTTAGTTTCAACTAATTTCTCACTTGGTCTTGTCACTAGATAAGGAGAATTTTATGTACAAAGAATCATTTAAAAGTTGGAGTATTAAAAGCTAACCCTATGTCCCATAGCTCTGCCATCTGCTAGCTATGTGATCTTACTTCCTCTCCATTGGCCTCCACTGCCTTCTTTAAAAAATGAGAGGGGTAGAAGAAATCTGAATAGTGACCTAGTTAGCTCTAACATTCTATGAGTCCATTAGTGCCTTTTGAATCACTTCAACTCACCTTAATGAGTCATGTATCACTATTTCCCTCAAGTTTTGATCTTTTCGAGTTTGGTGCTCTCCAAAATTGCAAGATTGACTTCCTTATTTAATTTGATGAGATATAAAAACTACATCAAGGGCTGTGAAGCAGGTAGATGATGAAAACAAGAAAGGCCAGAGAAATTAGGTTCATTTCAAGCCTGGCTTAATGGGCACCAAATAGTTTGTGGTTAAAGGAAGGATGAGAATTGAAGAGATGCTCCCTCACAATAATATTGGAAAGAGCATCAGACAAAAATCTTCTTTGTAACTACACTTAGACAAATCACAGCCTTCAAGGGCTTCAGCTTCTCCTGCCTTTACACTGGAGAGATTGGACTAGATTAGGAGTTCTTAACCTGGGACTGGCAAACTCGTTTTTTGAAATATTTTGATACATGTATATAAATATACTTGATTTTTGTGTATTTTAGCTATGCCTTTAAAAATATGATTACAAGGAGGATCCATAGGCTTCTCTAGACTGTTGGAGAAGCACATGACCAGAAAGCAAAAAAAGCTTAAGAACCTTTTGACTAGACAGTCTCTCTCTATGGCTGCTTCTTGCCCAATATTCTATGAGTATAGTTGAGATTTTTTTGATGCTTCTCACAAAGAAAGTTCTTGGACAATGTGAAGCGTGAACAAAAACAGAAACAATAATCAGTTTTGCCAAACTTAAAACCAGCCATTTTAAAAGGACAGAGGACTAAGTACTAACTGCCATAGTGAAGCACCATAGAAGTTATTTCATTGTACAAAAATAGCACCAAGTAGGAAAAAATTCCAAATTTTCTCAATACAGTTTGTTGACCTAAAGGGCTATAGTACTTCCTTATTGTATCTCTTCTCTGTCAAAGTGGTTTCAAAAATAGAAACACCACCCCTCCCCTTGTTCTTTTATTAATATGAGGAAGTAGTGTGTTTGGTCTTTAAGAGTGTTTTTTTTTTCTCATAATTATTCTATAGAAATTTTCTGACGGCTAGAAACAACCTATTGGATTATTAATGGTTTTAGTTTTTACCATTATAAGTGAGGCTAAAAGGCAGGATACTGGTATGAACCAGGCTCAAAACACAGGATGTTTTCCTATTTCAGGGGACCAGGGACTCCCACATCATCTCCCTTATCAGCCTCTTCTCACAGCTCCTTATCAGAATACAAATTATTTAATGGCTTCATCTTTGCTAGTGAGTTTCCTTCAAATTACTAGCCACTTTTGTACAAAAAGCTTGACAATGTAGCATTCATTATTTCATGTCTAGAAAAATCTCTTGGTGCTCTACAGATATATGATAAGTGAGTATACTCTCTAAAATGTCATGTCCTAGGTAGAAAATATGAGAATAATGCCAAAGGCACAATTTCTTAATTCAAGACCTTAGAGACCAGTACAGTATAGTGAAAAGGAAAATTAGACTGATTACTGTCCATGTGACCTTGGACCATTCAATGTATCTTGCTAGGCTTGAGTTTCCAACCCCCTGTAAAATAAGGGAATTGGGTTAGATAATGTTGAGGGCCAGATCTAAAGGCATAGGAGGGAAAGAGGGAGGGAAGGAGGGAGACAGGGAGGGAGGGAGGGAGGGAGACAGGGAGAGAGGGAGGGAAGGAAGGAAGGAAGGAAGGAAGGAAGGAAGACAGGCAGGAAGGAAGGCAGGAAGGGAGAGAGAGAGAGAGAGAGAGAGAGAGAGAGAGAGAGGAGAGAGAGAGAGAGAGAGAGAGAGAGAGAGAGAGAGAGAGAGAGAGAGAGAGAGAGAGAGAGAGAGAGAGAGAAAGAGAGAAAGAGAGAAAGAGAGAGAAAGAGAGAAAGAGAGAAAGAAAGAAAGAAAGAAAGAAAGAAAGAAAGAAAGAAAGAAAGAAAGAAAGAGAAGAAAGAAAGAAAGAAAGAAAGAAAGAAAGAAAGAAAGAAAGAAAGGAAGGAAGGAAGGAAGGAAGGAAGGAAGGAAGGAAGGAAGGAAGGCAGGCAGGCAGGCAGAAAGAAAGAAAGAAAGAAAGAAAGAAAGAAAGAAAGAAAGAAAGAAAGAAAGAAAGAAAGAAAGAAAGAAAGAAAGAAAGAAAGAAAGAAAGAAAGAAAGAAAGAAAGAAAGAAAGAAAGAAAGAAAGAAAGAAAGAAAGAAAGAAAGAAAGAGAAAGAGAGAGAAAGAAAGAAAGGAAGAAAGGAAGAAAGGAAGAAAGAAAGACACTCCATCCAAGCCATTTGAAGTGAGTCACTATGAGCTTATATCATAAGTCAGCAGCTTCCTTTGACTTTTTAGAGAAAAAAAATATTTTGGAGACATAAGCTACCCCCTTACCAGTGCCTGTACAGGGCTTCCAGATTGTTAAAATTTTTATCTTCCAGATAATTTCTTATATAGAGGTGTTCATCCAAATGCATACCACAATGATGGAAGACACTCTACCCTTAGGTGCAACTGAGAGCAGTCAACCAGTACCCATCAGATGCAAGATATGAATCTGAATTTTTCTCATGCCAAGGTTTACCCTCTATCCATTATAGTCTGTTTCCTTACATGCTAATATATTCTTTGAATGTTAAATCTCTACTTTAATCTTCACTGTATTTTTGTTCCATGAGGTTGATTTTCTCTCTCAATCTTTTGATTTACGTACTTGATTGTATCTAAGGTTAACACCTTAAGCAGAATCTATATGCCTTTAACATAAGGTATTTGATCAACTGTTTCAAAAAACACAACTTCCCTTTCTTAAAATAAAACAAAACTTATAGAACATATTCATAGAGGCAAAAATGGAATGAATCTTATGATAAAATCTAGCCAAAATTCTTCTCCTTGGGATGAATAAAGGTACAAATGTCTTCTTTGTTCAGATATGACAGGTGATGCCCAGGGAGTTTCCATGATCCATTCACAAGTCCCATAGCTAGTTAAGTTTTCAGAGTGGGAACCAGTATCCATGTTTCTTCTTTCTTAGCACAGTATTCTTTCTGGTACAACCAACCAGACTTACAGCTCTATTTTTTTAGTTACACAACAAATAATGATAAAATTATTACCATTCATTATACTCTTCCAGGTTCACAAAATATTTTGCAAATGTTTCATGTTATCTTCAAAATGACTCTGGGAAAGAGGTCCTCTTTTTATCTTTATTTTACAGATGAAGAAACTGAGGCAGATGAAGGTTAAATATATCACCCAGAGTCACATAGCTAATAAATACCTCGAGGTCAAATTTGAACTCAGGTTTTTCTTACTCCAGGCTCAGTGAGTATCTATCTACTGTCCTCAAATTTGGGACTCCCGTTTCTATAAAAACCAACTTTTAGGAATACCAGCCTCAATCTATGAGTTCGTTAAAACCTACCTGAGTCACTGGGTTCTTTTTCTTTTGAGTACACTTGGCTTCATATTCAGGCCTCAACTGAAGTTGCTGCTGTTCCTCCTCAAAGTCCACCAAGTCCCACTCATACTCCAGCCGGGCTTGGCGTCGTTTCCAAAATTCTAGGAATAAGGTAACTACAAAGGAGAGAAGGGAAAAAACAAAAAGCACACACACACACACAGAGAAAGAGAGAGAGATGCCGTGATTACTGCGTAAATCTTTGTTTTCATTTTGTACACCTTGTTCTACACATCACAAACAATTTTGAAAAACTCTGAAAGAACTCTAAATTGATACAATTCCAGGATTTAAGAAGATTCAAGATGAAGTGTGCCACCCATCTCCCACCAGAGGAGACAAGCACTCAAGGTACAGAATGAGACATACTTTTTTCTGAATGGCCAACTGGAACTTGTTTTGCTTATTTTATTACAAATTTTTAAAAATTTATTTTAAAATGGATAAGAGATAAAAACAAACACTGGCTAATTTAAAAAATAAAATAAAATGAAAATAAAAATAAGCCAGGACTTTTAAGAAGAAAAGACCACTCTTGATCCTCCTCTTTTCATTTTTTTTTAACCTTTACCTTCTATCTTAGAATCAATTTTGTGTATTGGTTCCCAAACAAAAGAGTGGTAAAGGCCAGGCAATGGGGGTTAAGAGACTTCCCTGAGGTAACACAGCTAGGAAGTGTCTGAGCCCAGATTTGAACCTAGATCTCCCGTCTTGGCTCTCAATCCACTGAGCCATCCAGCTGCCTCTCCCTCTCTTTCTCCTTTTCTAACATTGGTTTATCATTTGGGTTACAGGATGCTTCCTGTTTCCAAGACCGATTCCTTTTCTTTCCACATTTTTTGACACAGGATAGCTCTAAGACTCCAAGCAAGACTCTTTAACCTGTCAATGCTCTAAGAAACTGTAAGACATTAAGTCGTAGAGAGTTCCCTAGCATCAACGGAAACTGATGTCCACACCCAGTGCCTTCCCTTTAGATTGGAAAAGAGCAAAATAACCCACTGCTTTGGAAAGAACTTCTTGGTTTTGACAGCCCTTGGTCCTAAGGTTGGTAAGAAGCAAAGATGATCTACAAAGTTACTGTTTCAAATACTCCTAACTCAAATAATGGCTTTGCATTTAAAATTCTCCTCTCAAAGAACACTATCCACATTCAGAGGAAGAACTGTGGGAGTAGAAACACAGAAGAAAAACAACTGCTTGATCACATGGGTCGATGGGAATATGATTGGGGATATAGACTCTAAATGATCATCCTAGTGCAAATGTCAATAACATTGAAATAGGTCTTGATCAATGACACATGTAAAACCCAGTAGAATTAAGCATCAACTATGGGAAGGGGTTGGGAGGAGGGGAGGAAAAGAACACGAATCATGTAACCATGGAAAATATTCTAAATTCATTAATTAATTAAACTTTAAAAAAAAACTCTCCTCTCATACTTGTTAGCCCTGGTTCTCATTATTAAAGGAACAATTCTAATATACTTTTACATTTTCATGAGGTTCTGAGGTTTTGGCATCAGACTAAGGGAGTATGAAAAATGTGGGGTTAAGACTCTAGATGATTGAAGCAAGTGAATGAAGCCCTTTGCATTTGTACAAAGAAAGACCAACAGGCGTCATTAGGTTATGATTCAATTTGATTCAAACCCAAACTAGTCCTGAATTTTGTATATGTTAAGAAACATCTTTCTGTGACAAGGTGGACTTTGCGACTTAATAGAGGATGATTTCAGAAGTCAGAGCGACCCCTTACATGGGCATCCTGATCCTTTTCTTTTTTCCCAGCCATCTATGGGGCACTTTAGAGTCACATTAAGTTTCCTCATTGGTTTCGAGGGCTATAGATGAAGATGTTGAGCCGAGGCCATATAAACAGCCAAGGACAAAAATGAGTTCAAATCCAGATCACTTGGCTCCAAATTAAATATTCTTTATATATACATTATACATCCTACTGAATGTCTATAGCCAAAACACCACCCCGAACCTGATGATTTCAATGCAGTAGATTCTTAAATCTAGTGCTGAAAAGGAGACCAGAGTATAGAAATAGTATACAAAAATAGAACAAAAATACTGTAAAATTCTACCATATAAGATCTAATTCTTTCATTTTACAGATAAGGAAATTAAGGCAAGGGAAATAAAGTAATTTATTGAAGGTCACACACAAATCGTTTCCCCAACTTGAGAGTCAGAGTTCTTTTCCCTATGTCCTGCTTATGAATGATTTCAGTTTTTTTCAAATTTTATTTAATTTTGTTATTATTTCAGTTTTTTTAAATGTCCCACATGATGGGAGCTCATCTCTGTTAGCATTTAAAGGTCTACAGGTCTCCTTTTTATGACACTTGGCAAATCCCTTTTGCAATATCTTGTATATAAACATTTGAAGGATTGAATGCTTATCCAACAGTTCTAAACTGGTTGAGGGCAGAAGCCAGGACTTCTTCATCTCTCCCATTGATGGGCACAATGTATATGATTTAGTTGAATTTTCAGGTGGTAAATGAAAGATATACAGAATTCGAGTGAAAGTTGAATTGACTGCTACACTGAAAATCCCTGAGAAAAACGCCTGGTGGCAGCATTGTCAAAGCCCCTCTCCCCAGTTCTCCATTTTGGCTGCTAATGTCCATTGCTTGGGTTTTCAGATGGGACACGTTCATTTTGAATTAATGAAAAATTATTAAGTTAACACTGGAGTCTGCTTTTGATCTTCATGGGAGATTCTATAATTAACCGAGAGGTAAAAAGCTTGTCACCAGGTAAGAAATTGTTTCAACAACAGCATCTTTTTGAAGCATCTACTAAGGTATGCAGGAAGCATGTTCCAATTTGTGCCAGGTGAAGTGCCTCAATCCTTACAGATCAAATTCCTGGGTCTTTTGAAATATTAAAATAAATATTCATCTTTGGGATCCTCAAGAAAGACTCACAGAATGATCAAGAGCTCTAGAGCCTTTGAGATGACAAGATCATCCATTTAGGGCTGGAAGGAGTCTTTTGGGGTTATTATTCTACACTTTCATTTTACAAATGAGGAAACAGAGACCCAGAGAAGTTTGCATGGCTACTTCAAAGCCACACAAGGAATTAGAGGCAGAGCTAGGATTTGTAGCCAGGCCTCCTGAGGAAATGCCATTCCAGGGGTCTCTTTCTCTCCATGTTGTGACCTCATCTGACACAATGGAAGAAAGAGTAGGATGGGCACACAAGCCAGTATTTGGCTTCCTTTTCTGGATTCACTACAGCATAGTTAAATGTAGTATTAAATATAGCTGTCAAGAAGAATGACCTCAAGAAAATACCTACGTGTACAAAAATATTTATTAGCAGCTTTTTTTGTGGTGATGAAGAATTGGAAATTGAGGTGATTTCCATCCATTGGGGAATGGCTGAATAAATTGTGGTATATTTTGATAATGGAATACTATTGTGTTATAAAGAAATAAGTAAGGTAATTTCAGAAAAAGCTGGAAGACCTGCAGGAACTGATGAAGAGTGAAATACCTGAGAGAACATTGTACACAGCAACAGCAATATTGGATGATGTTATCTGTGAAAACATGGCTACTCTCAGCAATGCAATGATCTGGGGCAATCCTGAATGACATGATGGGGGAAATGCTCTCCACTTTCAGAGAAAGAGCTGTTGGAGTAGTCTTTCACAACAGTGTATCTCTGGTTTTATTTGGAGGTTTTGGTTTTGTATATGGAAGTGTTTTTTGCATGACAATAAAATATTTTTTAAAAAGAGGAACTACTTTAGTCTTGATCAATGACATATGTAAAACCCAGTGGAATTGCTCATTGGCTACAGGAGGTGGGTGGGAGGAGAGGAGGGAAAGAACATGAATCATATAATGGAAAAATATTTTAAATTATTTAATTAAATAAATAAACTTTAAAAAAAAAAGGAACTACTTTATACAATGAACAGTTGTAAGACCCTTGACTGGTCACTTAACCATTCCAAACCACAGATTCTTCATCTATAAAATGAAAAGGGTCCCTTCCAACTATGTAAGACTATAATATAATCTTAAGGTCCCTTCTAACTACAGATCTGAAATCTTAAGAATAATAGATCCTGAAAAATACAGAAGTGGGTCTTGGTGGACAATGATATCATGATCTATTTTTTCTGACCCATTAAACCTGGAATAATCATTTTCTGAAGATACTCTGAAGTTTCAATCTCCTCTCTGTTTTTACCCTTAGTCCACACATCCCACACTCCAGCTGTTATACTGAAGAGCGCAGGGTAGGCTAAGCTTATTAAGACTAGTAAATCCAAACTGTACATAAAGGTCTGCCAGCTATTCCACTTATTATTATGACAGATGGCCTAAAACTGTTATTCTCTGGCTGGAAAAAATATATGGCTTGGCCAGTGATGAGCCTCTCTGAGCTTTGCAAGGCTGGTCCTTAAACAACAGACAAGTCATTATCAAGCATATATTCAAAGGGTTTGCAGTGTCATATTTAAGAACTGTAAAAACATTTTTTTCTTTTGGGACAGCCTTTGAGAATCTTTGGACATTTCTAAGTCATGATGAGGAATCCAAATAATTTAGTAATACTAGATTATAGAAATTTTCTGGTTTGTTTTTGACCAGAGCTATGATTTTTATTGGTGATGGGAATTCTAAATGGGAAAATTCCCTCCACCATTGTAGATTGGCACACGTTCTTGCAACTAAAAGATTTCAAAAGTAACTGAAAGTGGATGGAATTAGACCTTGAACTAAGTAAGAGCTGCCTGGCAGAAGTCACTTTCTACTATATCTATACTTTTAAAAACAAATTGTTTTGCTTAAAGAATCAGATTGGCAGAAAAAATATTTTAAAAAATATAATTTGGGGACAACTATTTCAAATCACAGAAATTCGGAGGTAGAAGGGATTTTTGAGGTCATGCAGTACAACATGAACTTTGTTGGTAACATCCCCAGTGATGGAGATAGTCAACTACATCATGAACCAATGTACCAAAGGCTAAAAAGATTGAATTGCTGGGACATTTTTCCTTATAAGCCCATACCTTACTCCCTATAGATAAAGTACATGGTCTAGTTCTGCTCTCCAGAATTCATGAAATGGTAAACATTAGACATGAAACTTCAAAGGTGGCCTATAAACTCATGGTGTGGAGCAAGGCAAAAAATTGATGTTAAAATGCTAAGATCTATGTGAAAAGACTCTTTAGTTAGTGCTGTTCCAACTCAATCCAACAGGTTTCTCATAATAAGTGTCTATGACAGGAATAATATGGAAATAATATAAATAATATTCATGTCTATGACATGAATAATATGTAAATGATAACATTTGTATAATCCATTGGAAGTGCTTATTTTGGGTCTGAGGGGGGGAGAGAAAAGGGGAGGGAAAGAAAATGAAATATGGAAAAATATTTTTAGAATAAAAAATTTTTTAATGAAAAAAGTGTCTATTAGAAAAAAGGTATGGTCTAATGGAAAAGAACATGACTTTGGAGTCAGAGGCACTGGATTTATCCTGTCTCAGATGTTTTCAAGATGGAGGACATTGGGAAAATAACTTAACCTCCCTCAATCTCAGTTTCCTCAGTTGTGAAATAAGGTAGTAACACTTTGAGATCACTTCTATCTCTGTAACTATGATCCCATAAGCTATTACGTACAAAATACTTGAAAAAAAAATAAAAGGAAGGGGCAGGTAGATGGTTGATAGAGAGATAGGAGGTCCTGGGTTCAAATCTGATCTCAGATACTTCCCAGCTGTGGGACCCTGGGCAAATCAGTAAAACCCAATTGCCTAGCCCTTACTACTCTTCTGCCTTGGAACCAATATTTAGTATTGATTCTAAGACAGAACGTAAGGGTTTTAAAAAATGAAAAGGAGACCCTGGTACTCTAGAAAGACCTACTGGTTAGCCTTAATTTTGGCTAGGAAAAGGTCTCTTGAAAGACCAAGAGGGGAAAAATGGTAATGCAACCTTTATAGTAAGTTGGTCTTCATGCAAAGACAGGAATGGGGACTGGAACTCCCAATTTTATTGGAATAGTGAGCTCTCAGGGAAGAAATCAGCATGTCAGCATAAGTTGGTACTTTCTCTGAAACTTATAGCCTTAAAAAGTTGTCCAGAACACCAAAAAGTCATGTGGTATATAAGCTCTCAGAACCAGTTTGTGCCAGAGGAGGATTCTGGACCCAGATCTTCTTGGCTCTGGGGCCATCTCCCTAGCCACTACACCAAGGTGCCTTTCATATCTGTGCAGAGATACTCACCCCATATTCCCATGAATATTGCAAAAAATAGTGTGGCCACATTATCAAACAAGTGGGAATACTGCAAAAGAGAAGACAAAGATTGATCATTCATGGGCTACCATTAACACCTCAAGGCTATTCTTCATCTCTCTAGTTCAAAGTAAAGAAAAATACAGACCCTTGAGGATTCACACGTGGTATTCAGTTTCCAATATTCACACCTCACATCACAGAGGGGACACATGATGATCTCTCCCCCGATGGTCTCATTGCAGATTTCTATGCTGCAGAGGCAATACATACAAAGGAGTGAAGACGAGAGACAGAAAGTCGCAGATGAAGAATTTCAAGGAGTCCAGGTTGGTTGGAATGTAAAATGTCCAAAAAACAATAATATGTAATAAGCCTAGAAATGTAGGCTGGAGACAGACCATGAAGGACTTTCCATGCCAACAGAAGAATATAGAAATAAAAGGGACCCAATGGGGTTTATTGAGTAGAGGAGTGTTGGATTAAGATTTGTGCTTTAGGAAAATCATTTTGGGAGCTAGGTGGAGGTGGTTCTGAAAAGAAAAAAGACATGAATAAAGACCTTGTCTCTAGAAGACACTGGCTTTTTTCCCCCCCTGAGGGAATTTATGAACCATTACCAGTGAAATATTGACTCAACTACCGCAAAAATGTTTCTATGCCAAGTCTTGTAAAGGTGAAAGTGAAATTCAGTGCACGACCAAACCCTTTTCATGTTTCGGAACAGGGAGTGATCTTTACCTGCTCATGTTGTCAGTCATTGTAAGCAAACCATAGAAAAAACAGATTAAGCCAACAACTGCCGCATAGAACAGCATCTCGGTATAGAATCCCAGCCAGGCAAAGTAGATGCCAATTCTCTCTCCATAATATCTCCTGTGGAAAAGAGGTAAAGACAAGTTCAGAGGCAGATTGGTTTCTCAGAACAAATTCTAAATGGGGTTTTGCTTTGGGTGAAAGAGGGCACAGAAGCTTCATGATACACTGGAAAGAACACTGAATTTGGAGTCAGGGGATTTGGACTTGAATCCAGACACAGATGGTGAGCACCTGCGTGATCTTGGAGGGAAAAGTCATTTAACTACTGTGGACCTTATTGTTCTCCTATTGAAAATAAAAACTTTCAACAAGGCAATCTCTACGGTTCCTTTTAGTTCTAAATCTCTCAACCTTTGGAGTTTCAACTTCTGAATAATAAGGCTCCAAAAGTGCTTTGGTTTTTGCTTCTCAAATACAAATCACATTCTCTACTTTCCTAGAACTAGGAGAAACTCAAGTGATAGTTCTGTCCAATTCTCTGACTTAATAGAGGCAGATAAAAATATATAAATAGATAGAGATGTTTATATTTATTTTTATGCTGTTGTTTTTATTAAATAACCTATTCCCCATCCAAGATAAAAATTTTGAGAGGAGAAAAAAATAGTTTGCCAAAATTAATGGAATAGATTATCAAATTCAGCTTATATACATATATATTTCACCTTGAATAAACTAAACAAATATAAAAAATTTTAAAAGTTGGTAATTCTGATAGAATACACACACACACACACATATATGTATATATATATATGTATATATATATATTTTTTTTTTTTGAAAGAGAGGGAGGGAGTTAGGCTTAGAGAAAGTTGTTGGTTCTACAAGATTCTTGCACAAAAGGAATTCATGGCAACCAGATTTTTAAGTCCTGTTGTATTTTCCTATGGCAAATAGCTTCATGGAGAAGCCTTCATTGAGAAGATATTCCTTCCAATATAAATTCCCTGGAAGTTCTCTTCTCAATGGCATTTTTAAAAATGGATACATTTTTAGAAGAAAAAGACAATAGTTTTTTGTTTTGAAGGAAAATCAAACTCGGGGAAATAAGAAGAATTTTTTTTTGGGGGGGGGAACCACCAACAGATAGTTTGATGATTACAAGAAATGACAAATATCCCTCTTGACAACTAAAATCCACGAGGGCCAATTGGCCAAGGCCCAAATGACAGAAAACATCTTTGCTAATATTGTATCTGGGGAACAAGTCCCTGTGCAGTAAGCAGTACTTCTGAACTGGGCTTTTCTATGGAGCAATTATCATAATTTTGCATCTATTAAGCCTCTTCTCTTTGATTTGTCTCTCATCAAACACAGTAAGATTAATAATCCTTTCACAAACACATGTAAAACCTGCCCATTGAGAGGAAGATCAATGAATTTCAAACATTATCTGGCATTTTTCCTTGAATGAACTTAACAAATTTAAAAATTAAAAATTAGGAAATTCTGATAGAAAGTCTAAAAAAATATTATAATGTGAGCTAGTCCTCATTTCTACATTCTGGTATGGTCACTGCACATTTAGATTCAGTCCGTCATTAAGTATTTATTACATATCTACTATAATCAAGGAACTTTGTTAAGCAGAGGTTATACAAAGAAAGGCATAAAAAAGTCTCAGCTCTCAACAAATTCAGTCCAATTAATGAGAAAGAACAAACAACTGTGTGCAAACAAAATATATATAGGATAAATGGAAATAATCATTGAAAGAAAGCCATTAGCATTAAAGAGGATCTGGAAAGGCTTCTTGGAGAAGATAGGACTTTAATCACCCTAAAGCAAATATTAATAATATGGAAACAGGTCTTGATCAATGACACATGTTAAACCCAGTGGAATTGTGTGTCAGCTATGGAAGGGGAAGGAAAGAACATGAGTCTTGTAACCATGGGAAAATATTCTAAATCATCTAATTAAATAAAATTTTCAGAAAAAAAAAGAAGGTAGGACTTTAGTTTGGGACTAAAAGGAAGCTAGGAAAATCAGAAGATGGAAATGAAAAGAATATTCCAGTTATGAAGGAAACTTCTTTACAAAGGGCAGATTTATAATACTTCAAGACTTAATTTTACGAGGGTAAGAAATCCCTCCACTATTGGAAACTGCAAAGCAAACCATACCTAAGCTGGTGGTTTTCATGAGCTGGGATGTAATGGTTCTGTGCTCTCTTTAGTATAGCTCCTACATTTCATTTCAGTCTAGGGGACTATTAATAGATGAATCTTTTTTAAATTTCATTTCCTCCAGATTACATGTCAAGATAATTTTTAATAACTGTTTTCTGACATTTTGTTATCTATGTTCACTTCCTCCTTCCCATTCTTCTACACTCCAAAGAGAGCAGATAATAAAAGTTCTAGATGTAAACACACAATATATATTTCTGTGTTTGGCATATTGTAAAAAGAAGACACACATCACTTGCACTAGAGAAAAATTCATGGAAGAAATAAAGTAAAGAATGATATGCTTCAATCTGCGTTTTAGAGTCTGTTCAGTCCCTTCTATGCTCGTGTTTAGTAGATGAATCTCAGCAGATACATTCTACAGTCTTGTTGGAGGTAGGTCACGTGAATTGTACAATCACATAGCTAGTAAGTACAGACCTGGGATTGGACTCAGATCACCCCAACTATATCTGCCATCCCACACTGCCTTACCGTACCTTTGAAGTTTATTGTGCCTCTTCCAGCCCAAGTCAGTCATCCTGGTAGGCAGACTTCTGGTTATAATTTAAAAAATGGTATCTTAATCAGATCAGACCTAAAATCCAACATCAGTTTCTGCAGATGCTAAAATTGTAGCTCTACTTGCAGATACTTAATTGGTTAATAGATTTAAGTTTTTGTTTTTGTTTTTCTTCAAGAATGATCTTGGGAAGGACCCAAGACAACCCAAGAGACTCATCATGAATAAAGGCTATCCACTGCTACAGAAAGAATTGATGGAGTCTGAATGCAGATTTCCAGCATGCCATTTTTCACTTTATTTCCTGAATGAGTTTTTTCTTAAACTTGTCATACGTTTTCTTTCATAATATGATGTATATGGAAATATGTATTGAGTGATAGCACATGTATAATTCCCATTGCTTGCTGCCTTGGAGAATGAAGAGGGAAGGGAAAGGGGGAAAGAATTTAGATCTCAAAATGTCAGAAAACAAATGCTAAAGAAATTTTTTTTGTTTCAGTGTGCAATTGGGAAAAATACAATAAATTGTTTTTAAAAGAATGACCTTAGGAGGACTGAACTACCAGCAGATGGCAGCCAAGATGAAACCAGAAGATCATGAGTGAGATATAATCCTAGACCTAGATTAAGAGCTGGTAAAAGACTTGGAAGTCATCTAGCCCAATATCCTTACTGTACAGTTAAGGAAACAAGAGACCCAAGAGTTTAATGGGAATAGAAGCATCTTGAGGGCACCTTTTCTGCCTTTCTTCATAGACCTGACATATGATAAGGGCTTCATATACAATTGTTGACTTGACTTGCTAAGTAACTTGCCATATACAGGTAGTAGGTGTCAAGAGAGAGGATTTGAAAGGCAGAGCCCTCCAACTTCAGAAGCAGTGCTCTTTTCTTCTGTAATTGTAGAAAGAAATGGATTTAAACCAACAGTGCCAAGTGAAAAGGGGAGCCCCAGTGACCCTTCACCCATGCTGATGCTCCAGAAGTAACTTACCTGATCAGATCTAAAGGTTGCTCCTTATAAAACCTCAAGAAGCGAGCCCATTGTGTATAGAGGGTATACCGCTCATTGCCATAGGTTTGATCCTTCGCTTTCTTCCAATATTGGCACTAAAAGAAGTCAACAACATGACAAAGAGAAGACAAGGCAGAAGGTAATATTGAAGTGACAGTGTCTCACAGTTACCACAGCATAATGCCTGGAGCAAAAGTAGGATGGAGGTTATAATAATCCATTCATTTAAAATGGATTCTCTGCCAAAGAGGAAGTCAGAAATGGCACAAGATAAAAGTCAATTCCCTTTCCTTTGTCCCTCTTTAGGGTTTTGCTGCTAATCATATTGTCTCTTGGACCTAGAATAACCTCCCCTTTCCATCTATACGTGAATCAGCTAGGTAGTACAGTGGTTAGAGCACTGGGTCTGGGGTCAGAGAGACCTGAATTCCAATATGGCCTCAGATACTTACTAGCTATGTGACCCTAGGCAAGTCACTTCACCTCTGTCTATTTCATCTTACTCAGCTATAAAATGGGGATAATAAGAGTATGGTTGATCAAAATACAGGAGCACTTCAATCATGTATGACATTATATGCCTATGCTCTATGCCTGTTCTCTACCACTTCTATACCATAGGGAAAGAGGTATGCATCCCAAACTATTTAAGTTACACACCATTCTAAAGTTCTATGTGTGTACATACAAGTAAGTATGCACATATGATGTTCTACCTTCTGGTATAATAATCATATATCTTGTTTTTTATATTGCTTTAAGGATAAAAGAACCTTTTTATAACAATCACCTTTTGAGGGATAGATGTGTAAGTATTTAATATCTAATTAATTAAATTAATATTTAATTTTAATATTTAATAGTATTTAATATAGATGAGGGAGAACCAAAGATTACAAAGATGAAGTGACTTGGCCAGCATCACCCAGGTAACAAGAAAGCTGGGACTTGAACCCATGTCTCTTGCCTTCAAGTTCATTGGTCTTTGCTGGTCTACCTCCCTCAATTATAAGACTCGGGAAAGCAGGGAAGCAGGAATCCCTCTTTTTTCTCCCCACAGTATTGGTAATACAATTATATTTCCACAGTCTCCACAGAAGAAATGGTCTATTTGGCTCCAGGAAACAGGGAATAAAGTGGATATATCCATTTCCAGGAACCACATTTGAAAAAAAGACATTAACAAAGTAGAATATCTACAAATTAGATACCAATGCCACAGGGAAATTGGTTTAAGGAAAAACAGACAGCATCCAAGAGAAGACTTGAGGGTAAGAGAAAGACATGATAATAGCTATCTTTGAAGGATGTGAAGACTTCCAAATGGAAGAGGGAAATTTATAAAGTTTGGGCTCTAAGGTCAAAACTCATAATAATATGATTAGCGGTTGCAAGAGGGAGATTTCAGCTCAATATGAAGGAGTTCTTAACCATTATTATTGTCCAGAATCAAAATGATCTGTCCAAATGTGTAGTGTGGGGTTAAAAAAAAAATGTTGGCAGACCCATTCATAAGGGATTTTGAAGAAGGAATTCCTGTCTGGAGGTGACTTGGTCTAAATGGACAGACAATGAAGATATCTTGTGGTTGCCCAAGGGCTGACTCATTCATCTCAGGCCTATTCCAAGGCATCACTGCCAATGGGGAATACCTTTATTGCTCTTGGACTACAGTCAAAATCTGGTGAACAGCTTCTCTTGCTCTGATATCAAGAAATAATTCAAATAACTTCCCTTATTCTGTAAACCACCATTCACTTTAGAAAAATCTGCCATGATTTTTTAGTAGACCCTTGATTTCCCCATTTGTATTATTTTTTCCAACATTTAAGTGACCCCCAAACTGGCAAATAAGTCATAGAATATCTACCATAATAAGAATGGTCTGATTCTTTCAGTAACTTACAATAGGGCAGTTTTACTGCTTAGGAAATTTTAATAGTATTGTTCTCCTCTATTTGCAAATATGGATGGATAGGCAAGCACCCACATTTCCATGAAATTTTCTGCTTTCCCACAAGCTTACATATAATTTCTCTTATAAAGCAAAAGCAAAACTACAGTCCCTTTAAAAATTAAGGAAGAAAAAAGCCCCAAGGAATGACTAACTCCTAGGGGAAGTATGTCCACATTTTGCTCTGAAGACCTGTGAAATTTCAGGTTGCAACTGCTCATAGAAGACCATCCACTGACTTCTAAATTCCAGATGAGACAGGAGTAGTTCCATTAGTATTGCCAGACTCTGAATGCTAGGTATATCCTCATGGATGATGAACTTTCTGAATTGACTCATTGTATACTATAAAAATGTCTAGTGTGAAAGATAGCTACTAAACTCAGCCTTTTCATATGCAAACTGTGGTTCAGAGTCCTTCTTAAGAACAACCTACCCTATTTTCATGTCACGGGAAAGCAGGAATACCTTTTTTTCATGTCCTAGACTGCTTTGGATATTTGGCAAAGCCCAAGTACCTCTGATCAGAATTGTTTTTAAATGCATAGATTAAAATACATAGGATTAGAAAAGAAAGAAATTACATTGAAATATATGTACATATACATATGTATGTCTTTTTCCACCCCTTAAGAACCTCTGTAGCAGGAAAAAAGGTACAGAAAGATTTGTGTGAATGGATCTAAAGTGAAGAAAGTAGCAGCAAAATGCATAATATGCCAATAATGTCAACTGAAAAAAGAGAAAGAAAACAATGAAAAGTGGATGTTACAAATGACAAAGAGTAAGTTTGGTTCCAAAGAAGAGATATAATAAGACATTGATCTTTACTTTTCTGCAGACACAAGAGATCTATAGCTATGAAATATTACATCTATTTTCAAATTTTTTCCCCATATTGATTAGCTTCATTTTCTTTCCCTCTTCCTCCTTTTCTTTCTTTCTTTCTTTCTTTCTTTCTTTCTTTCTTTCTTTCTTTCTTTCTTTCTTTCTTTCTTTCTTTCTTTCTTTCTTTCAATGCTTATCTTCCATCTTGGAATATTGGATCCAAAGCAAAAGAGTGGTAAAGGATAGGCAATGGGGGTTAACTGACTTGCCCAGGGTCACACAGCTGGGAAGAGTCTTGAGGCCAGATTTGAACCCAGGACCTCCCATCTCTGGGCCTGACTCTCAATCCACTGAGCTACGTAGCTGCTCCTCTTCCTCCTTTTCTTAATAAAAATGTCATTGCCTCCTGGGATGGATTTCTGTGAGGTAGGAGAGGAAGCTATTTAAAGAGAAATTTAGGTGATGTAAAAATGGGAAATATCAAAAATTACATTTTAAAAACAAAGCTAATAAGAAAACAAAATCTCCTAGTTTCAATGTGTTCTTAATACTTCTTTACAATCTAAAATTTTATTTATATATTATTTTTATTTTTAAAATAATCCTTTCTTAAAATTAACATTTTATTTACATATTTACATATTACATATACATATTTTGATACCTCCATTATCTCTCAATTTGTCCCCTAAGCCTCCCTCTCCCAGGGAATAATCCCTCATAATGTAAGACAAAGAGGGAAAATAAAGTTCAACAAACTAAAAACTATATTAAAAAAATCATTGTGCACTGTTGCACTTCTAAAACAGGGGTTCTTTGGGACACCTGGGTCCCAAAAACCTGAGAGCCAGGCCTAAAGATGGGAGGTTCTAGATTAATAAACAAATAAACAAACAAATAAATAAATAAATAAAGCAGTGGTTCTTAACCTTATTTTGGATTATGGATAACTAGTATTTGTGACTGTTGGGTCAGAGGCTGGAACATAAGAAAAGTGCCAGGCTGAAGAGTGTGTGGAACTGACCTCTCCCATTCTTTCCCTGCCAGGTTTTCCTGTGTATTATCCTGATTGAGGTAAATTGACATTAAATAGTTATCTTTTCCTCAAGCTGTGAATCAAGTATGAGTGAACAGAGTAAGGGGAGACCCTTTGGTTTTGATTAGTGGGGGGGGGGCAAGAGCAAATTTGGGAGAGCAGTCATAACTAAGAAGGAAAAGCAGAAGGGGGAAAATCTTCAAACCCCCTCTCCTCTCTCGGAGCCAACCTATTACATCTGCTGTCTCCCCTGAATCCCACTTTGAGAAGGAGGGGTCTCATCTCTTTCTCTCTCTTGACACTGAAAGACTTAAACCTCCCCTTGATTACAAAGTCTATGGATTTTAAGTGAATAAAATAAAATATGTAAGACTACAAAGGAAACCAATTTTATTGAAATAAGTTGATCCAAGTATTTTAAAAAATAAATTCATGAACTTAAGAACTTCTAAGTCTAAAGTGATTTTATTTTCAAACCCTGAAACTTCAAGGTTTTCTAAGTAAGTTTTATTTTATTTTATTTTATTTTTAAACCTGTGTCTTTTGTCTTAGAATTGATACTAAAGACAAATTCTGAGGAGAAGAACATTAAGGACTAGGCCATTAGGGTTAAGTGACTTGCCCAGGATTACATATCTGGGAAATACCCAAGGCCACATTTGAACCCAGGTCCTCCTAACTCCAAGCCTGCTAAGTAAGGTTTAGATGGAAACATTCAAGGATTTTACTTAGTAGCATGCTTTTTCCTATAGGGCTATCCTATGTTTTGGTCATTAGGCTTTGAAAGAACTTATATATATATATATGATATTTCATTTTAAAATCAAAATTAAAAATTAATTTAAGGCATTTTTAATTTGTCTTTGCTAACCTTTAGAATGCTAACATCTAGAAAAGAAAAAAGAAAAAGGAAAAACTTCACATTTCCAGAGGACTTTTAAGTTTGCAAAGTTCTCTTAAAACAATTCCTGGAGATCAGTAGTATAAGAATTACCATTCTCATTTTTAAAGATGAGGAAATTAAGGCTCAGAGAGGAAAAGCAAAGCTTGGTCACAGTCATGCAGTTAGCACCAAGAGTCTAACATTCTTTCCTTTATACCATCCTGTCTTTCAAAATAGTCTAATATCTCAGCACATGGATCAGAGAGCTGAGAGGCTTTAAGAAATTTGCTCAGGAGTAGAAGAATGAAAGCTCTCTTCCTTCCAAAAGGTCACCAATGGAATTCTCCAGCTCCATTAATGAACAGAAGAAATGAGCTTAGAATGTTTTGAGAACAAAACGATACTTACATCATGGAGTGGGTAAGCTGCCGAATAGGTACCATTGGTTAGGAGTCTCTTAATGCCAAATTTTTTCTTTCCTTCTTCTGTACCATAGGGGCATCGTGAGAGAATATAGTAAACCTAGAAAGCAAGCATAACAGTATCCAGTTATTCAATTAACTATAAATTTATTAAATGGCTGCTCTGTTTTGGGTACACATAATGCTAGGAAACTAGGGAGATAGAGCTAAGTACAAGGTGAAACAAGACAAGACAAGACACATAAAAGGAATTATAATACAAAATAAAACATAACTAAACATTTCCATGTGACTTTACAGCTTGAAAAGTGTTTTGTGAGTAAGTGAATGATCAATTATTTGAAAACTGCAATATCCCTCTAAGGTCACTACTGATATTTCTCAATTCATCCTACCAGTAGGGAAACTGAGGCTCAACAAAGGTAAATAATTTGACCATAATAATTGTTGGAGGTAGGATTCAAATCCATCTCTCCTGATTCTAAGTTCAGCATTCTTTCCACTATGATACTCTGCCTCTCAAAGATAAAAATATGTGATGTGAAAAAAATAACATTTCTGCTCAATCCAGGAGGTAGCAGAAAGATTCACATAAGAGTTGTGTTTTAAGATGCGCCTTAAAGGATGCCAACATGGGGAAATTCTAGAAACAAAGAGGTCTAAACAAAGGCATGAGTGAGTTTGAAAGATAACAAATAGAACATTGTCTATACAGGGTACAGAATGGAGAGAAGAATGAGATCAAAATGGCGGAAGACTTTGAATGGTGAAGTCTTTTAGTAGATGCCATGGAGAGTTTTTCAAAGGTTTTAAGGAGAGGCACAGCCAGGTCAGAATTGTGCTTTAAGAAGATTGCACAGCCACTGGTGTGAAAGATAGATGGAAGAGAGGAGGACTTAGAGAAAAAGAAACCAGCTAAGAGGGTGGTGGGAATGAAGGAGACAATCAATAGGACTTGGATAAAAGTGGTAAATTGCTGAAAATATTTGTTCTAAGGAAAAATTCATAACAATTACACTATCTAAAAGTGGAATTGTGGAGGAAATTTAGGAAGTATAAAAGCAAAATGTTATCATTAAAATGCATTTAAAATTAATATGTGAAAATGTAATGGGCTGCCTTGAGAGTTATGATTCATTAGAGGTCTTCAAGTAAATTGTGGATATCCATTTGTCTGGGGTAATTGTTTATGTTGTGGAGAGGAATTCTCATTCAAGTATGGGTAAGACTCAGTGGCTTTTAAGAACCCTTCCATTCTGACATTCCCTTGGGGAGAGGAGAAGAACAAATGCCTGGTGAGAGAGAAAGAAGAATCAAGCACTTTATACTTTCCATATGCTTTGATGGAAGCAAATTTCTTTCATAAGACTATGGAGGGCAGTTTTCTCATAATCAGCCATGGTAATGGACTGGAACAATAGAATGGATTATCCTTTTGCAGTTTGGAAAATGAAATGATATAATATCCTCAGCACAACTTTATCTTTCTATGTACATTTGACCCATTTGTTTACTGACATTATCAGATGTTCCTTGAGTATAGAGCAGCTGGGCAGAGGGAATAAGCAGGCCAGATACATGTGGGGGTGGTGGGAAAATCTTAACAAACTCATTAAAAAATGATTATTAAATGATTATTCACAATGGAGGTAATCTACAGGCAGATGACAGAGATATATCAAAACGTCCAAGAAAAAATGCTACCACACACAAATAAACCTGAAGTTATACCCTGATAAATGGTAGCTTCTCATTCCTATTCTTAGAAACAATTTCATTTCAATAAATATTTATTGCATGACACAAACCACACTGGAGAAGTGAAGTATAGGATGGCCATTAAAAGAAAGGCATAGTAAGAAAAAATAGGGGCCACTTAGGGAGACTTATGGGATAATTTAGTTTTATAACACTCTATAATGTGAGTGGTAGACAAATAGTAGACAGACAACCTTCAAATTCCTTTGGTATCCCTGTAATCAATCAACTGGCAAGCATTTATTGAGTACCAACTATGTATAGGCACTGAGCTAGCTGCAAGGAAGAGAGATCTAGACTAGACCTGTATTTTTATGGATGTAGGAGAAGTTCTGGGTGAGGAAAGCGCTTCTACTAATGCAGGATGGCACATCTGCAACTTAAAGTTCTAACAATTTTTCTAGAATACAAATAACAGAAGTGACTTGCTCAGGGTCACATAACCAGTATGTGTCCAAGGCAGGAAAAGAATCCAGGTCTTCTTTAGTTCAAGACTGGATATTTATTCACTATTCAACACAATCTCTCAAATGCTTGGGATAGAAAGACAAAAAGAAAACAGTCTCTGTTTTCCAAGAAACATTTTTTCCAATTCTCCAAAATTCCAAAAAATTCTATTAAAATGTAAATCATTTATAAAGATCTGTACAGATCCAACTCTCTTGGGTTTCCAAGGAGATACCATTATAGAAAGATTTCTGGGCCTTTTTGGTGTTTGAATGAATGCGGAGGCAGGGAAGTAGAGAGAAGCTATAGACTCAGAAGAATGTTGGGAAGACCCAGGATTACCATGGATGAACCTCAATGGAAAATTGATGGGAATATGTGGTCAAGAACTGCACAAGATGGATGGAAATGGATAGCTTGGCAGCTATATTTTTGGAGTTCATGTGCAAGACACTAGTAAACACCAAAACACAGAACAAAACAGGAAAAACAAAGATTCTGGGCTGTTATTTTTAAGATGGGATCAAAAAAGCCTAAAAGGAACTTTCTTTCTAAAAAAAAAAGGAGGGAAGTGACATTTACACTGGTGAATACAAGATAGTTTGAGAAGGGAGAAGACTAAACTGGGCATGGTATTTGGAAGACCTCCGGGCACAATGCTCCTACTTGTCAGGTCAGGTAAGATGGAGAACATGAAAGATTGTAGCTGAGGGTATTTGACTGAGTTCTAAATCTTTCTGGGAGCAGCTGAATCTCTCAGATGTGCAAACTGAGAAGATGGTCTTGGGATGGGTGCAACCTGAGACTGAAATTTCATTAGGTATCACTTGGCTAGACCATGTGAAAAGCCAAGGAAAATCCAGTAAGTGTATGATTCAGCTCCTGACCCTCTTCCCTCTGAATCACTGCCAGGTGTGAAATTTGCCAAGCGGGGGCAAAGTGGGACAGCATCTACTTTCACATGGGGCAGAAGAGGCAATCATTCGGGTGAATTGCATAGCTGGGAGAGCTTCTGAAAAGTAGGATGCCTTTTTAAATAGAGGGTGCATTTTGATCTCATTCTTCTTTTCGAAATATGGTTTCCTCAGGTGAAGGGCATGTGGGTGCCGTGTATTAGAATGATAGTTCTCCATTAGAAGCTAGGAGATCCAATTTCAAGTCCCAACCATCCTACTCATTGTGTGATTTGTTTCCACACTTGAAAGGAAGCCAGAAGAGTTGAATCAGGAGGAAGACAAGATGCTGGCTGTCTGGCAATAGCCTGAGAGATTATGCCACCTCTTTCTTACTCAAATGTTATCTATGAACAGCAGATACAAATGGAAAGCAGAAGTTCTGGGCTGGTATTTGCAATGCTAGATAAACCCTCCCTTCTTACTGTCATAGAAGGAAAAGACAGAGGAAGGAAAAAGAAACAGTATCACTACTGTGGTATTGGGGGGCTTGGTTTCTGGGTGGTTTTTCTTGAATTTTGACATAGTATGTAAACTCTTGGGGAGTATATAAGACAGTGCTGCAAGCTTCCTGAGGTTTTGGGTACAGAGAACATGGAATGAGTTCACAGTAAGGAATTTGTCAACAAGAACTGGATTCTTGAAAATGCTTTCTAGGTCCTCTCCTGTTCTTAAAGACATGCATATGTGAGAGAGGTTAAAAGAGACTGGCAGGGAAGAGATAGGTGGCTCAGTGGATAGAGTAACCGGATCTGGTGTTGTGAGGATCTGGGTTAAAATCTGACCTCTGACACTTCCTAGCTGTGTGACACTCTGGAAAAAGTTACTTAACCTCAACTGCCTGCCTCCTACTGTTCTTCTGCCTTTGAATCGCTATTTGTATTGATTCTAAGACAGAAGGTAAGGGTTTAAAAGAAAGCACTGGACATATTTCTTATAGAATCTTGATGCTCTAAAATGGGTATGAAAATTAAGTAATAGTTTTTTAGACTCCTCAGAAGACTGTGGTAAAAGCCAAATGATGCAACATATGTTGAAGTGTTTTAGAAAGAATAAAAGACAATCCATATATATGTGTCTGTGTGTCTGTGTGTGTGTGTGTGTGTGTGTGTGTGTGTGTGTACACACACAGGTTACAAATGAATTTACCAAGTCCTGGCACTTAGGAAAAAGGATTATGGGGGAAAGTTACTGTATCACTATGAAAGGAAAAAAAAAAGGTATCATTGTCCCTCTACAAAGAGAGAAAATCCCTAGAAATCTTAACCCTAAAATGACTTAAGTTTGGGACACCTAGCATTAAATGACTGGAGAAGAACAATAGTGTAGAGAGATCCAAGCCTGGCTTAGGAAGACTGATTCAAGTCCTACTTCTGACATTAAATATTTGTGTGACCATAAAGAGGTCACTTCATTTCTCAGTGTGGCCAGACAACACTCAAAGATGTAAGATGATAACATGTATCCATAGAGGGAATATCCACACCAGGGGCTCCTCAGATTGACAAAACCCCATTATTCCACCCCGCTGTCCCTACCAAAAAGGAAGACATAAAGGGAAGTCAGTATCCCCAGAGATTCATCAATCTCACTCATCTTTTTCATCTAGAATCTATTAGACTGTCAGCTCTTTGAGAGAAAGGATTATATTGCCTAGCATGGTGCCAGTTCTTAATAAATGTCTGTTGAAGGGGGCAGTTGGGTGGTTCAGTGGATAGGGAGCCAGACACGAAGATGGGAGCTCTTAAGTTAAAATTCCTAATTGTGTGACTCTGGACAAGTCCCTTAACCCCTGTTGCCTAACCCTCATTGCTCTTCTGC
This sequence comes from Monodelphis domestica, assembly GCF_027887165.1. Taxonomy (NCBI): domain Eukaryota; kingdom Metazoa; phylum Chordata; class Mammalia; order Didelphimorphia; family Didelphidae; genus Monodelphis; species Monodelphis domestica. The sequence goes on from NC_077232.1 coordinate 54,015,653, forward strand.
CTTGGAAACTGATACTTCACATGGATTCTAAGATGGAAGATAAAGGCTTTTGTTTTTTAATTTAAAAATGTTTGCTGAATTATATTCCAAAAAGATTCTGAGTTCTAATCTAGCAATCAAGACAGCTCAGACTAGAGAGAAATTTGGTAAGTATTTATTTTCAGAATCCACACTGGTTCCAGGCGTTGCATCTCCCTCAATAATAGTCAGTAAATATCACCTGGTCCATTTAGCAATGGAAATGGAAGGCTCTCTTTAGAGTTAGTTTTCTCAGCCTGGGGGACACAATGAGCTGACACATGTGCAAGTAAGCGATGGAGTCTTTGGTGCTTAGAAACAAAGGATGAGGGCAAGTAGGTGGCTCAGTGGATATATTGCCAGGACTGGAGATAGGAAGTTCTGGGCTCAAATGTGGCCTCAAACATTTCCTAGCTGGGTAAACCACAGGCAAGTCACCTCACCTCAATTGCCTAGTCTTTATTATTCTTCTTGTCTTGAAAATGACAATTCATACTGATTCCAAGATAGAGGTAAGGGTTTAAAGGGAAAAAAAGGAATGGGTTGGACTAGATGGCCTCTGAGATGCCTTCCAGCTTTAGGTCTCTCATCCCTATGGTCCAAGATTCTGATCTCCAGAAAAAAGATGCCTATCACTAAGCTGGCACTGCAAGTATTTCCTATATGTTATTATTTTCAGAATCGTATTGGCCAGGGTTTCTACCCCTGACATGATCATAAGGCTGAGGTCACCGATATGCTATCCAGAGTTGGGTTTGATTCATAATATCAATGACTGGGTTTAAAAAAAAACTTCTTGAAATGTTAAGCTTAAATTTCTGTAACTGTCTTCAGCTAGGGGCAGCAAGGTGGTACAGTAGCTTGAGTGCCAGCCCTAAAGTCAAGAAGATTCATTTTCCTGAGTTCAAATTGGGCTCCAGACACTAGTTATGTGACCTTGGGCAAGTCACTTAACCCTATTTGCCTCAGTTTCTGTAAAATGAGCTGGAGAAAGAAAGGGCAAACCACTGCAGGATCTCTGGCCAAGAGAACCTCAAATGAGCTCTCAAAGAGTTGGGTACAAATGAAAAAGATGAATGAACAACAAACAGCACAACTGTCTTCAGCAGAGCTCAAGAAGGCAAGTTGCCTAGTCACCATGACTTCTAGCCACAAGACACATCATCTAGCACTTTTAGTATCATCCAACTCCAAACCACAGAAGTTACCCTTTGCTCCACCCTTTAGCCCATGCATATTTGCTTTCTGCTATGAAGATAAACTTGACTAAAAAGTCTAGGAACCATGGCCCTATGCACATAGCAATGAGAACCTTTAGATCCTCAGGTACCATAGCTTCTCTAGAGGAAGCTTCAGGTCCACTTCCTTTGCATATCTAAGGGTGGGGAGAAAGGGCTTCTTGTGCATTTCTTACCTGAGAAATATTCTGAATCACTAACTTATGTTCTATGGTCCCAAGATTTTATTATTGAGTATATAACCTAAGGAGAGAGAGCAGGGACAGAGAGAAAGGTTTCCTGTAAACCAAATTAATTTCATAGCAGCACTTTTGGGGAAAGCAAAACAAAACTGGAAACAGAGTAGGTGGCCCATCAACTGGGGAGTAGATGAAAAATTATGGAATCTGAGAATTAGGAAATATGATTGCACTATAAGAAATAATGAATGGGATGTCTTTAGACAGACATAAGGGAACACAGATGAATTAATAGAGTGAAGAACTTACAGCAGCACCAAGAAAGTAATATAGAGATGGACTAAAACCATCTAATGGTCAACAACCCTAAGAAGTAGTAGAATCTAGATTCTATGAAATGACTAACATTCATTCTAGACAGGAAAAAGTTCGCCTCCTGCTCCTGGTACAGAGGAGCTGAATGTGAAATCCATTGTCGTGTCACCCAATCTTGGACCAGTTTATTTTGTTTCTTAATTTTTCTTTGTTTCAATGATTCTGGGCATTTTCTTGCTGGCAAGCTCTCCCTACTCACTCTCTTGGCTTTCTTTAAGTTCCAACTAAAAACCTACCTTCTACAGGAAGCCTTCCTCAACCCCTCTCAGTTCCTGTGCCTCCTCTCTCCTGTTTGCATGTTGTCTGCCCTACTACATTATAAGCTCTTTGAGGCTACTGTCTTTTGTCTCTTTTTGTATACCCTGGACTTAGAAGCACGGTGCCTTGCACAGAGTGCAGGCTTAATAAATGCTTATTAATGGGCACTTATCTGGCTACTAAATTGGGTGGGGGGTAGAGAACTGACTCAGTCACAAAAAAGGACGGGGAATTCTAGTCTCTACTGCCTTACGATTCAGCCTGAAATCATAGACATCCACGTCCACCCAGCACTGCTTGATAGCACCTTATCACATAAGCACATGCATGCTTGTGGGAACTTTAAATTTGAAGGCAGAAGCTTAGAGAGTGTCTACCTACAATTCTATTTCTCACTGATGGTGAGAAAAAGGAGTTCTCATCTTCAATGAGGAAGAGTTCCTGCCTCTGTTTGCTGAATGGGGCTGTGAAGTAGTCCGGCTCGGGATTCATCACTTTCTTTGGGAGCCGGAAAGGCTCAAACATAAACTCAAAGGGATTCTCCTTGGCTGGGGGAATGTCATTCTCACGAATGGGCATCTTGATGTTCAACACTTCCGCGTAGGTGGTCAGCACCTCCCAAGGGGCATGGATCTTGACAAAGTAAGTTCGCCCATCCTCAGAGTCCTAAAAGGGAGAAGAAAAAGGGAAAAGCAACACACTGGGATCAAAACAAAGCAAAATACAGCTTTTTCTTTCAACTTGTTCTTAGGACATAAAAGTAAGCCATGTTCTACACTTAAAAATCAACCGAACAAAAAAAGACTTCCAGGGTATGATTTGAGGTTAAGGAAAACATTTGGGAAGTCAGCCAGGATGTGTGTCTATATGACTAGCCCCTAGTAAATACTCAATGAATGCTTGTTCCCTTCCTCCTTCCCCACAGATAAGAAGCATTGTTTTAATTCCAAAGAATTTAAGTCATCCAAAAGGCAATGGAGGGAGATATGGCATAGGCTACCAGGAGTAACTTCAGAGGGAAAAAAGGTATACATGATTATCAAAGAAATATACGACTGGAAACTAAAGTAAACTGGCCATGAAGGCAATGTGATGGATCCCAGACTGATGGATTATCTGGGAACTTCACTACTAATAATGTAATAAAAAAAAGGAAGAGAAGATAGGCTCTTAACCAGGGGTATGTGAACTTTTTTAAAATTTGAAAACAATCCATTTCTTCTGAATAATCCAATGGATTTTATTTTTCACATTTAAAAACATAATTCTGAGAAAGACTCCATAGTCTTCACCAGATTTGACCAAAGAGTCCATGACATTGAAAAAATTTAAGAACTCTTCCTATAGACCTACCATATTGGGTGGAATCCTGGGAAAAATTCACTGGAAAACACCATGAAAGCTTATGAAGGATAAGAAAGCCCAGAGGATTAAAGGGGATTCCCATATTGATAAAATCAGTTCTATTAAAGTATCCCTAATCGGTGCTTAATTACTGTTCCTGACAAATTGTCTTACTTAAGTTGTAAAGTTAAAGTGCTGTTTTATTTTGTACTCTTTATTATTAATGTTTTATAGCTACAATTCTGGGCAACTTGATTAAATATGTATTAAGCGCCAAGTAAGCTTAGGGCCCTAGGCTTGGCACAGGGGACACAAAGATTAAATGATGAAAATTTCAAGTCTCTCTTCTTTCCTTTCGCACTTGGATGGTCCCCCCTTTTTCTGTCTAGTAGGGAATTATGATATAAAATACTGTATTATGGGAAATTTTATTTAAAGAGAGTATTTCCAGCTCTAAGAAGTGGGAAAGCTTCATGGAAGAGTTGGCACTTGGAGCCAAGTTCCAAAAGTAAATGCCTTGTACATGTTTAGCACTGTTGGACACTAGGGTAATTAGAGAAATATAAGATATTCTCCCCATCTTAAAGGATATTGCTACTTAATTGGGAAGAAAGGATAACTTGGAGAGAAATAGCTAAGTATAATGGAAAGATAACTAGAGTCAGGAGACTTGGGTTCAAGTCCCAGTTTACTAGTGGGGTGACTTTAGGTAAATAACTTTTCTGTTCTGAGCCTTTGTTTTCTCATCTCCAAATGAAATTATAATCCATATTTCCTTCCTCAAAGGGGCTCTATCATCAAAATATTTTGTAAATATTAAAGTATGTAAATGTGTTATCACATTATAATGACATGCTAAATTCTCTATTCTACCTCCAGTACTAGAAGAACTCAGATGATAAAAGGGAAAGATCATTGTGGGTCAATACAGCCGAGGTAGATATCATTAAATAGATCAACTTTGAGCTCAGCCTTAAAAGACGAATAGGATTTTTAAGATAGCAAAGTCAAGGAAATATGAATGAAAGTTCGGAGGAGGAAATAAATTTGGCATATTTAAGGAATGGTAGGATAGAGCTATTTCCTTGATTGGATTTTAGAAGTGGTAGAATAAGTAGTGGGGAGCAGGCTGAATAGGGGACAAACCACATATATCCTTGAAATAAAGCAAAATGGAGGTGTTTATATTTAATACATAGAGCAAAGCTTCTATATCTTCTCAGCATGGCAAACTGATAACTACATTGGAAAGCTGGTTTACTTTCACTGACTTCTCAGTCAGGACTGTTGGAGAAGCAGGACTCCCATCCCAAAGTGCAGTATCTCCATCCTGCCTCCAAATTCCAATAAAAGAGTAGCAATAATAATGGGGACCAAAAATCACATTTATATAAAACACACTTTGCTGTTTGCAAAGTACCTTTCTCAACAAGAAGGTGAAAGATACAGAATCAATTATTATGCCCAACATCCTGAGGAAGGAAAGAAGAGGTCCAAGGAAGCCTGGTGCTTTGCCCAGGGTCTCACAGCTCAGAAATGTAGGGGTTAGGACTGGAAGTCAAGGACTCCCAACTCTGAGGATGCTGGGGAAGCCAGCTTTTAGTTTTTGTTTCAGATGAACCTTTCTAAACAGAAGTAAGGGCACTAAGAATCATATTTACCTTTTTGTCTTCTGTTTCTAAGTCCAGGCCAGACTTCAAGAGGTTGCTTTCAAATTCCCTTCTTCTTTCCTACAGAGATGAAAGGAGTCACCATGGAGATGTTATAAGCATCATGTTGGCTCAATAATATACAAATACGTTACATAAAGTTTGTAAATGTTGAAACACCTAGGACTTCTACTTAGTTGAATTCAGGCTTTGTTTCTTCTTTTTTTAATACTAATATTTGTTTTTCATTGAATCTCCTTAAATAATATACAAGTAAACAACCATAACATAAATACAGAAATATAATCAAAGACTCCATTTTGACTTCTACACTAGCACACTCAAGAGCTTGGATTTACAAACTATAAAATGTCTAAAACATTCTTAAAAAATCAAATTGAAAGAAATTCATATTCTTTCTCTTTCTCTCTGCCTCCCCTCCTCTCAAAATTGCTTCTATTTCTTTCTCTTAAGGAAGAATAGGAATAATATTCAAAATTAGAATAAGATTTCTTCATCTGTGATTCCCAAATATATCAATATGTTTTAATAATCCCTGATAAGAAACACCAAATCCTGATACTCTATAATTTCCAGGATGAAATATTTGCCACTAGAGGGATTTAATTCAATTCAAACAAACCTTTATAAAATGCCTACTGGATGTACAGAGCAACCCAACTGGGAAAAAAAAGTCCAAAGCATTACAAAAAGCAGTTCTCTGACTGGCCTAGAGGCCATTTGTTCAATTATGTTCACCCTGATTCCCCATTCCCTCTCTCAATTGAAGTAAAAGGGAATTAGGCAAGAATATGAACATGTTGGACTAAGCATGATTCATGATTATATGGGATGAATTTTATAATGGAGGATCCCACACTGTAATCTAAACTGGCTGAGGAAGTTATTGACATTATCTTCTTGAAATGGGTTGACTGATTTTATTAAAAGGAACAACAACACCTTAAATGTACTACATTCCAAAAAATGAGTTATGTAAGTTTCATAATATATTCTTATCGTTATATAAGTAAAAGTCCTATAATAATGCTTAAAATCATATCAGTTATCTACAAAAAGATAAACTGTTCCCATGAACATAATTCTTCTATTGAGGACCTAACTTGCTTGTTAATCAAAATTAGTATTAATGTTTAACTTACCTAATTATCCTTTATTAACGTCCTCCACCCAGTTAAAAAAAAAAAAGTGGCAGGCTAATTATATCTGTTGTCTTGAATCAGATTTCAAAATAAAAGAGGTAACCTGGGTATAGTTACAGGATCCTAGACTTGGGAGTCAGGGTCATGAAGATTTGGGTTCAAATTCTGGCTGAAACACATACTAGCTGTGGGACCCCAAGTAACTTCTATGGTCCTCAGTTTACCTATAAAATGACAATCAGATTCAATGGTCTCTAAGGCCACTTTCAGCTCAAACATCTATAATCCTGTGAACAACATCCTTAATGTATATAGGTTTACATATGTATTTTTCCTTAACAGACTGTAAACCCTCATTTGGTAAAAATTGTTGCATTTTTATCTTGGACTTCTCTATACCTTGCCTAAAACACAACAGAAGCTCAATATATGTTTGTTGATGGATTGATTGATCTAAGATATGGTTGGAGAAATTGAAAGCTTGTTATTAGAAGAAATAAATATAACATTATTACCAAAAAATTACATATTGGCTTTTAATTTAGATTTATTTATTTTAAATTTAGATTTGAACATGAATATGAACAACTTAATTGTTTGTATCTGCATTTCTCACATAACCAGTGACAATGAGAGAATAACAATATATGTCAATGCTATTTAATCTATGAGACTTTTTTTTAGTCATGTAACCCCTTTAGGAATCTGATAAAGCCTATAAACTCTCTTCAAAGAATAATTTAAATATATAAAACAAAATCCAAAGAATTACAAAGGAAACCAAAGACTTGTGCCCATCTAATCCCTTATTAGAGAATATTTATTTCACCACATTAAACTGAATTTTCAAAGGAATAAGGAGTTTTAATTTCATTAGCACAGAGAACTCCAAGTAGAAATTTCTTCTACCAATGTGGAATGACATCTTCTCTGCAAATTTCAGCATTAAGAGTTGTCTGGTGAACTGAGTAGTTAAGGGACTTACCAGGGCATCACAACCAGTATGTGTCAAAGGTGGGGCTTGAATTCAGATCCCTCTGACTATAAAACCAAAGTTTCCATCACTAGGCTCTTCATTTTAAAAATTAACATTGCTGCTTTAAAAAAAAGGGGGGGGGGGGCTGGCTTCCCCAGGGCTACATAGATGGTCATTACAAAACTGCAGTAAGAAATGCCTTCTCTAAAACTATTCTTAGCTCACATAACTGCCAAGACTGAACTGATTTGAAGGAAGGAAGGAAGGAAGGAAGGAAGGAAGGAAGGAAGGAAGGAAGGAAGGAAGGAAGGAAGGAAGGAAGGAAGGAAGGAAGGAAGGAAGGAAGGAAGGAAGGAAGGAAGGAAGGAAGAGCAGAAAAACAGAAGAGAGAAGAGGGAAAGTGCCTATGCTTGTCACAGCCCCAGATTGGACATTTCTCTTTTTCCACACTTTCCACAACAAATCTACAAATGCTACTTAACTAGCTAGGTGACCTTGGAAAAGTCACTTACCTGATCTGAGCCTAATTTCTTCTTCTGAAAAACAAGGGAGTTGAACTTTGTGATTTCCAAAGTTCCCTTCCTGTTCTAACACAGTACAATCCATCATCTAGGCTGACCTAGTTGTAAGCTATCAGTCGCAAGTCAAACAGGCTATTATTTCGCCTTGTACTATGTCTCTGAGCACATCATCAGGCTCATACTGGTAAAGGTGTCATTATATTTCTTAACACATCAAGACAATCATCCATCTTCCCTGTACTCTTTCTACTTCCCCACTGTTTAAGAGTCCTGGGGAAAGAATGTACTGATTGAAAAAGAAAAACAAGGTTTTCCTGACATTCTCTTCCAAACTTAACCAGTCCTTTCTTTTGCCAAATTTTCTTGTTAGTCAGGATGAATGGGTGAAAGTCAGCCAGGATGTGTGTCTATATGACTAGCATATATTGAAAGGCTGAGAATATTTATTCATCAGAAGTTCTTCCAGATATAGCTGGAGCTGGATTTAATTAGGTGGCTTCATTGGTGTGGTCAGAATTATTTGCTTTAACATATGAAGGGAAATTAAATTCTGATTTGAAATCTTAAAAATGCAAAGGGATGTTGATCAGCTAGATGTATAATTGCATTACACAAAATTAGAAATTGAGACTAAGAAAGGGAAACGGAAGACCACCAAGGTCAAGCAAGGTGACTTGCTTGATATCATTTTTCTTTACAAAGAACTTATTTAACTAATTTATTGTTATTAATTATTAACTAATTTATAGTTTATATAATTTATTATCTCATCTAATTTATCAAATGTGTTATCTAGAATGTGAGGTCTTTCAACTGGTCAGGGCTTAGTACATTGTTTTCCAATGAATTAATTTCAAATAAATTTTTCTTTATTAATTTCAAGAAAGCTCAAACAACAAAGACCCTAGATTCTAGAGTTTAAAAAATTGATGGAAATATACAATTTAATAAATGGCCCATATTTTCATATGGGAGGAAGGAAACAATTATTAAGTGCCTATGATGTGCTAGGTACTATGCTAAAGGCTTGACAAATATAATCTCATTTTAATCTTTCAACAACCCTAGGAAGTCAGTGATACTATTATCATCTTCATTTTATAGTTCAAGAAACTGAAGCAGACAAAAGCTAATTGATCTATACACTTGAGAGGGTTCTATGCCTAGTATTTTACTTTTGTGTAGGAAATAAATAAACTATTCCATATCTGGTTTATATTAAAAAAAAAGATAATTGACCTTGTCCAGGGTCATACAGTTAATATGTCTGAGGCAGGATATGAATTCAGGTCTTTCCAACTCTAGGTTTGGTGCTTAATCCATAGTGACAGACACCTAGCCGCCTATTAGGGGCTCCAGGAACACTTCTTCATCATTTCTAGAGTAAAGCATCTAATATGGAGAATGTAATAATATCATATCATATCATAATATAGTATATAATTATATATTCTATTGTATAGTTATTCTATGTATTATAATATACTGTTATATATATTATGCTCTAATACATAAAATTATATGTAAGAACATTTAATTATATTCTACAATATTCTAAATATAATATAATGAAAATAAAAGCATGCCTGTGAAATGAGAGAGGCCATATAAGAGACTAGGAGGTGGTCTTATCACAATAGGGGTCTCCTTTAAAGGTCTGAGTTCATTGGTAGCCTGATTCACCCTTGGTGTAGGGGGGAAAGAAAAGGGCAATTGAAGTCTGATCACCCTGTTATTTTTCCTTTATCTCTGATCCAAATTCTTAAATCAATATGAAATCGCTCAGTCTCTAGGCTTTAATGCCATCATGGAAAATATCAGCTTTTATTTGTTAAAGTCTCATTACATTGCAAAAACAAAGAGCCTGAAAAGAAGGTGGAATCCTGAAGCACTCTGCTCTCAGGAATGGGCTGCACTCGCTGCACTGAGTTGGTATCTCTGGCCAGAAGCCAGCACCAGTTTTGCCTGAGTTAACCATTAATGGCAGATTTGTACTTCCCAGTTCATTAATGTTTATGGAGTTCTTACACGTGAGGTGACCACAATTTCTGCTCAATTCGGATTCTCCTTGTTCATAGGTTTTAAAAGCAAGCATATAATGCATATGGGCATAAAACAAGAGCAGTGAGCATGCCTTCCCAGTAGATGAGACAAAGCTATGGAGAGAATACCAGGCTTGGAGCCGAAGGTGCTGGGTTTAAAATCTAGTCCTTAGCAGAGCTGGAAAAAGTCACTTAATTGATTTGAAACTCAGTTTCCCCACCTGTAAAATAAGGAGGTCAAATTATTTTATATCTAAAGCCCCTTACAGCTCTAAATCCTAAAATCCCTACTCCCAACAACAACAACAAGTCATTTTTATTGCAAGAACAAGAAAAAGAAAAGGACCTCTTTAGGACATAACAGAATAAATAGAATAAATGACCTGGAGTTGAGCAGAACTGAGTTTGAAACTACCCTCAGACACTTATTACCTATATGCCCTTAAGCAAGTTAATCTTTCTGGACATAGGTTTCCTTATCTATAAAATGAGGGGGGAGAATGATTATTTTCAATATCCCTGTGAAATCTAAATCTATGATTATATAATACAAGGACTAAACACTTCGAATATTATTCTTTGGGTCACCACATACTTTGTCTATCATGTATACTTCCATAGGTGATAGAGAATACATAAGGACAGAATGACTATACAGTTCCAAAAGTCCCACCAAGGAAAACATCCAATTAATTTAATGTGAGGGTGAATGGCAGAGGTAACCATGAGAGGTCATCTAGTGTACCTTTTGCATTTTACAAATAAGGAAACTGAAGCCCTCAGGAGTTAAGTGAGTTGTCCAAGGTAATGCATAACTAGTTGGTGGTAAAAGGGAAACTGGAACCCAGATTCATTACTTTTTTGATTGCAAACAAACTAAATAAAGGCAATTTTAGCTCCAATCTCAAAGAAAGCAAATATTATGCTTTAGCAAGTATTTTTATTTATATATTATATATTTAGCAAGTATTTAGAATAATAATATAAATATATATTTATATTTATTTATATAAGCATATAAATCTATTATATATAATATAAATATATTTTATAATATAAATATATTTTATAATATATAAAATTAATATTAATATAATATTAAAAATACATATATATTTATATATTTAGCAAGTATTTAGAAAAATAATATTATAAAAGAACTTTAGCTTTCATTGGAGCTCAGCTATCATTTAATTCTTCACCATTCCCATCATTCCTCACAAAAGAATGGTTCCTATTAGCCTTGTCACTAAGGTCTACTTGTAGAGAAGTACCCAAATTCGTTATTTTTTTTAAGTACATATCTTCTGTGTTAGAATCAATAGTAAGTATTTGAGAAAAGAGCAGTGAGGGCTAGGCAATCAGGGTTAAGTGACTTGCCTAGCGTCACACAACTAAGAAGTGTCTGAGGCCATATTCTTTTTTTCAAAAAAGGGAATTTATGTATTTAAAGAGAAATTACACAAGAACCGAGGTGGATAAATGAAACCTTGACACCAGGTAATCACCAAAATCAATATGGAGAAATTCATCTTAACACTTTCAACATTTAGTTGAATTGATAGAAATTCAGGGGCAAAGAGGAATGTTTAGAGATCATCTTTTGCAATCTCCTCCTTTTATAAATATGTCAGCAGAATCCTGAAGACATGAAATAACTTCCCAAGGCTGCACAACCAATTCATTAGCCATAAAGCCAGCACTAGAAAAGGTGGGGGGCTCCTAACTCCCAATCGAGTGCTCTTCCATCATGCTGTATGTCTTTAATTCTATGTTCAAAAAATATTCTATATTCACTCGATACTATGATAAAAGTCTTATATTTTCAAATTAATAAAGGAGGAAAAGCAGCATAGTCATCTTTATAGTCATGAAAAGTTGAGAGCTGGCTTTCAATTCAGGAAGATTTGAGTTCAAATGCCATCTCTGACATATATCCTGTGTGATTATTGACAACTTGATACCTCTTGGTGACTGCTGTCCTATATATATGACAATAAGTCACAGAATAGCTGCACTGGTAGAGGAACTTTTCTTATCAGTAGTTCCTTATTCCAAAGAAATCCCAAGTCCAGAAAAAAAAATTAGGAACATGAACCCCAAATGAATCAATTCTGATGAGTTATAATTATTTAGACTCTGTATAACTTTGTGCTAACTATAGGTTTTCTACTAAAGATTACAGAACTGCAATTAATTCAAGAGAGATATTTTTACTTAGCTAACATCCTATTGCTCTTCTTTATAGGGATTACAGTCAAATAGTCTCACTCATTTAGATGTGAAAGAGATTTCAGATGCCTTCCACTCAACTCTCTCATTTTACAGATGAGGAAACTGATGACCAAGGAAATTAAGTAATTTGAACAAAATTAAACAGGTTGTAAGTATCAAAGAAAGAACGTGGGACAGCTAAGTGCATAGAGAGTAAGACCTGCAGTCAGGAGGACCTATGTTCAAATATGGGTTCAGATACTTCTTAGCTGTGTGACCCTGGGCAAGTCACTTATCCCCAATTGCCTAGCCCTTACCACAATTCTGACTTGGAATCAGTATTTAGTATCAGTTCTAAGACAGATGGTATGGGAAAAAGAGGAGGAAGAAGAAGAGAAAGAAGAAAAGAGAATATCAAGCCAATTTCTCTGACACCAGAGCCAATATTCTTTTCACTGTGATGCTGCACTTATGTTCTATTATTTGAAGTTTCCAGTCTTTAATGATATAAGTCAGACTAGTTGCTTGTAATCTTTTCTGAGGTCACACCATAATTAATAAGATCTAGCAACAAAAATAGGTTTTATCTAATAAACATCCCAATGCAGTTTCACTCAAGTTTATATTCTGAGTCAATCTCTAGAATTAGCTATTATGAAGAAATGGACAGGAGGAAGGGAAGGAGAAATTTTGGAACTCAAAATTTTCAAAAACAAATGTTAAAAAGTGTTCTTATAGGTAATAGGAAAAATAAAAAAAAATTAAGAAGGAAAATAGAAGAAATGGTGACATGGAACTAAAAGGTGGGATGTGTAAAAATCCAAAATATCATAATCACTAATAAAAGATTAAAATTTACTCAGCCTATAATATGATGTATTTTAAGATAGTATAACTATTTCATAAACGAGACCACAGCTTGCTTGTATTAATATTTTTTCTACAACCTGAGGATTTGGTTAATTCAAAAACATTTTTAGGAAAATCTGATTACTGTGCTTATGTGCCCAGATATATACCAGTGTCTAAGAGGCCACGATTAGAATGGGTACTTCAGTATTTCAAGGGTCTGAGACGTCACAGCATTCACCACCAAGGAACCAAGAATCATAGCATTTCTATCACCAAGAACGTCATCCGGAGTTGTTCTGCTGAGTTCATCACCCTGCTGTCTTGTGACTGGTAACTTGAAAATGAACAAGACAGGCAGCTAGTTCATCACCAAACTAAACCTAAAACCATTTCAATTTAAAGAACTGTCAGAGTTTGTCCTCCACGGCCAAGGATGTTGAGACATTAAGGTTGCCTTTAACCTCTTGATGAAACATCAGGGAAAACAGCACTTTCATTGATGTCAAACATTAAGAAAGTATCAAAAAGGTGAAGATTACATTAGGATATAGATGAATTCCCTTTCCTAGCCATATATATATATATATATATCAAGTAAAATAATCCATACCTGATGAAAGCACTATTTTTTTAAGACTTCTTCCTATCTACCTATAAGCCTGATTCTGTGGCAAACTTCCAGGAAGACATCGATGACAGTTACACAGAATAGGCAGGAAGGAATGAAAGGGTTGTGGTCAATATTATAGGCAGAACTCCCAAACAGATGGGATCGAAGATGTATTTAAGAGTATCTATGCTATCTAGTCAATTTACCAATCTGTAGTTTGAAATTTTTCTGAACTAGCCAAAAAAAATCTTAACTTTAGACTTTGGTACCCAGGTTATCCCATAGGACTTCAAACCTAGTTGGGAAAAAATGATAAAAATTGGTCTTAAAAAATTAATCTCCCATATTTCTTTGCAGAGGCTGAAGATCCTATGGATGGAATACTTTGTATACTATCAGACATGGTTGATTCTAGTTAGCAGCTACCATTTAACTCTATGTATCTTATTTATACATAGATGTTGACATGTTGTCTCCCTCATTGCACTGTGAGCTCTTTGAGGATGGGGACTATTTTCACCTTTCTCTGTGTACCCAGCCAGCACTCAGCACAATGCCTGGAACATAGTAGAAAATTAATTAATGCTTACTGACTTGACTTTATTACAAGGGCTGGATCACACTGGGGAAGGAAGAACTGTATTTGGAAAAACAAATTACTGTTAAAACAAAAGTTTTCAATCAAAATAAGATTTGAGTTGAGAAGAAGAGGGATAGAAAAGAAGAATCTAATAAAGCCCCCTTGTCTCGCAGAATCTTGCCTAAAAACAATACTTACCACCTTTTTTTCTCCTTCCTGCTTTGGATCATCAATATAAGAAAGTACAAAATCAATCCTTCGAGTCCCATCACGGAAGAAAACAGAATCCTTGCTTTGTTGGCGCTTGTCAAACTGTGGAAAACAGAAAGGATGCACCATTAACTGAGGCTGCCTTCAGCATGTGAGAAAGGGGAAGGAAGGGTAGTGTCTAAAGGTTATTTGGTGGTTCCTGGCCCCACTCAAGTGGTGGTTCAAGACCAACAGACAAAGGTCTCTCCTCTCTTTCTCTCTCTCTTCTCTCTCTCTCTCTCTCTCTCTCTCTCTCTCTCTCTCTCTCTCTCTCTCTCTCTCTCTCTCTCTCTCTCTCTCTCTCTCTCTCTCTCCCTCCCCCTCCCATCTTTCTCTCCTCCTCTTTCCTTATTCTATTCCCTTTCAGTCTCTTTCTTCCCCCTCTTTTCTTCTCTCACTGTCTCTCTTCCCCACTCCATCTCTCCTCCTCTTTCCTTCTTTCTTTTTCTCAGTCTTTCTTTCTCTCCCCACTTCCTTCTCTCACTCACTCTGTCTCACTCTGGCCCCCCTCATTCTTTCTTTCCCTCTCTCTTTGTCTCTCTCTCTCCCTCTCCCCACTCTCTCACAGTCACACACAATAGAAATCTGAGTAGAAAGGAAGCCTGACATGTGAGTGACATGCTTACACACAATCAATATGCTACATGTATATGGACAGATGAACCAAATACATGTATACATGTGGAGTGAAATGCAGACATAGCGAGGAGTTGGTTAGCTTAACTCTACAATAGTCAATTAAAAAGCATTTAAAGAGCACCTATCGTTTTCAAGGCATGAAGAATACAAAGACAAAAACACAATGGCTTCAATGTCCTTACATTCAATATCCCAATGACTAATGAGTCCATTGTATATCAAATAAAATCAAGCCAGGCTCTATGCAAGTTAGGTTTAACTGAATTTGTAAAAATGTTAGGAACAGCACTTGGTTTGTTTTTCTTTTTTTCTTAAGGCACTGGAAATTCTTCATTTAAATATTTTTTACAAGCTGCCATTTTGGTGATTTTTAAAGCGTACTACTAAAAATCAAGGCACAGTTAAAATCCAGAAAGCAGGCAGCCTACCAACCGCACTAGCTAACTTCCAGAATCCCTCCATGCACTCCTTTAAGAAGGGCTCATTTCCCAAAAAGATGCCTCAAGTGAATAAAAACCTATCCCAGGCAGATGCCCAAAGTGCTCAGTTCTCCTGGGTGATAAGAGAACCAACAGGATTAAGGTTCACTGGTGGCAGAACTTATCATTTCCTTCCTTCTGAAAGTATTAAGAGTACCACAAGCTAGCAATATCAAGCAATGAGTAGTGGTGGGTTTCCCTACTCTCATAAGTGGTTCACAGAGACTTCATGTGTAAAATCTATATGAGATTGCTTATTATCTCAAGGGGTTTAGGGGGTTGGAGGGGAGGAGAATGGGAAGGACAGAATCCAAGACAATATTCATTGAAAATGTTGGAAACTGTTTTTACATGTAGTTGGTGGGGGGAATAAAACTTAATACTATTAGTGGTTCACACACCTGGCACCAAGGCTGCTGAGATTGATCTAAGATATTTTACTATGTTCTAAAAGGGAAGCAGCTCTGTGGCTCAATCATGTCATGCCATTTAGACAAATATGGAACTAGGTCATTGGCGGATGAAATGGTGGAGTTGTCATCCTTGGATCGTTGAGAAGACAAGAACTCTCTGGGATCTAGTCAAACCTTACAAATATTTTACAGAGGCAGAAATTGAGGGCCATATATGTGAAAAAATACCATAGGCAGTGGAACTAGGATTATAATCCAGGTCCTCTGACTCCAAAGCAGTGGGGGTTTTTTCACCCCTAACCATTATTTTTATTTCATATGAATCTCAACTAAATGTCTTATTTATGTAACTTGTATTATATCCAGTCAAGTCAAGACATTTAAGCTTCTCCAAACTGGAAATATGCTGACATTTTTGACTACAACTATAGTTGTCCTAATATGATCAAAATATCATCTTCTCTTTAACTGATGATCTTTGGGTGACTATATGTGAATGAGGGCATAGAGAGGTCTGTCTCCCACTCAACTTGGTTGGCAATGATTGTACCTTAGGAGGAATTTTCTGTTACAAATCTGATTATGTTGGGAGGAGGGGAAGAGTGGGAATTGGTTCTCCTATGCTTTAGAGAAAGGTCTTTGTCTTATGTCTGGTCACAAATGATTCCTGCAGCCAGCTAAAGGAGACATATTACAGGCAAGAATGAACCAAGCACAGTAGTAGGGATCTTTATTCTATGGGACACTGGGTCCATGATGTCTATATTCCAGAATGTGCTTTCTGACATTCAGATTCTTTCAGTTGGCAAAATAGCAGCAAAGTAGCCTTAGATAAGCAGAATCATATCTGCCGTTGTGCAAACATCTGAGATGACTCCTCCAAGTCCATAGTAGCTATGGTCTAGGAAATGAGTGAGGATCACTCAGATCTAGCAAAGTCGTTCAATGGTGGGGAAGTGCAGAGCTAAAAAAGCTGCCACCCAGGAAAGCAGATTTTCACTGCAGCCATCCAAACTGTGAGCAGTGTAAAACAACACTGGATTACCATGAGACGCCGCCGCAGGAACAGGTTAAATTTCTTTGCTGTCTGTGAAGCAACCGACAGAGAATTAGCAAATGCTGCCCACCCACCACAAGGATCAATATATACCAAGAATACTCTTCTTTTAACCTTTCTGACTTTCCTCAGCTTCCTTGTTGATACTTATTAGTTTGTTTGTTTTTTAATTATGAAATACTTTCACAAATTCACTACCAAGAAGTTAAGGGGGAAGAGGGGTTTTAATTATGATATAGCATCTTGTGCAGCTATTGGGGAGACACCAGTTGGTCCAAAGCCATGTCAGTTAGCACTGAATGGGAATAGTTTTGAGATTCAGGCATTTAGTCTTGATGTATAATTGAAAATCTGTTACTCTAAAAAAAGAACTACATTGCCCAGGATCCCATTGACTTCCTGCCATTGTATACTTCCTGTAGATAGGGGATATAGGCAGGGACATAGAAGGTCCCACCTCTTTACTTCCTGTCCCAACTTGGTGGCGGTAAGGCCAGCATTTGAACTGTCTGACCAGCCATGGGCATGTGGTCTTTATTTTGTATCATCTTTATTCCTTGATTTCTAATGATCATTTAATAAACCTCTAAAATATAATATTTTTATTATTGAGATTTAATTTTAACTTTTACATTGAGGCTGGGGGGGTTATTCCAGTAAATGCAGAATCCCAGAGTTTATTATAAACTTGGAAGTCTTCATAGGAGGAGGATGCTACTGATGAGTGCCTAGGAAAATAGCAAACTATTGAAAAAGTGGGTTGAAAAATACTGAATGAAGACTTAGAAAAGAAGATGACTAGGAAATACATTTTCAGTCTGCTCTCATGAAAAAGACTCAGATATTTTCCATTTGTCAACAAATATTTATTAAATAGCAATGCTTGAAGAGTGGAGAGAGAGATCCTATACAAGGAGCTTATACTTTAATTGAGGTGGGGTAGAAATATACCTACTCAAATAACTATGCTACAGCGGAAAGTGAAAGAAGTATAAAGGTATAATTTTCATAGATTCTTCTAGAGACAAGGATTAGCAATATATGCTACTGGTACTGTTCAATGGTAAGTAGCAAGGGCACCCTACTTCTTACCATGGTTCTTTAGCTACAAACTTCACTATCTCTGCCGATAATCCTTTTAACATCCTGCCATCATAGATGTGAAATTTTAAAATCTTTCCACTTTAACTAGGCTTCAACCACCCAATGAGACAAACATTATGTTAGATTTCACAATCAGAACTGTTAGTTTCAAGATTGATTTCTAACATTCTCTTGGACCACAATTTTTATCTTTCCCACATTCTACTACTCAGTTGACTCTTAGCCTTCCTTCATCATCATGAGCTCTAGCTCCTTAACCACATCCTTTTCTAGCAAGCTATCCCTTGTTTTGGCTTTGTGTACCTCTACTATGCCTCTAACCCAGTTATCAGTCATTTTAAGGCCATTCTTGGTCCCTTCCCTTGAATCCTTTGCATCTCTGACCTTCTGTCCATCCTTCCTTGTCATTTATGAACTCTGGCTAACTCTCACCCTTCCTTGCTCAAATGCTCAAGCTTTTATGCCAGAGAGAGTAACAAAACCCTCATAGTTGGATTAAATACAAATTTATGTTATCTCTCTTTAGATATCTTGTCATTGCCATGTAGAAATCATTTCCTTCTTTCAAGGAAGGATCATTACATTACATGATTATTACATCCCTCACAGCAGCTACTCTAAACATTTTCTCCTTTCTTTAAGTTTCCAGCTTCTCTCCTGCACTCTCTTCTCCTGTGTCTCATCAAAAGACTGTGTCTCCTTTTCTACTGAACCCATAGTCATAGGCAAAAAACCTCCCACAGAATCTCAGACCTGGGTTTGAGTCCTACCACTCATATAGCTTTTAGCAAGCCTGCTAACTTGTGTCACCTTCAGTTCCTAAAATATACAATGAGTTTTAGAGGACCATCCAATGTGAGAGCAAGAAGGGACTTCAAGAGCCATCTGGGCCAAGCAAGAATTCTTTCCACAATATACACAAGTAGTAGTTATCCAGCTTTTGCTTGACAGTCTGCTGTTTGAAAGAATCAATTACCTCTCAGGGAAGGGTATCAAACTAAAAAAAAAAAAAAACCAAACAAACAAAACAAAACAAAACAAAACAAAACAACAACAACAACAAAAACCCCAAAGGCTATTAAACCATATGTAAGGATTTCTATGGGCTACATGTCAACTTAGAAACTCATATACTGGGGGCAGCTGGGTGGCTCAGTGGACTGAGAGCCAGCCTAAAGATGTGAGGTCCTAGGTTCAAATCTGGCCTCAGACACTTTCCAGCTGTGTGACCCTGGGCAAGTCACTTATCCCCATTGCCTAGCCCTGACCACTCTTCTGCCTTGGAATCAATATGCAGTATTGATTCTAAGATGGAAGGTAAGGGTTTAAAAAAAAAAACTTATATTAACATTATCTGTGTTCTACTGTATCTATTCATGTTGTTTACTATTTCCCAATTACATATTAAATTGGCTCAACAGGCCTTATTTCTGACTCCTCTATTATCAAAGCATCCCATCACTAAACTCTTCCCAAATTCCACCTCTACACTCAAACCTATCTTTTTTTTTTCCACCCTCAAACTCTTAGGAAAGATACATCCCTCTTTCTTACTGCGTATTAGTTCTTTAACCCCTCAAAATCCCCACTTGTGGGACTTCATTTTCCTTTCCCCTACTTCTTCACTCATTTCAGAATGAGATAATTATCCTTTTCCTCCAAGGTTAGCCCTTCCTCCTTTGCCTTTGATTCCACCTTCCCTCATACCTTCTCAAGAAGTCTGTTCCCCTGATTACCTTTGTTTCCGTCTTACATCTACCCATAACAATGTTGGTTAAATTCAGCCTATCATTTTTAATGCTATATTCTGAGAAGGTAAAAATAGTATCTTAAAGGGATTCCATTATTCCATTATGGCCCATTTAAAGCATGTTCCAAAACAGAACAGAATTTCCATGGAATCTCGTGAGGCTCTATGGCAAAAATGGACCTTAATTACCTTCTTTTTCCAAAATCTCATTGGAACTTTTGCTAAAAGACACCACTCAAATCCAAAGAAAAAATCATGCAGGTTTTTTAAATCTAAAGGTCATACATGGGTTCTGTCCTGCCCACTGCTAGTGTCTTTCCCCTGAATTTACCTTCCATCTACCCTGTATGTATTTTGTAAAGAACTAGTGTATATATAGTCTTCCCCATCAGGATGTGATTTACTCAAAGGAAGGGACTTTCTTTGAGTCCACAGCAATTAGTACAGGTCCCGATGCTTAATAAATGCTGCCTGATCACTGAAAATGGAAGAAAGGATGGACAAAGATCTTACCACTGGGTATCAGTAGCAAACTGATCAGCCAGAGGGGCGAGAACTGAAAGTGTCAATCTGAAAGTTTGCTTTCTGAAATTCCTTTGGGCCCTCATTTGCCATAAGAACAGGAAGAAGAATCTGAGTTACAAAAATTGTGTAAATTGAAGTCAAAAATAGAAAGACTTGGAAGTATGTTTTGCATGTTAATACATATATAACCCAGATCAAATTGCTTACCATCTCCCAGAAGGGAAGTAGAAAGATAATTCAAATCATATAATTTTGGAAAATGTATGTTGAAAATTATCATTGGGAATTGGAAAAATAAAATATCTTTGAATTTTAAAAATGCAGAAACTAAAAAATAAAATAAAAAAGGAAGGCATCTGTCATAGATTTTTTTTCTGAATATGTTGGCTGAGAAGTAGCTCACTTCCTAAAAACTGAATAACCAGTCCCCAGGGAACTGGCACCAGCTTTGATAGATGGACTGAGTGGACTCCCCACATCTTCTCCAGCAGAAGTAGAGGAAGCAATGAAAGGAATTAAGCCTCCTTGCTTAAGATAGTGGGGAGAGTTAATCATCCATGCTTTCAGAGGCCTGACTTCTTCATTGCCAAGGCAGCTTAAAGAAGACATTTGTTATTCTAGCAACAAAAATGCTCAAATATTTCCACCTCAACATGTCCTAGGCCTCTGGTACTGTGTATAGACATTGTAGTTAAATAAAGCCAGGAGCTGAACAATTATATATTATAAATTGGAACAGGGTACTTTTTGTTGTGTCAGATTCCTCACGATCCCATTTGGGGTTTTCTATGGAATGACACTGGAGTGGTTTCCCATTTCCTTCTCCAGCACATTTTGCAGATGAAGGAACTGGGGTACGTAGGGTTAAGTAACTTGCCCAGGGTCACCCAGCTATTGAGTTTCTACATCTGAATTTGAACTCAGATGTTCCTGACTCTAGTCTCAGCATTCTCTCTGATGTACCACTTATCTACACTGCTTTCAGCATATATAATAGCCCAACGAGCAAAATCTTTTAAAATGTGCACAAGTAACTAAAGTAAAATTTTGAATGGAAGGCCAAAACAAGGAACAGAAATACTGGTGAAGAAGGGAGAAAAAAGGTAACTTTTATGCTTTCATGAGATCATAAATTTCGACCTGATATGGATCTTGGAGACCACCTGGTCTCCTCTTATTTTGCAGAAGAGAAAATTGATGATCAGAAGGCTGAATAATTTTCCCAAGATGTCACACACAGTTAGTGAGTGACTGAATTGGGATTTAAACTCAATTCTTCCTGTTGCCAAGTCTAGCAATCTAAACTCATAGCACATCAGGACTCATTAAAAAAGTTACTTGATGGAAAAAAAAAAATTCTTTATTTTTTTTGTTTTTGTTTTTTTTAGGAGGAGAAGACAGGATGGCAATAAAATTTACCTATCTCTATTGGGAATGATAATGTTATTTTATCCACATGATCATAAACCATACAACCCAAAGCAGGAATCTTGTTGAGTTTTCTAAGAGTATCCATCCCTCAGCATGGAAATCATTCCAGAAAAAGAGTTGTGATTCCATTACCAGTAAATTTCACAACTTCTTTGAGTAACATACTTCATTATCTCATGATGCCCACATTGAAAAGGTTCTAGATATCTGCTCATTTGACTCTCTTGTAAATTAAAACCATCTCTCATCCCAGTCTCAGTGCATAAAAAGGAAACTTTTTGACAAGACTGCCGATATTCACTTTCTTCCTTTCTCCATCCCCATTTCCTTTTTCCTGTGCAGTAGACAGTCAGTACTCAGGAACATTTCCCATTGGTTCTGTGCATTATTCTAAAAGCCAATAAAAAGAAAAATATCTAGTGGCATCTGTTCAGTGTTCAGCATTAATAATTCAGCACTGTATGGTGTCAATTGTTAATGTGGCCATTAAAAACAGGATAAGAAGGTATTTCATCATGTTTAAACTTGAGAGCCCATCCCATACCTCTATTAAACTAGAAAATATTGGGTCTAAAAATGACACTGAGAAAATTTCTATTAGTGTCTTGCAAAAGGAGACTCACCAAGTCAGTGAGCATTATGTGGTAAATGAACAAACCCTCTACGGCTGCTTCACAGTAGTTCTTTGAGATTGTAGAGAAGATATATGGCGTACAGAGAGAGAACCAACCATGGAGTCAAGATGACCTGAGTTCATGTCCTGCTTCTGACACATACTCTCTGTGTGATCCTAGACAATTAACTTCTCCCTGCTCCGGTAATTCTCTGGGGCTCTAAGAGACTGAAGATGCTGGTCTGAATTGGCAGAGAGGTTTTCTTCTGATGGGATGTCCTGATACCTATTCAATCACAGGGTCACGCTTTAACCTACAGTGAGGAGATCTCTATCAATCACTTGGAAGGAGGACGTTATTGTTCAGTCATGCCTGACTATCCATGACACCAGGGGCCATACTGTCCATGGGTTTTTCTTGGCAAAGATACCGGAGTGGTTTGCTTAGTTCCTTCCTCAGTGTATTAAGGCAAACCAAGGTTAACAGATTCACCCAGGGTTACCCAGCTAGGAAGTATCTGAGGACAGATTTGAACTCAAAGTCTTCCTGACAACTTGATCCACTGAACCATCGAGATGCCTCCAGAGAAAAAAAGACTAGAGTTCACTAGAGTGGCCTCACACTTACTAGTTATCTGACCCTGGACAAGTAATTTTAAAACTGTTTATCTCGATGCACAGGAAGATCCAGTGAAGTGTTTCTTTTCATGTTTCTTGGTAGATTAATCCTGAATTAACCCAGGCCATTATTTCACTATACAGCATGTACTCAAAGACTCTGCCTGAAGAGCTATTTTATTTTTGCAGTAAGAAAATCATCAAACAATGACCCAGGTAGCAGGAGGTCAACAGTCCCTCCAAGACACCTTGCAGGAGTTCTATATAGAAAGAATATCTCCGCTATTTTCTTAGGTCAATCCTACTCAGGAGTTGAGATTCTTCCAAGCGACTACATTATAGGAAAAATATATTTATAGGAGACATGCTGCTCTCTTCTGTTCCTTTAAAAGAGCATGTATAGTATTATTAGAATTACCATAATGGGCAAAAAAAAAAGGGTATATTTAAGTAGCAATCAAAGAATTGAATATAGAATGCTGAACTTAGAATCAAGAGGAATCAGATACTTCCTAGCTGTGTGACTATGGGGAAATGACTTCAGGTGTGTGAACTTAAAATTCCCTCATCTTTAAAAAAAAAATGGAATGAAGAGCGGCTAGGTGGCTCTGTGAATAGAGAGCCAGACCAGGGCAGTACTTAGGCCTAGACATTCTGTTCATCATGAGTATGATCCAATTTTATTCTCACCATATTTTATAGAATAGAGAAAATTCAATAAAATACATATTTTAGAAATTAGGAAACTGAATGTCAAAAAGAGAAGGGGCACCCAAACTAGGTAGTTGTAGGTCTGGAAACCAAACTTGGGACTCAAGAGCATGAAACTGTATGAAATCTTAGGAGAGACACTAGAAATATGTAAGAAAAGATTTTAAAACCACAACGATCTTGTCTAACTTGTCCCAGTGTCTAACCTTAAGTAATGGTAAGGATGAGAAGGGATGAAGATGGGAATGAGAAGTTTTGGTGCTAATATAGTGCTAGAAGGTTGACAAATTGCTTTACGATTATCTCTTTTTGGTGCTTACAGCCACCCTGGGAGCTAGGGGCTATTATTACCCCCATTTTATGATGAGGAAACCGGCAGACAGAAATTTAAGTGACCTGGTCAGGGTCATACAACTACTAAATGTGCTTGAGAGGGGCAGCTATGTGATACAGTGGATAGGGAGTCGGGCCTGGAGATGACAGGTCCTTGGTTCAAATCTGACCTCAGCGACTTCCTACCTGTGTGATCCTAGGCAAATCATTCAAATCCAATCACCTAGCCATTAGCCTTCTTCTGCTTTGGAATCAATGCTTAGCATCAATTCTAAAACAGAAGGTAACATAGATAGATGGATGGATGGATGGATGGAGAGAGAGAGACAGAGACAGAGACAGAGACAGAGACAGAGACAGAGAGACAGAGACAGAGAGAGAGAGAGAGAGGGAAAGAGAGACAGAGAGAGACAGAGAGAGAGAGGTAGATAGATGGATGGATAAATAGAGAGGGAGAGAGAGAAAGATAGATTAGATAGACAGATATAGACAGATTAGATAGAGAGAGGAAGAGACAGAGACAGATTAGATAGAAAGGGATGGATAAATGGATAGATGGATGGATAAATAGAGAGGGAGAGAGGAAAAGAGATAGATTAGAGGAAGAGAGAGATAGATTAGATAGAAGAGGGTGGATAGATAGATGGATAGATGGATGGATAGAGAGGGACAGATAAAGAGAGATTAGAGATAGATAGATAGATACATAGATAGATAGATACATAGATAGATAGATACATAGATAGATACATAGATAGATAGATACATAGATGCATAGATACATAGATACATAGATAGATAGATGTGAGGCTGGATATGAACTCAGCTCTTGACTCCAGCCCCAGCACTCTTATCTACTATGACATATAGCTGTTACCTAGCTTTTTCTAGTAATTAAGATGATTAATTTTTAGAATCAGTAAGACTTGGATTTAAATCCTACCTCAGCTGCTTACTAGCTGTCTGACAGATCCAATTAAGTCTGGGCTTCAGTATTTATATCATCAAATTGGGGATAATAATAATACCTGGCCTGTTTTATCTCACAGGGAGGTAGTAAGGACCAAATGAAATAATGTATGTAAAGTGCTTGGCAAGCCCCAAACACCCTCTATATGTTATTATCAATGCTATTACTACTAGCTGAAACTTGACAGCTAAAATCATTTATAAAAGCTCATTGTATATATGAAAGCATGGAGAACAAAGCTTTCCATTAAATCAAGGTTCTCCAAACAATTCCTATCAACTCCCACAACACAAACTCATCATCAACTGCTATTTATTTAATAAGTTCTAAAGTCAGACCTTCTAGCACGCTGATAACATTTGTTCTGCTGTCAAATAATAGAATGCAGACTTTGAGGAAGTAATCAAAACATGGTACAAAATAAGGAAAATTTGTATTCAAAACCAAGTAACCTGGAGGCATAATGTGCTCTAACAGACACAGCACTGGCCTTTCAAAGAAAGTTTTGAAATACTTAAAGTCTTGGCAACTATTAGCTAGTGTAGAAAGGTTGCTGGAGTCCCCTCAATGTGGGTCTTCATGAAGAAGCTGTATGACCACTTGGCTAGTGTGTTAGAGAAGAGACACTGAGTCCAGGTACGGTTGGGAAGAGATGAGAAATCAGGTCCCTTCTAGCCCTGAACTTCTAGGATTCTGTAATCTTTTAGACCTATCCCATATAACACTATGAGAGGGAAATCGGACCTCATGTCAGATTCTATGGAAGATCCATTGAAGTTAAGCATCCCTTATAAACCCAGGGGATAATTGAGTGACATACCAGGAACTATGAGTGACCTGGCAAGTTTATACGTTAAGATATCCTGGGAATCATCAGGGGAGAGAACTAGGGAAAGGGAAATGAAAGTTCAATAAAGACAAACAAAAAAAGAATGTTGAATCATTGACTGTGAGTCAGGTCCCTCTTGGCCATGTCTCATGACCCCGTTTGGCCATCAGACTTCCTTTTCATACCAACAAAGGAGTATTATGGGAATAAGGGAAGAGAGCAAACTAAAAGACCGCCCCCACTCTTCATGAGAATGCTACCTCTAATTCCATCAAAGTATTTACTTCTTCATTCCAAGACCATTACACCTAGTTATAACACCTCTAACCATATAGTGTTTGACTCCTGTATCTTTCAAAATTATATTTACAGGCAGAGATAATTGAATATTAAATGGATCTTTGAAGACAAAGGTTTTGTTTATTTTGTTCCAGACTTGTGATTTCCTTGGGGGATAGATAGGAAATTTTTTCACCCATACCAATCCACGATTCATCAGTAATTTGTCTTAGAGAACTGCCTGAAGCATTTAAAGGATAAATGACTTACCCAGGATCATACAACCTTAGTGTAAAACAGCTTAAACTCAAGCCTAAACCCAAGGTCATTTCTCTTAACTCCTACATTATACTGTTTTGCACACAGAACATATCAGTGGAAAATGGTTATATGATTTACACACACACACACACACACACACACAGAATTGTATCTTAACTTTTGTTTAATGCCAATCTATGCTATCTATATGAATGCATATGAAATACCAATTCATGAATTAAAGTCTACAAATTACCAGAAAAAACTAGATTATATTTCTCTATAAAACAACGCATGACTTCCAAGAAGATGTAAGGACAGTTGGGCCATATATTCATCACACTTAATAAATTTTATAAATATTCTAAAATGTTTCAAGGAACATTCTAAAATATCTTAAAGCTTACTCCCAGCTTCTAGAAAGTCACTAATAATAAGCTTAAATAAATAAAATGGTGAACTGCTAAATATTTTAGCACATGGGTCATAAACAGCTACAGAGAAACACAAAGTTCCATTTTTTAAATAAGCACATATTACACATAAGATGGTCATCTCTATGAAATCAAAATAATATTCTTTTTCTTACAGGCTTTGGTAATGGAAAATATGCCATGCACAAAATATGAAAAGTACTGCCAATTCATTCTTCAACACAACATTCAAAATATTGACAAGGTTCAACTCTCAAAGATCAGGTCATAGAAGGGTTGTGACAGATTGTTTCAGTGGAAAGGGTACCCTCCCCACTGTGGAACTGCAAATACTTAAAATAGTTAAAATTGACATTTTCACCACAGGAACACCAGAAGATCAGTATGTTAGTAGGAAGTAAATCGTCATCTACGTTAATAATGGTCAAATTCAAGGCACACCAAAATCCATTTCTCCCATTTCCTTCAGAGTCTGTCACCAGCTAGTTTGTGAAAAACCAAAAACTTTCCAGTTCTCCCCACTGATATTCCAAATGAATTTCGAAATCACTCATGCTTCTTTCCATGTCCTCAAAGGCATTACCCATTTGCTGGACCATCAAATGGACCACACTTGGGTAAGGCAGAGACCCAAATTTAAGCTCACTCAACCCTAAGAAATTCATTCCCACAAGAAACTCTTTCTGATGACTTCACACACATCTGAATATCACATATGAAGAACTGGAAAATGTTTGTGAAGTGGATAAGAGACTGTCACCATCCACTAAGAAAAGACACCACATTCATATCCATGCATGGGGGTGTGACTGCTGGTAGCTGCTTACCCCTCGATGATCAGAGATGAGCAAGGTAGTCTCAGTGCTGCTTAGACCCTGCCAGTGGCATCACGGGAAAGATATATGGTGTTAGTGATGATGCAAAGGCAGTGGGAAGCTTTATTTCAATAACAAAAAAATCATAAAATACATAGAGGAGAGAAACAAAGAAGCTCAGGAGTGGGGTTAGATCCTTTTGTTATCTAGAACACTCTGAGCTAGAACCTTAAAAAAACAGAATTAATTACTTCATCATCTTTGTTTCTACAAGTCTACATGAAATGATTAAGCTGAATACCTTGAAAGAGGCTTTGATTTCTCATCCTTTTTTGTTGTTGTTTAACATGACAAAATTATGTATATACTTACATATACATATGTGTGTATATGTGAAAATATATTTGCGTGTATATATATTCACACACACACACACTCACTCATTGCTAATTTCAAAGAGTGAAAAATACTTGTGACCTCCTCCAGTGTACATGACTGATCAGAGAACATGGTCTAAATAGGTATGGCTGGTTCCAGCATGCATGTCATTCAGGCAACTGAAAGCACATGCAAGTACCTTTGTGTGGTTTCTTTTAGGGGGCTAAAAGACAAGTGGCAGCCAGGGCAGGAAAAGTGACCTTTAGTCAAGCCTTTCAGATTTGCTTTACCTCCGGCAAATCACACATGGATTCTCTTTATATGATCAAGCTTATTCCAGGGCAAAGCTGGCTTTAAAATTGACACATGAATGGTGCTGTGGGCAGGCCAATTACTATGCAAAGTTGTCAAAATAACAAGCTGAGTTTGCAGCAGGAATCTAGCAAATAATGGCACAAAAAAGAAATTACCAACACTGAAAAGGGAAAGAGGAGGTGATCTGCAAAATAATTATTGAGAAAAGGTAGCAATATTCATTCTCTATCCCTCAGCCACAACCCCTACCCCCAACAATAATCATGTCAAAACTAGCAAGGTTATTTGAGGTCCCAAAGGGACTGCAGAGGCAAGGATGAGAGACCAGGGTAGTAGGTGCATCAGGAGTCTGGTAGAGAATTCAATCAAGCTATTCAAAAACTTACTTTTCACTGAATATGCTTTTGACAACCTCTCTACAATTTCTACAACCCCTCCAGACCTTCCATCATGTATTTCCATTAATGAACCCAAATGTACTGTACATCAAACAAAGCTTTGGCATGTCTTAGTCACGTCCTGATCATGCAAATACACAGTCCAATTTGGTACCTCCTGTTTAAAGGACAGGAACAAGTCTGTGTAGTTACTTTCCCCCAGGATTCTTCATGAATAAATGCAGAGGCTGTTCGGTAGGTCATCCCCAGAAAGGTGGACTATTTGGCTGAAATTACTTCAAAGGGAGAATTCTGGCTGTTCCAAAGAGAGGCTAGATGCCCACAGGCACTTTACAACTTCCCACTTTGGGGGGGGGGCTGGGGAAGGGGGAGGGAAGAACTTACGTCTGTTTTCCAATGGAAAGCTACAAACAAGTTGGTGAAAGTAAATTAGGTGATCTCACTTTTTGCATGCTACTTACTGGGAGGAAGGGAAGGATACAGAGTCATTTATCTTCATGTCTCTGAGGGTTCCTTCTTGTGATCTTAGATGAAATAGGGAGGAGGGAGCTTTCCTATAGCTCTTCTGCATTCTATGCTCTTTTCTATGTATTTTACAACTCGTATATCATTGGTGGTAATAACTCTGGAGACTCATGCTTGTCCATTATTCAGAAGGACTGTATTATTGCAATCAAGTCTAGTCTTCTTTCGCAAAATTCCTTGATTGAAACAGCAAGGTATCCCCAGAGGAAATATAAAATCAGCACAGAAGCAGGGTACTTAAGAGTGAGTAGTCAAAAAGTAAAAGGCAATTTCATTTGTGAAATTCATTGAGTTTGGATTTGGTGAATGATGGGCAGAAAGGCTACCACTCTAATTAAGGAAAAACCTGACAACAATTTTCTTTACTAAGCTCCCAAAAATGATTTGGCAAATCTTTAATAATTAGGTAATTTCTGAGAATTTCATAAGGCTATTACTTATACTCTCTGAGGAAAAACAAAACAAAACAAAACAAAACAAAACAAAAAACAATCTTCAACCGTGACTGCCATTTAAGGAAAGTGGCAAATGGATACTAAACTAAAGGATTACATTCTTTGAAGCTGAACCCTTCTTTCTTACCCAGATTTCAGGGACCCCAAAGTTGATTATAATCACGCACTTCACCAGTAAGCTCCTTTATATATTCCAGTTATCCCTGGGACCTCAATGTAGAAATTGGCCTGGTATCCCATTATAAAATTAACAGGAGGAAATAGGTGCCAAGTATATACAGTATGGTATATGATATCATATAGAGAATACAAACAAAGTAAACTCATGAGTGTCTTAAAGCATTTAAGGTTGAGAAGTAGGCTCATTTTGTAATGTAGAAAAGTCAAATGAATTTAATTCTCAGATTCTTCATTCACCGTTTTGCAGCACCGTGGACAATTAAATTGTTCATAAGCTGATGCCTGGGTTTGTTGATCTAAGCAGAAATGCATGCTAATGTTAGAGTTTGCATTTATGAGGTTGTTCTGTTACAAGTATTAAAATAACCTCTGCAAATGAAACAGCTATTTGATTTAATTTTAATAAAAACCAGTATAGCTTATCCAGGGAACTAGTGTGAAAGCAAGCGATATGGGCAATTTTTCTTTCTGATTTCTTTAAGGAAAAAATAAGCCAACTTCATATCAAGCTTTCCTGACATTGCTTCTTGGCTGACCATGGAACAAAGCACGAATCCTGGATATCCAGTTTTTAATTTTTTTAATTTTTTTAAAAAAACTTTTTATTTTATTGATACCTAGAATGTATTAGCATTCCAAAGCAGAAATGAATTCTATTACACAGTCCTGAGAACTAGTTCCACCCTGTTAGAGCAGCATCTACCCCAACAAGGTTTGATGGCATGATTTTCAGGAATGAAAGGGAATATGTGGCTAGACCTCACATGCATGATTAGACACCTGGTTTTGGGGCTTATAGAATATTGAAGAGGTGGAAAAACCATACAAAAGGAACTTCCAATTCCATTTGATTCATTTAAGAAACTGGATCTCAAATTGAAGGAAACTAGTTTACCTTCTCTCTCTGTATATGAAGACATAATGTCCATGGATAGAATTAATCCAACCATTAAGAGTTTCTTAATGAGAAAATAAGCCCACACTTCTCTTTGCTGATGGCCAAAAGTTTTAGTGTTGAATATAGTTAAATAAATTAAAATAGATATTCATAAAATGAAAAATTAATTATCATCCAAATGGCTGTTTATCTTAGATTATAGTTTTATCAACATAATGGGCATATCTATATGAGAAAACTGCAGAAGTAAGGCAAACAGTTATCAAACAAATTTGATCTGTAGATTTAATCGTATCAAAGACTTCTTCATGACTTCCACCATGACCATCCTAGTGCGGTCCATCTCTCAAATCAAATCTCAATCTTTTATTTTTTTAAGTACAACTTTATTGTTATGATTGAGACAATTCTTTCAACCTTTCATTTCATTTTACCTATACAGAGTCAGTTTTAATAATTATAGTTTTGTTCACTAAAATTTCAGAAATCTCATTGCTAGCAGAAAATTCAAGAGGGCTGCTGGTCAGTCATCATTATTCTAAGAAATAGTCACCCCACACGCTCCAGCCTCCTCAGTGAAGAGCTCTTGGAATGAAAGGACCACAAAACCACTTTTTATTGTAATGATTTTTCCCAGAGTCAAATGATTTTCTGATAACAAAGTTCTTTAGAACTATATAAACTGATGAAATGAAACAAGCACAATTTCTTCTTGTGGCTTCTTCACTGGACATTTGTACTCTAAAGCATAGTTTCTTAATCTAGAGCCCATGAACTTTAAAAAAAATTAATGATCATATTTTAATATAAATTATTTACTCTGAAAGTAAAAAAAAAAATTATCCCTTTGGATAAGGTCTAGAGGTATCATAAGTTTGCCAAAATATTCTAAAAAAAAAAAAAAGTTAAGAACCAGTTGCCAAAATCCCAAGATTGTCCTTAAAAAAAAGTTGTTGTTTTTTTTAATTAACTAACAAAAGGGTCAGCTAGGTGGCTAAGTGGATTAAGAGATAAGCCCAGAGACCCAAGGACTTGGGTTCAAATTCAGCCTCAAACATTTCCTAGCTGTGTAATCCTGGGTAAGTCACTTAACTCCCACTAGCTAGCCCTTACTGCTTTTCTGCCATAGAACCAATATTGGTGGTAAGACAGAACATAAAGATTTTAAAAAATGAACTAACCAAGTAATTAGGTCACTATCTATCCATCCATCCATCCATCTACCTATCTATCTATCTGTCTGTCTATGTATCTCTCTGTCTATGTATCTCTTTGTCTGTCTGTCTGTCTCTCTATCCATCTTTCTATTTTATATACAGCTTTGCCCAGAACAGGCCAAGAACTATAGACTCCCAGGAGTCACTAATGGTCCTTCCTGTCATTATGTTACCTTATATGTGCCTGATGGAAATAGAAAAAGAAATATCCTTTTATATTTTGCTAAGCAAATCATTATTCTCCTTTGCTCTCTTGAGCAGCCATAGTTGTAATAGATAGCAAAGAGTGTGCATATTCAAATTGTTTTCATCAACTAGACTTATCGTGCTTGGTTAAAAAAGTGGAGAGGAAAAACATCAAACCAGGCCTTCTCTTATTGAGGCCGATAATATAACTAGAAAGCTGCCAGGGAAACTTCATTCTGGGAAGGGCCTCTTTCTTCTATGTCAAGTCACAGCATGGCTGGGTTTGCTCCATGGGGAGCCTTGAAACAAATTCAAAAAGTACATAATGCATTTCTTAATTTGTGTTTGCATTCCAACAGCCCCTGGAAGGATGACATATTTGAATCTACATGAAGTACACTATCTGCTTTATTTACCACAAAAAATAAATGTGCTTAGGAGGAAACAAGAATGGTTTAATCTGAACAAATGTTTGGAATCAGAAGGCCTCACAGCCTCCAAATTGTAAATTTCCTTCATTTAAAAAAAAGCAAGAATAACAAAAAAAAAAACCTATCCTGTATCCATCTTCTGTTCTTAAGTTTTGAAAAAAAGAAGTGACTTGATGTAAGCATACCTCAGAGTTGCTTGGGATTTCAGATCCTGCATTGGAATTCACTTCATAGGAAGGTCCATTCGAATCTTCTAGAAGAGAGAGAAAAAGATTCTGTGAAAACCTGTTCAGCTGCTGAAAAGGAGCTCAGTGCCCTGTCGCAGCATTTTGGGAAAGGCAAGAATTCTCATGGTCAAGCTCTGGGGCATGGAAGGGGGGAAAAACAATGGCAGAATTAAATGCCCACACTCGACATAGAGCTGACTGAGCTGGTCAAAAGTATTTCCAAAACAGACCAACCAAAAAAAAAAAGAGAGAGAATATTTACAAAATGGTTTTTTTGTCATTTGAACAAAAGGCTATAAAAATGTTCAGCTCCTCCTTTTCTTAAAGGTGGCTGTAAACTCAGCCTTGGAGGAACACTGATCACTGCACCCATCAGAAATCACATTTTGAGAGAGAAAATTCACAGCTTCAAAACATCACATGAGGTTGCCAGTCAAAAGGATGCCCATGGATAGCTCTTATTGTCTGCCATCTGAGATTCACTAGATTCTTGCCTTATTGGCTAGAAATTATATTTGGCTGATTGCCAGAACATTGCTTGAATTTAGTTTAGATCTATAAAATTTCAAACTGCATTCCTTGCAGTATTGTTATCTTTCAATAATGGGGAAAGAGAACCTTTGGCTAAAGTGGGCAATTTATAGGGCTCTCCAATATTAAGGAAAAAAAATGTATCATAGAGGCTGAGCACTCTATCTTAATGCCCACTTAGGAAAACATGGAGATGAATTTTTTCACATCAAAACTTATCAACAGGGCATATAAAATAACCTTAGGAATAATAAAGGAATAAAAATAAATGAATAATAAGTAAGGAATGCTTAGGGTGGGGGAAGGTGGGACATTGGGGGATGATGTGAAAGCAACGTGATATAGGACAAATAAGATACAGACTTGGAATCATAAGGGATGGGTGCAAGTCCAAGCTTTTTTATTCATTAGCTGGATTTCAATTGGCAAGTCATTCAACCTTCCTCACGCTCTTTACCTGTAAATAGGGTGTGTAACAAAGCTGACACAGTCTACCCCAAATTGTTCTTGAGAAGAAAACATTTTGTATACTTTTATGGATGAAAGTATACTATATATATGTATATATATATATGTATATATATATATATTTTTAACCCTTATCTTCTGTCTTAGAATCAATATTAAGTATCAGTTCCAAGGCAAAAGAGTGATAAGGGGTTAAATGACTTCCCCAAGGTCACCAAGCTAGAAAATACCTAGAGGCCAAATTTAAACCCAGGACCTCTGTCTCTAGTCTTGGCTCTAATATGAATCAGCTTATTAATCTACCCTTTTACAGTATCAATTTTTCTTTTACATAGTTTCCTAGCTTAGAAATGTTAGGATATTTTAGACTTAAAGATAGAAGGGTAATAAGAGATAAGCTAATCCTCATTATTTTCCCTCATTTCACATAGCAGGAAACTACAGCCTTAGCAGTTGAAATGACTTGCCTCTGTCTCTGTCTCTCTATCTCTCTCTGTCTCTGTCTCTTGTCTCCCCCACCCCTTTTTCTCTGTCTGTGTCTGTCTGTCCGTCTGTACATCTGTACGTCTGTCTGTCTGTCTCTCTCTCTCTCCCCGTTCCCACCTCCCACACCTCTAAGCCTGACTCTCCATCCACTGAGTCACCTAGTTTCCCCTTTGGTGCTCTTTCCAATGAGCCAGACATACACCCTCACACCAACACTGTTGCTGCTTGACTTTTAGCTCTTCCTCTCTTCATCTACAGTAGCAACATTTGAAATATTCAAGTAAGGTAGGAAACATACAGTTACTGTGAGCACAACACATCCCTAACCACAAAGAACATGCCACCAAACAACAAAGGAGCGTGCGGGGGTGAGGCATAGACTCATTTTCCAGAATTCTGCTTAATCAGCCTTCTTCCTTTCCTATCCCCCTTACAAGACCAGGCTTCAATGGGACTAAGCTCAGTCTACCAATTGCTAAGGCTCTATGCATGGGTATGAATCCAGTCTGGATTGAAAGCGCACCATCATGGTGGAAGGAGTGGAATGACACTCCTCTTCCCTGCGACACAAACACAACAAGCCAGGGACACTGACCTCCTTGCCATTATTCTTACTCCATCTCCCATCTCTGAGCCATATTCCCTGATATTTCTCAAGGGTAAAATGTTCTTCCTCTTGATCCCTAACTCTCTTTAGGTCCCAACTGAAATCTCCTCATCTATAGGATAGGGTTCCTATAGTTGGTGGGATTAATTAAAGGGATTAATACTTAAGTGATCAACCCCCCTTCATTCTAGTGCCTTTTCTCTTTTGATCATCCCTAATTTATCCTGTCTTTAATTTGTTTTATATAGTTGTTTGCATGTTGTTTCCCTATTAAAATGTTTAATTAGTTAATTAATTTTTTAACTTTAAAATTCCCAGTTATATCCCTCTCTCCTCCTTGCACTACAGAAGGCATCATTTGACAAAAAGATATATATATATAAACTATGTCTTGTTGATTTCTATTTATCAGCTCTCTTTCTGGAAATGGACATAGACAAGTCATTCATCAAACAATATTTCTTTTGCTACAACAAAATATTCTCTTGGTTCTACTTGTTTTACAACTTCATAATTAGAATGTAACCTCCTTTAATAGGAACAGTTTAGGGTTTTTTTGGGGAGGGTACTTTTTGGGATCCTCAGAGCTTAGTACAAAGTAAGAATTTTATAAATAATTTATTGACTAATTGTCTTTAAAGGACAAGGAAGTAAAAGGGGAAAGGATAAAGAGTTCATCATTAATCATTAAGGAAAATATACTAGAGGAAAGGGTTTAGTTAAATTGTAAGTATATTTTAAGAGAAAAGGATTTCATTTTTTAAAAAAGTATAATTTGTAAAAGCGAATATGTAGAGTCTTATACATAGTTACTAGATTGGCTATGATGCAGAAATCTGAGGGTGCCTAGTTCTAGCTTGCCAGCAGCTTGCTGCTTCACTTTGAATAAATCACTTATAGGACCACAGGATTAGAAGTGTAAGGGACTTGAGTGGTCATCTTAGAGATGTAGAAACTGAAGAGTAAGTATGTTAAGTGACTTGCCTAAGGTCACAAGGCAGTAAGTGGTAATGGCAAGAATTCCCATCTTAAAGTTGACAAAAATGAGAGATTAAGTGACTTAAGGAGGGTAGACAGTGGATAGAACTGACCTCAAATTTTTCTGGCTTCAGGTCCAGTGTTCTACCTACTGTGCCACCTGTCTCAGTATTATGAAGCCAAATGTTTAATGACTGAAACTAATTAAATTACTTTAAAATAATGAATTAAATTAAATTATAATTAATTCATCAAAAATTATTAGTCATTGGTATTTTAATCATTTGACTGTTTTCATCTTCCTACAACATTTTAAATATTTTAAATGCAAGATGACTATCCTCAGGGGGCAGCTGGGTGGCTCAGTGGATTGAGAGCCAGGCCTAGAGACAGGAGGTTCTAGGTTCAAATCTAGCCTCAAATACTTCCCAGCTGTGTGACCCTGGGCAAGTCACTTGACCCCTATTGCCTAGCCCTTACCACTCTTCTACCTTGGAGCCAAGTATTGACTCCAAGATGGAAAATAAGGATTAAAAAAAAATATGACTATCTTCACTCTCTTTTCATGATGTCCCAAGAGCCCAATGTGATGTGAGGCACATAATAGGCACTAAATCCAAGGTTGGTACATGATTGAATGGTGGGTTTTCTACCAATGGGCTTCAGAAGAATGACTTTGATGGGTTTTCCATGTCTGGGAAAAGGAAGAAGGCTGTGGTGATGACATGACAAAGCAAGACACAGTACAAACAGCTAATGGTGTGGTGAACAAGAGGTCTTTTTTTCTGGTTAGTACAATACCTTCTGGATTTGTGGACTTGAACTTGGTGAGAACGGCAATATCATCTTCAAGGGAAAAAAACACGCCATTAACTAACAGCCTTAGCAGAGTGGTGACCTTTCCATTGCATCCTTAATGGAAGTTCTGATGACCCTGTCTCCATGGTCATACAGGGCACACTAAGTTGGTGGCTTGAAAGTGCTGTCTTCAAGGCTTGCTATAATTCTGATTTACTGTGCACACTGCTCTCCTCTTCCCCTGGCATCACTGTGTTCACTAGGCATTTGTCCAAAGTAAGAAACACAAAAGGCCTCTGCATTTACAGTGACTCAGCTTTCTCTTGCCAGACCCCAAATTCCAACCCAATGGATCAACCAAGAACATCTGAATTTCCATGGTTTGCTGTATGCTGTACAACTCTATTAACTAACAAGTATTTCATGAATGCCAACTCCAAGTTTGTGAAGTTTTAGGTAATGCCAGGGACACAGAATAATAATAACAATTATTGCTGCCATTTATAGAGCACCTACTATGTGCCAGGTACTTTGCTAGGCACCTCATAGTCATCTCATTTGATCCTCACAAAAAACCTGGGAGGTAGGTGTTATTGGGAGGTTGGCATTATTATTATTATTCCTATTTTAGATAAGGAAACTGAGGCAAATAGAGGGGAAGCAACTTGCCCAGGATCACCCAGTCAGTAGGTATCAGAAGATGGATTTGATCTCCAATCTTCCTGACTCCAGAGCTGATGATCTATCCACTGAGCTACCTCTTCTGCCTATACAAAAGATGGAGACACATCTCTCTGACCTAAAAGGACCTGATAATCTAGTTGGGAGTCATCTTCAGAAACCTCCTTACTGAAGTTCAACAAGGGCAAAACATGATTATGCATAGACAGCGAAGTGGCATCATGGTTAGAACACCTGATCTAGAGTCAGGAAGATTTGTCTTACTGAGTTCAAATCTGGTCCCAAACACTTACTAATGGTGACCCTGTGCAAGTCATCACTTCATCAAGTTTGCCTCAGTTTCCTCATCTGTAAAATGATCTGGAGAAGAAAATGGCAAACTATTCTAGTATCTCTGCCAAGAAAACCCCCAATGGGGTCACAGAGAGTTGGATACAAATAAACATGATTGAAGAACAAATAGTATAAAGGCAGAACATAGAAGTGGGGCACAGACAACCACCTTGGAGTCAAAAAGCCTGATTTCATGACCTACCCCAGACACATACCAGTTTGGGGGCCATGGAACATGACGTTTAATTCTTTACTGTACAAGGCAACTCTTTAAGATATTAAATTATATATTGGATGCTAACTGGCACTAATGGAGACTTTTTACACTAAGAGTTTCCCACACCAATGAAATCAACTCTAGACCCAACACATACCTGCACTTACACATGACAAAAGCAATGTGGACTGCTATAATCTAGTTGTATAATCTAATATAATCTATAATCACAAAGCTACCAAAGTTTACTCCCTCAGGAAGCCTACAGTCAGCTAGATAGATAACAGAGCAATGTAAAATACATACTATTCTATAAATGCATTGTTGTTTAGTCATTTTAGTCAAGTCTGACTCTCCATGACCCATTTGGGATTATCTTGGTAGAGATACTGAAGCAGTGTGCCATTTCCTTCTAGAGCTCATTTTTAAGATGAGGGAACTGAAGCAAACAGGGTAAAGTGACTTGCCCAGGATCACACAGCTAGCAAGAATCTAAGGCCAGATTTGAACTCAAGAAGATGAGTCCTCCTGACTCCAGGTTTGGCACTCTATACACTGTGCCACCTAAATGCCCCATAAATGCATGAAAGGAGTTTTTTTTTAATTGCTATATAAAGCCTAAGAGAGAAGGAGTTTATTAATAATTGTGAGAGAAATCAGAAAAAGCTTCTTGGTGGAGAGAACATTCAAGATGGGGCTTTAATAGGCTGGGAAGGAATTAAAAAAAAAAACGTAAAAAAGAATAAGGGAAGACCTTTCAGGGCCAAGATGGGTGGGCACAGATATGGAAGGAGGGCAGGTCATACCTCAAGTTTGGTTCTGGGATAGAATGCATGGAGTAATGAATAAATATTGGAAAGCCAAGGCAGTTCCAGATTGTAAAGAACCTTGAAAGCCAGAGAAGGATTTGAACCCTTACCTTCCATCTGAGAATCAATACTGTGTATTAGTTCCAAGGGCTAGGCAATGAGGGTTAAGTGACTTGAGCTAGGTTACATAGCTAGGAAGTGTCTGAGGCCAGATTTGAATACAGAACCTCCCATCTTTAGACCTGGCTCTCTATCCACTGAGCCAACCAGCTGTGTCCCCAAAATTTGAAGATCTTTTCACTTAAGGAGATTATTCTGTTCTGGCAATGACTGGGAGCGAAGGAATAAATGGAGGCAAAAAGACCTTGTAGGAAATTACAGCAATATTTTGAAAAGTGATAATGAAGGCTAATACTATAGTGTTGACATTCTGATGGAGGGCACTGATAGGGGACTCATTGCCAGGGTGGAATCATCTGATTAGAAGCAAGAAGTAAGGGAGAGGGATAAATCCCAGCTGAAGCAAGAAGTAAAGGAGAGGGATGTCTAAGTTATATGAGAGTAACTGTGATAGCCATACTCATTTAATCAATATTTACTCAATTCATTGTGATTTAATGGATCAGTGATTACATAAGTGAGTTAAGTAAAACATTAGTTAAATTTGGTTTAGTTAATACTTTAAGAATAAGAGTCATAGAGGATATAATTAATCAATTCACTATTTATTGATGATTATATTAATTCTATTTGATTTATAGGATAAGATTATACTGTATTAATTAGGCATGTTTTTAAGGATTCCTATTAATTTATGTTGGGAATTTGCTGTGCTAGCACTGCCCCCACCTAACTCTAAGTGAAATATGCTTTAAAACCACAACTTCCTTGACCTCTTCCCATAAAGTTCATGACTCTTAGAATAATGCTGAAAAATAGATATAAGTAGAAGTTGATGACCTATAAGTTGAAGGCCTGTGGAAGGTCCCTGCTGACAAAGTACTTGGGTGGATAGTCCCAAACCACTGCTTAAAAAAAAAAAGTCTGAATGGTTGATAGATATTTGCCTTAGTCAGCCATAGTTTCCCTTGCTCCTGAAGATTGACCAATCATAGGAATCTCACACCCACTTCTGAAGGGAACTTCCAAGGACTTTCAAAGTCTATTAAAAAACAACAACAACAACTTTTTCCTGAGCAGAGGGATCCTTGACCATGAGAAAGGTCTTGAATCCAATTGCTGAAGGATCACCAGACTCCCTAATAAATTTATTTCTGCATAGAGTTCAGCCTTACTTTTCCTTTATTGCAGATTGGAATTTTGCAGCTCATAGCTAGTGAGGATGCTATTAAAAAATCAGAACTAGTTTTAGCATAAATCTAGTATTAGACATAAATTTGTAGTGTTGGTAGGACATCCAAGTGGAAGAGTCTTATAGATAACTTGAAAGGAAGGGCTAAAGATTGAGAAAAGATAATGATTAAGGTATATATTTAGGAATTATCAATAAAGATATGATGACAGTTGAAGTCAATCCTACTGAAATGTAAGAAGTAGAAAAAGCTAAGGGACAAGGACCAAATCTTGATGACACTGCCACATTAGGTCAGGAAAAGAATATGAACCCAGCTCATGGTCAAGGGAAAGAGGAAGAGCTTTTACATCAGTATTTATTTGATGACTGATTAAATTTGTTTTGAAGATAGGTTTTCAATGAGGAAATTCAAAGTCCAAAGGTAGGTGATGTCTTCAAGAAACAGAATGAAAGGAAGAATGATAGTATGAAATATGATGCCTGGTCAACTAGAGAGCTCCTCTAGAAGATGCCAGGAATAAACAAGAAAGACTCAGAGAAAAACAAGTATACTCAGTGGGGTATAGAATTCTATCTTACCCTACAGAGAAGTAGAAAGGGGATAATACAAGGAAAGAAGGAGGTAATTGAAGGGAGGGGAAAGTGGAGGGGTGACAAAAAACAAAATACTGGTGAGGAGGAACAGAGAGAAAGGGAATAGAGCAGGAACTAAAGGGTATAATAGGATGAAGAGCAATACACTGGTAGTAATCATAATGCTGAATGTGAATGGGATGAACTCACCCATTAAACTGAAGTGGATAGCAGAGTGCATTAAAAACCAGAATCCTACTATATATTGTTTATAAGAAATACATTTGAGGCAGGGTAACACAGATAGATTCAAGGTAAAAGAGAATAATTTATTATGTATCATCTAAAGTAAAAAAAAAAAGCAGGAGTAGAAATCACGATACCAGACAAAGCCAAAGTAGAAATAGATCTGATTTAAAAAGGTATGGAAGGAAATTACATTTTGCTAAAAGATACTATAAACAATGAAGTAATATCATTACTAAACATTTATGCACCAAATGGTATAGCATCATGATTTCTAAAGGAGAAATTAAAGGAGCTTAAAGAAGAAACTGATAGTAAGCCCATACTAGTGGGGGATCTCAACCTTCCCCTTTTAGAACTAAATAAATCGAAAAGTTATATCGCTGAATGTCTATACCAACACAATAGAAAGGGAGATCAATTAATTGGGCTTGCAACTTAAAAAAATTAGAAGAATAAATTAAAAATCCAAGATAAAAACTGATGGAAATCCTAAAAGAGAAAAGAGTAGGAGCTAGTACTTGGAAAAAACAAATGAAATAAAGTACTGGTTAATCTAATTTAAAAAAAAAGAAAGAATCAAATTAACAGTATCAAAGATGAAAAGGGTGCTTTCACCACTAATGAAGAGGAAATTAAAGGTGAAGAATCTGCTTACTGGACCTGAGACCTTGGACTTGGTGAGAATGTTCTCCCTTTGAGAAAATCTCTCCCTTTGAACTACCATGTGGGTGAGTGAAAAAGTCTGACTCCTTTCCTGGATTTTCTGAAGGGACTAGCCTCCCCTCTTGAGAGATGCTTCATGACTGGAGCCCTTGCTTTATTCATCCCTGGGCCTTGGCTCAAGGCCTCTGGCTGAGGACTAATTAGCCCTGCCTGGGTTGAGCCAGGGGCTGGAGCAAATATTTAGTGTGTTAGATTAGATATCTTACCCTCTCTCTGATTTTCTTACTTTCACTCTCTCTTTTTGTAAATCAATTACCATAAAAAATCATTTGGAATTGATTAAATTCCTGGTGACCATATCTAATCCAACCCCTTACTTACATTCTGCCCCTTAAGGAAGGAAGGAAGGAAGGAAGGAAGGAAGGAAGGAAGGAAGGAAGGAAGGAAGGAAGGAAGGAAGGAAGGAAGGAAGGAAGGAAGGAAGGAAGGAAGGAAGGAAGAAAGGAAGGGAGGAAGGAAGGGAGGGAGGGAGGGAGGAAGGGAGGAAGGAAGAAAGGAAGGGAGGAAGGAAGGAAGGAAGGAAGGAAGGAAGGAAGGAAGGAAGGAAGGAAGGAAGGAAGGAAGGAAGGAAGGAAGGAAGGAAGGAAGGAAGGAAGGAAGGAAGGAAGGAAGGAAGGAAGGAAGAAAGGAAGGAAGGGAGGGAGGGAGGAAGGGAGGGAGGATGGGAGAAAGGGAAGAAGGGAGGGAGGAAGGAAGGGAGTATGGGAGAAAGGGAAGAAGGGAGGGAGGAAGGAAGGGAGGGAGGAAGGGAGGGAGGGAGTAAGGGAGGGAGGGAGGAAAGGAGGAAGGGAGGAAGGAAGGGAGGGAGGAAGGAAGGAAGGAAGGAAGGAAGGAAGGAAGGAAGGAAGGAAGGAAGGAAGGAAGGAAGGAAGGAAGGAAGGAAGGAAGGAAGGAAGGAAGGAAGGAAGGAAGGAAGGAAGAAAGGAAGGGAGGAAGGAAGGGAGGGAGGGAGGGAGGAAGGGAGGAAGGAAGAAAGGAAGGGAGGAAGGAAGGAAGGAAGGAAGGAAGGAAGGAAGGAAGGAAGGAAGGAAGGAAGGAAGGAAGGAAGGAAGGAAGGAAGGAAGGAAGGAAGGAAGGAAGGAAGGAAGGAATCTTATAACCATAGAAAAATATTCTAAACAAATATATATTTTTTAAAAAGATGACAAAATATTTTAATTTTTTAAAAATCCCATTCCTTTTTTTTTTTAGAGCTTTGATACCCTATGGGTGCAGAATGTTGCAGACACTATCCAATGTGGTCACTGGATTAGATGGTTTTATTTATGTTTCTTGGTCATCATGAAGAGCTTCTTCGTTAGGAAATGAGGAAGAATTGTGTATAGTGATAACTAGGAATGACTGATATAAAAATAAATCAATAAAAGCAAAAAGGTGGTACAAATAGTGGTAGAAATATTAACAACAATGACAAAATAATAACAAAGTCCATAATTTTCATCAGTATAGGAAGGTCCACATGAAGAATCCCGTCTACCAATGCAGATTGGTGCCTTCTTTACCACCTAGTTTTAGTGAATAACCTGGAGTGATAGGATGGGTTAAATGATGTGCCTAAGGACAACACAACATTAAGTATCAGACCTTCCTACATCCAAATCTTGCTTTATATCCATTCCTCCAACCCTGTTATTTTAAAGAGAAGGAAACAGGGACTTAGAGAAGTTATTAAATATAACAGATAGTTAATGAATATTGGCCAGATTCAGCATCTCTATTTAGTGGCTTATCCTTGGCCATAAGGCTAGCTGATAAAGGTTGGAACTGGGATTCCAACTCTCAGTCTATCTTTCCATGCACATTATCTTTACTACATGATAGGCCTCCATGTGGAACCTGGCTGTTCTGATTACTAGATTAAAAAAAAAATGCTCTCCAAATGAAGCCCAGAAACATACTGATTTTTAAGTGGTTAAATCATTGTCAGCCCAGCATTAATGAGAAGGAATTCTTATCAGCATGAAGCAAGAATGGCCTGAATAACAAAGTACCAAATGAAAGACACTATTAAGGCAAAAGCCTCCATAGATGTCTTCTTAGTTTAAATAACTAGTTTTTCATCAGACTAATAGAGTGACTCAGAGCTCACTACTCAGCATAAGCATAGATGAACCAGCTATGCCAATATTACTCCTGGACACCCAAGTTATAATTAGTTGCCCAGTTGCCATAGTGTATTTGTTCATTAAGTATTTAATCTCAAACCACCAAATGCATAGAAAGAGTAGGGAAAGCCTCATTCTTCAATGCCTTATCACAAGGGTGATAGTGCCTAGATTCCAAAGAAGACTCAACTTC
Source organism: Monodelphis domestica (assembly GCF_027887165.1). Lineage (NCBI taxonomy): Eukaryota > Metazoa > Chordata > Mammalia > Didelphimorphia > Didelphidae > Monodelphis > Monodelphis domestica. The sequence continues at coordinate 54,059,458 of NC_077232.1, forward strand.
TTACAAGTCTTACATTTAAAGAAAAATCTTTATTTTTATTAGGAGCTAAAATCCCTGCCATACAAATAAATCTAAAAATTAAAGAAAAGGTGTGAGAAACTTCTGTATGAATAGATTTCACAGAAAAGACTATTCCCATTGTTGAAGTGGATGGCCTGCCTGTCTCACACAAAGAGGAGAGCAGTAATAACAAAATCAATTACTAAGTCAAGCCTTCAAAGACTGTGAGTCTTAGGCCAAATGACTGAGCATCAATCCAGCAAAGGGGTCAGCCAAGCTAAATTCTGAAAGGCTTCTCCCCTGATTGGTTACAGAGGAATGGAGTCTTCAATCCCAATACATTCCCAAAGGATGTCCTTTAAGGCATGCAGAAATAGCAATCCACAGGGATGGAATTACAGATACTAGAAGCAAGTATGTTGATAATTTGAAAGAAGTGGCCCAGCACAAGAAGGAGTGAGTGAGGAGGGAGAGAGGTAAACAACAGTTCAAATGGAAAAGACCTAGGGGCTTTAGCAGAATGTAGGCTCAGTGTGTTAAGAGGATGGCCAAAACAGGGAAGATGCTGCCCTAAGTAGAACAATGGATAATATTCTAGACTAAGATCAACACTTAATAGTTGGGTGACACTGTGAAAGTCAAATAAACTCTCTGAGCCTCAAGTTTCCTCATCTGTAAAATAGGAATGACAAAAGCAACACCTACCTCTAAAGGTAGTTGGTAGGATCAAATGATAACTTTTATCTTATCAAAAGATAAAGGGCTTTACAAACCCTAAAGCACCACTATATGAATGCTATTTTCTACTACAATCACTACTACCATAGCATTATTTTGAATCACACTAATAGGTGTCCCAAATGGGGAAAAAAAAAAGAGCCGATATGTATCAAATGGTTAAAAAATCTAAAAGAAGGCATCTAGTGTATTGGGAAGAACCTCAGGGGTCAATTTCTGGAAGGCATGGACAGAAATTACACAAGAGAATCATCAATCCTGCCACAGGCTACAGGACCTCTCTTTGAGACTGGTTATGCCAAAGTTTCAACTTTGGTACTATCCTTTGAGATCATGCTGTCTTAGTCAGTGATAGACCAACAAACATTCATGAGCTGTCTTTATCTAGCCTGCCTGATTGAGTCTCCAAATAATGCCTAACATTCTATGTGACCATTCTCATCTTGGGGCCAACTCCTCGCCATCTTCCATGCCTCCAGATCTTAGCCGGGTACTTGGTATATAGTTTTTTACTAAAGGACTTTCAATCATCCATCCATTTATCAGAAGCCTTGGCTGAGTTTCAAAGGGTGAGAAGACCAAAGTGACCCTCTGATACTCCAAGGTGAGGTGGCCTCAGGCCATGAGGGGAAGTTCAGAGTGAGACTTAAGTTGAAACATGGTATTAAAGTCTGGAAAGGCAAACTTCAGGAAGAGCAAGGAAGAGAAAGTACTGCATTGTTTCTTACTATTATTAATTAGGGAACTGCTCCTCAAACAAGACACTCCATCTCTGGCTCTGGGCATTTTCTCTGACTACCTTTCATACCTAGAATATTCTCCTCCTCATCTCTGCCATCTGGCTTGCTTTCCTGGTTCCCCATCTTATACAGGAAGCCTTTCCCAATGCCTCTTAATTCTTGAACTTTCCCTCTTTAAATCATTTCTGATTCACCCCACATAGAGCATGTTTGTATATATTTGCTTGCTTATTTGACTGTGAGCTCTTTGAGGGTAAAGACTTTTATCCCTTTTTGTATATCCAAGTCTTAACACTGTGCCAGGCACACAAGCAGCCACTTAATGAATTTTAATGGACTAACTGGCCTCTCTTGGAAGGATGCTTTAAAATGTTCATTTTGGAATTGTTAGGGATTTGGGGAAAGAAAAATTTCCATTCTGGGTCACAAAGACAAACCAATGTGTTTGGAGAATGGCCCAATGCAAAACGGGGAAATGAAATCAAGGGGCTATAAGGAAACAGCAAGTTTTGAGGTAACTCCTTTGAAAGAAAATGTGTTAGTGATACAATGAACATGACTTTGTGTTGTAACTTGTAAGATTATACAAGACTCTGCAGATGTGCAACTGAGACAAGAAGCAAATAACCTTTCTTTTCGGTATGGGCAAGTAGGATGTTGGGTCTCAGTTTAAATATGTACCTTTTAGCCACTTCACAGATTTGTGTTCATGTTGACTATGTGAGTGTCATTTATCATCATCAACAATGGGTATTTATATTATGCTATAAGATCTGCAAAGTCCTTTACATTCATCATCTAATTTAAGCCTTACAAAACCCACTAAAGATAAGCATTAGAGGTATCTCCACCATTTTACAGAGGAGCTAAATCCCATGGCTAGAAATTATCCTGGATAGAACTTGAATCTAAACCTTCCTGACCTCCAAGGCCATTACTATAAGTTAAAATCCTAAGTATACAAGTCCAGAAAATGTGATTTAATAAAACAACAATATCAGGACCAAGGACTCTAACCTTTCTAAGGGATCAAGCATAAGCGTCCTTGTTGGTGGGAAATGGAATCCCCAACAACATTCTGTATGTCATTTAACAATCAAAATGTTATTCTTTTTTTTTTTAACCAAGTGAGCTTTTGTACACAAATTTCCCTTATTAGGAGCTCACTATTTTAATCAATCTAAGCTAATGATCGAGATTGTATGCACTTGATTTAACAATGACTAAGATTTGAAAGATCTGGGTTCTAATTCCAGTTCAGCCACTGACTCATTGAGTGATTTCAGGAGAGTCAACTAATCTTATTTCACTTGTTCATTCACCTGTAAAATGAGGACAGACTAGAGGATTACTAAGGTTTTCAAATCAGACACTGAGGCTCAGGAGGGTTAAAGTGATTTGTTCAAGATTACATAGTGTTATAGAATTTAGAACTAGAGGGGATCCTGGTACAAATCCCCTCATTTTACAGACGAGGAAACAGAACTAAGGATGTTAAATGACCTGCCCAAAGGGATACAGGGAGTTATATTCAAATTCAAAATCTTAAAGAGTCAAAATTCAGCATTTTCCATTACTCCAACTTTCCTCTCAGATACAGACCTAATTCAGCCATTACCAAGGCTTTCCTGACCCACTCTGGAAGAGCTTATTTCAGGATGTGTCTAACTTGCCTGTCTTACAGAGAGGAGATTGTCTAACTAAGGATTTAGGAAACTTTGTGGTGACTGTAGCAATGATGTTGTGGTAACAGTGGATCAAAAGTATTTATGGAGCAACCTAAATGTCAAATGCACTCTGATTCAGACTGTAGGGGCTTAGTTGAATTTAACTGCAAATTCAATGTTCAATATTTTTCCCACTTCTATATTTTGTTCTACTATATTACACCTACTCTATGAATTCAGTACCAATGATATAGTTAAATATTTAACTATATCTATATCTATATATATGAATTAGGCTTGGCCACATTACTAAGAGATGTGACAATCCACTAGATTAAACTTCTAAAATTCTATTCTAATAAACTTCTATTAAATTTCTGAAGAAAGACAGCAGGGTTTAGTGAGTAGCTTTCAAGAGTGTATATAACAAATCTGTGTGAATGTTATGAAAAATTATTGCATCAAAAGAAATAACATATGAGTAATTCAGAAAAATAAGGGAAGATTCACCTCAAGCATCACCTTCCACATGACCTATTTTCCTGATTCTACCCACTCCCAGCTGCCAAAGTTCCCAGGTGTGATGCAGTTAGATAGCATAGTAGATAGAGCATCAAGCCTGGAGTCAGGGGAATCATAGTTCAAATCTGGCCTCAGATACTTCTAAGCTGTATGACGCTAGGCAAGTCACTTAACCCCAACTGTCTAGTCTTTGCCATTCTTCTGTCTTATAATTATGGTGAGACAGAAGGCAAGGGTTTTTAAAAAATAAATAAAATAAACAAATGAATAAAGTCCCTGGGTGAAAGGCTCAGATATTTATTTTGTAGATATATGATCTGCATTTGCACATAGCATGTACATGTGTCTATCCTCATATCTATGCCCTCCTACTTTTTGATATGAGTTTGATTCTAAAACTCACTCCCCTTTCTTGTTCCGTATCCTCTACCTCTTGATTTGTACTCTCCTCTAGATATCCCTCCTTTCCCTCCCTTTTCTTTCCCCCTAACCCTCCATTCTCTTAACCTGCCCTTCCTTCTCTTATTCCCCCAAAGGACTCCCAGTCCCTCCCTTTTTCCATCCTCCTTCCATTCTATTTCCCTGTAAGTTAAGAAGATTTTTATCCTTCTAATTGTGTATGTTGTTCCTTCTTTATCTAAGGTCTGATAAAAGGTGGGATCTAGTACTATCAGCCCTCAACCCCCACCTCCCCTTTTCCATGGAAGTTCTTCTACTCATTCTTCCTCCATTTGGGATATCCATTCCACCTTACCTCTGCCTAATCTATTCTGTTACCATTTTGACTCATTCTATTTGATTCATCTCCACCTTTCCCATCCATATTTACCCCTTCAAAACACTCAGGCAATGATGCCATTCATTTCCAGAGGCTAAAGATGTCACTTTCCCATACAAACAATTTGACATTTTGGGTTGTTTATGATTAGTCTTTCATTACCTTTGTATATTTCTCATAGATCAAATATTCTGCTGAGTTCTGATTTTTCCCCAGGAATAGTTGAAATTCCTTTAGTTCATTAAATATCCATTCAGAGAGGGGTCCAGTGTCATTCAGTCACTATGCCAGTCAAAACTCAGAGGTGGAAATTGAACCTAGATGGATCTGACACTAATAACTTTTTCCACTAAGCCACCCTACCTCTCTTTGTGGAGAAAAAACCAACTCTTTTTAATTATCTTTGCAGGACTGAGTGCCAATCCTAAAAATGTATGAAGTTACTGATATAATATATATTTTAGTACATTAAGTATTGATAATAGTTCACATTTCTTTAATACTTTTAAGTTTTATCAAAGGGCTTTCTTCTGTGAGGTTACATATATTATTAAACCCATTTTACAGGAAGATGAACTGAGCTTCAAAGGTTGCCTAAGTACACCCAACTATATACCAATGGATTAAATGGTATATTAACAGATGGAACCTAGAGTCTAACCTGTGTCTCACTTGAATCCAAGTTCTATTATTTTCCCATTATAATAGCTCTGCCAATCTAGTACCAATGAAAAAATCAAGCTACAGAATTATGCTTGGCCACATTATTAAGAGATGTACTAATCCACTAGTTTAAAGTTTATTTCTGAAGAGAGGTACCAGGGTATGGATCTGACCTTGGAGCAACACTAACATATACTGGTTATGTTAACCCAAGAATACCACTCTAATCTCTCAACATTTCAGGAAATGAGACAATAAGATTATAGCTTATAGAGAAGGTAACCATGTGGGATTAATAGAAATTTCTTCATGTAGGTATCAATTAATGGTCACTGAGGGGGCAGCTGGGTAGCACAGTGGATTGACAGTCAGGCCAGGAGATAGGAGGTCCTAGGTTCAAATCTGGCCTCAGACACTTCTTGACTGTGTGACCCTGGGCATGTCACTTAACTCCCATTGCCTAGCCCTTACCTCTCTTCTGCCTTGGAACCAATGTACAGTATTGATTTTAAGACAGAAGGTAAGGGTTTAAAAAAATTTTTTTTTAATTAATGATCACTGAAATCACTAGTCCTTCCTTTATTTCTTCCAATGGTTCATTTGCTAGCCTTAAAAACATGAAATTTTAGAGGTTAGATTTCTTGAAGGACAACACATCTTTACTTATCCCTGAGAAAAAAATAAATATGGTTATTAAATTTGCCAAATGGAAATTATATATGAGGGCATCTAGCTCATTAGTCAAAGAGACAATTCAAAATTACCATGGCCAATTAGGGAGAAGGGGAGACAAACTGTATGAGACAAATGCAGCCTTGATTACACTGAAGAGGAAAAAAAAACCCTACACAAAAGATAAAGACTGAGGATCTCCTTCTTACCAACAAATTCTAAGAGTTTTACATTTTCTCCCATTAATAGTCATTGTGGAGAAATGGAAGGAGCACTGAATTTGGAAGATTTGGATGTGAAAACCATTTTTGCCACCAGCCATTTGTGTGATTATGGACGAGTCATTTACACTTATCTGAGCCTCAGTTGTCTGGTCTCTAAATTGAGGAAACTATGGTTTCATCTCTGTTGGAACAAGATGCCCCTTCTCAGGATAAGCTAATCACTTCTAATCTAATCCCTGAGGAGCTAACTCAAACCCTAATTGAAACTATGTCAGTCTCCTACCCCTCTGACTAGAGAACTGGAGATTAGAGCACAAACCTCTTCCAGTGCCTTCCTTTATAAAGGGCAGAGATTGGTCTCTGAACTCGCTACTGTTTGCATTTACTGTCCTGCCTGATTTCAATTCCATCAGTTAAGATACCCTTTTGTCAGGTAACACGTGGTGTTCCTCCCCTGGTCGTGTCTACACACACACTTCCCTTCCTCCTTTAGTATGTTGCCTTCCCCCATTAGACTATATAAGTTCACTGAGAGCAAGGACTCTCTTTCTATTAAGTGACTGCATCCCCAGTGCTCAGCAAAGCGCTCGGTGGTGAGGGAAGAGATCAGACATTGAACATTGTTGAACATACTGTTAGATTTTTTCAATGTATTTTTTGCTGATTTTTAAAATTATCTCTTCCTTTTCCTTAAAAATTTCTTTGTAATATAGGATGATTCTCTGTGAGGAGGAGGATTACAAAAGGGAATTTAGGAGATAGTAAAAAAATCAAATATCAATAAAAATTTTAAATGATGTTAATAAAAAGTAAAGAGAATTGGTGATGAATTGATAATTTAAAAGGGATCCACTATGCAACCTTTAAGATACGGAAGTGAGAAACTCAGGTTTCAAGAGTTTAAATAACTTGCCCAATGTCACATAGCTTATTAGTTTTGCACAGTGCCATGGCAAGATCTCCATTCTACTGGCTCCATGCCATTTTTTCAAGATACCACCCTCAAAATTCACTAGTGCTGGCAAAATCAATAATGACTCTTATGCCCTTTTATAACATCACCCCTCCCATTCTTCTCTACCCTGATCACTTCCTGTTGCCCTGCATCTTACTAGGTTAAGAAAACAGTTTGCCAATACAGTCATAGAGCACATCTTTAGTGCCAGAGATATTCCCATGTGCCTCACAAACATGGGTTGTCCTTCTGTACACACAACTCTTCAATAAATAGATCATTCATCTCCTGCTTTTATCAGGAACTCAATAAACATATTCAATTAGAGCTCATCCACTTATCATCAAAAACCATTCCAACATCATCCTTCATCATGCTAGGTATCTGGAGCCATTGGTGGATAGCACCAGGTCCAGATCAAAGATTAAAGTCCTATATCTATTCTGAGCACATATCTCCTTTGCAGTCATTATAACAAAACCAAATGGCAATAAGTTACAGATAAAGTCATTTTGCCTTTGTTATCTCTTGACTTAGTATAGGTGGAAGCTTGACCTCAAGTACCTCCAGTGGCATCTGAGCAGTATATGGGAGAGTGAAAGACCAAGGCTGACTTTTATATATGGTGTTCTATCAAATATCTATAATGGATTACCCAAGGTACAATAACTGTTTAGTGTATTAAAAGCTAAAGGCAACCATTAAAAAGAGGAAGGGTGAAATAAAATTAGAGAGATAAGTAGGCTATGGAATCTAAGCTGATAAGCCTACAAAGAGGCTCTGGGCAGATTAAATTTGGTAGAATGCTGTAGATGTCAAACCATATTAGTATGACTAAAACCAGAGCCCCTCTTGGGTCCTTTGAGGACTGTGGCTCAGTTGTGTCATTTCTAAACAACACATCCCAGATAGCTCGATGGTTAAGGGGAATTTGACCAGCCTCTGCTTTGTATTGAATGGTTGGACTTCAATGAGTATCTCTCAAGAGCCAAGACCCCAATCAGGTACAGAAGACTATTAAGTTCTAAAAGACTTGGCTTATATTCTCAGCAATGACAGCAACAGAGCCAAAGCTAGGAAGGAATATTTGCACCCAAGTCCAGGACCAGAAACCAAGCACAATATGGAAATCCCCTCAAGGGGTAAGAAGGGAAGCATGATAGAAACTCTGGAACACTGGCAAGAGATTGCTGTCAGAAGGGTTGGGCAGGGAAGGAGCTCATCCCTTCATGCTACTTGGTAGAATCCTGTTTTCCTTATTTATTTTTATTCCTGAGATGTTAAATTCTACAGTTTCTAGGCTGCTAAAGGACTGCCAAGTGTTGTCAATAAATTACTATATTCAATACCCAGGAAAAAAAAAAGACTTACCTGCCCAACTCAAGCTACAGCTTTCATCAATGTATTGTAAGCTTTGAGATCTATATGTCCTCCCATTCTAATCTTTAGGGTAAAAAGGAATTGAATAGCCTTTATCTTCAGAATGGGCAATGCCAGCCCCAGAGAGCATCCACCTTTGTGGGAACAAGCCAGATTTCCCAGGCTGGCACCAAGTTCCCCCGATAACATACAACCTTTGGCTCCATTTTGATCATGAAGACATGAAATCAATATAAGCTCCTGGGGGGAAAAAAGAAAACTAAAATCTTTAGCTCAGCAAGACCATTACAGGCACACAGATCTCATGTCTCAATAAATAAGGACCAAAACTGACCTAGTAAAAGCAAATGACTGTGGAGACTGTCTCACCATCTGTAACTAACTGTGAGTCAGTAGCAAAACACAAAGAACCATCTTTTCAAGGCATGAGGCATTTAATAAATGGGGCAGTATTGCCCAGTTTTTCTAACTTTTTACACTTTCATGCAAAAAAAAATTGCATTCTAGGGGGCAGCTGGGTGGCTCAGTGTATTGAGAGCCAAGCCTAGAGAGGGAAGGTCTTCAAATATGGCTTCAGACATTTCCCAGCTGTGTGACCCTGGGCAAGTCACTTAACCCCCATTGCCTTACCACATTTCTGCCTTGGAGTCAAGGTAGAAGTAAGGGTTTGGAAAAAAAAATTGCATTCTGTATATTTATAAGTTTATATTTCAATACCATAACTTTGTTAATACTCTTCCTATGCTCCAGAATATGCAAGTATAATTAAGGACTATTCTTAGAACCTTGCATACAACATGTTCAAGCTCACAATGCTGTGCCTCAACTGTTCTCTCACAATGAAAGATCCTCCCTTCTACTCCTTGCTCATTAATTACTTTTAATCTTTAATTTTTTTTTCAATTGATAACTTTATTCCTTCCTTCTCATATTGGAAAAAAGAAAAGAAAAACAAAAGCATTGCAAAACATAGGCTATCAGGAAAAAATTCTGGTTTTGACCGTATCTAAAAGTGTGTGTTTCAGAGACAGCTCAGTAGTTCAGTAGATTGAGAGCCTTGCCCAGAGATGGGGAGGTTCTGGGTTCAAATATCTCTTCCTAGTTGTGTGACCCTGAGCAACTCACTTAACTAATAACCCCATTGCCTAGCTAGTCCTTACCACTCTTCTGCCTTGGAACCAATATGATTCTAAGACGAAAGGTGAGGATTTTTTTAAAAATGAATATGTGTGTTTCATTCTGCACCCTGGCTCCATGCCCCTTCTGTCTGGAAATGAGTAAAGTCAATAAGAGTCACAGTCAACAAACATTTAGTCATGCAGCTCTGGAAAGGATATACATTTCTGAAATGATTTGGTGCTTAGAATGGTCAGTTTCTGTAAATCATTAAGTCCAGGAAAGTGGCTGAGGGGAATGATGAAGAGAATTCTATAGGTGCCATCCTTGAATAATGGAGGATCTCAAAAGAGGTCTTCATTGTCTATACTGCTTATTATTAGTCCTCTGAAATAATGGTTGTCGAATTGAATAAATCAAAGTTCTTTTGTTGTTCACTGTTGTTTGTCTTCACGATGTTATTATGATGTTTTCTTCTTGTTTCTGCCCATTTCGCTCTTCATTGGTTGCTTTAAGTCTTTCCAGGATTCTCTAAAATCAACTTTCGTTTATTTCTTATGTCACAATGGTATTCCATTCTAATCATCATATAGCTTCTCCTCTATTCTTCAAAGCCTGAGTCCTTCACAAGGCCATCCTTGACTACTCCAGCCCCTTCTGATCTCTCTGAACTCTGAGTTTTGAGACATAACTAGAAATTTTGACACTTGGGTCAGCAGCATGAAAAGAATGCAATGTCAAAAGAATGACACAAGGTAGGATAGTCAAAGACTCCAGGACAGGATGCTGATGCTGAGAAAACTGGGCAAGGCAGGGAAAGAATTCACCTTGGCACACATCAGACAGGTTTCTATTTAAACTAACTGGCCAGTCATTTAACTTCTCTGGAACCCAGACGACTAAAATTGAATACAATTGCAAGACAGGAACTAATCTGCCTTAGTGAAGTCAGAAACTCCATAACCTGGTGAAATCAATTTTACAAAGGGGAAAAAGTAAAAAGATCCTGCTTTTAGGGTTGATATTTCTGTGCTAATCAAACAAGTATTTATTTAGTAAGACTATGCTAAGCCTTGAGGATACAGAAAAATAATAACAATAATAAATAAAACAAAAATATTTCTTGTCCTCAAGGAGCTTACATTAGAGAAGGCTATGTTTAACAGAAAAGATTTGCTGCTAATTAAAGTGCCCTGGGTCTAAGCCCCAGCCATGGTACTCTTGTTTCAGATCTATGCTTTTATAGCCTTATTAAGCACCTTAGCGTGAATGGATCTTTAGTTAATACAAGGTATATAGCATTTTACAACCCACAAAGCACTTTTAAATATATCTTATATAATAAATATGGTACTATCCAGATGGTCTAAGAATTAAGCCTTCATACAAAAACTTGTGTTCCCATGTTACAAGCTTTTCACACACAAAGGACATAGCTTTGTCTTCACAACAATCTTATGAACCATCAGGGTAAATCTTTGGTGATGAAAGGGGGCGTTAGAGACTGTGTATGATTTGTTCAAGTTCAGATAAGTAATAAATAGGCTGGCTTTAAATGTTTTAATGTGGGGACCCACAAGGGGCAAAAACTATATCTGTAAAGTTCCTGCTGTAGGCACTTCCTGGTGTTCCTCTCTTTCATCCTCTCAAAGTTACAAAGGACCTCAGAGAACATCCAGTCAGATCCCTACATGAACAGGAATCCATCCTTTTACAACATCCTTGGCAGGTGATCATGTTCAATCTTCAGTCTGATACATCCAGTGAGGGGAATCCACTGACCTCTTTAAGGTGAGGCTTCATGCAAAGGGTGAAACATGAATCCCTCTGACAAGTAATCACATGAATGAAGCTTTTTAGGAATCATAGAAAGGCTAATTTAAAAAATGAAAATTATTTCTAGCTGGGAATAAGAAGATTTGGGTTTATTATAATTCTGTTCTCATGTTACTCTAAACAAGTCTCTATCCTTCTCCAAGACTCAACTAAATAATCTCTAAAAATTCTTTGTAATTGTGCATACTTTTTGACATACCTATCTGACCTCTAGACCTCTCCCCCAAAGAAATCAAAGAAAAAGGAAAAGAATGTATCCATATGTATAAAAATAGAGCAGCCTTTTTCATGGTAGACTAAATTTGGGGACTTAAGAGAGTGTCCTCTGGAGAATGGCAAAACAAGTTTCAGCATATGAATGTAATAGAATATTATTGTGCCATAAGAAATGATGAAAGCTAATTACTGAGGGAACTGGAAAGAACCTTAGGAAGAGTAGCAAGGGGAAATAAACAGAGTTCAGGGAACAATTTATACAATGATAACATTACAAAGAAAAACAACCCTGAAAGACTTTAGAACTCAACATAATGATAAACCACGAATCCAAAAGAATGAGGATGAAACATACCACTCAACTCTTGACAAAAAGGAGGTGAACTGAAAGTACAGAAAGACATACATTTTCAGAAATGGCTCATGTGGGAATTTGTTTTTTGAACTATGGAGCCATATATTGAAGGGGGGGCAGGAAGTATTCCAGTTTGATCAGTGGAGGTATTTATTTTTAATGAAAATTAATGAAATTAATGAAAATATATGAAAAATAAAAGCAATAAACTATTAAAAATAGTAGTCCCTTGCAACTTCCAAATGCTATGATTTTTTTAAGATCCAAACTCAAGTTCTTTCTAATACCTATCCTCCCTCTCTTAATGGTTCTCTGCAAATTAAAAGTTTTCTTTTCATTTTTTTTCTCTTTTCTTCCCTTTCTTTCTTGAGACTGGGTCTTCCTATTATCCTCAACCTGGAAGCCCAAGAAGTCTTTCACCATGTTTCTCTTTTACTGAGCTTCATTCTCTTGGTGGCTGTTCAGTTTCACCTTTTCTAGGCAGTGATGCCAATGACCTGTCAACTTATACTGTGTAACCTGTTGACATCAGAGCTGGAGGAGTATCACAGGTTCCTCCTCAGATTCTTCCCTCTTTGGCATTAGGTACTTGGTCTAGAGTACACTGATCTGAGTCAGAGCAGCTTCTACATTGTTCCACCAGCCTACTCAGCTTTCTCACTCTTTCCATATGATGCTCAGTGGTCAGAGAAGCCTCAAGTCTGGAACTGAATGAAGATAGATTGAACTACATTATATTAGATCTGAGAGGGACTTTAAAGATAAAACTTTAGAAAATTTGAGGCTTAGATGGGACAACTAACTTGCCCCCAAGACCACACAAGGAATTAGTAGGAGAACAACTAGAATTGTGAACAGAACCTAGGTCATGACCCAAGTTCCAGTTCAATAAGTCTTTCCATTCTAGAGAATGTTCATTTGTGTTTAAAAAGAAATTAACTCAACTAACAAAAGTCCTTTGTGGATAGTTTCTAATGTTCACAAAACTACAAGTCCTGGTCATTGATGTTCCCATGACAAAGAATGAAGTTATTATTAAGAAGTCTTTGGGATATGGTTGAGCTGGGTCAAAGATGATTTTCTAGTATCCAGTGTCATATTCTACCCAAGTGCCTGAAAAATATGAGTCTTTAACAAATATTTATGCTCCTTATCTGCCTTGTGGATTGATTATCTCCCTCAAATCTGGATTCCAAACCAACATTTCCCTGGTCCCTTTCCTTGTAAGCTCACTATATCACATCCTCCTACTCCCTAGCTGGTGTTTGATGATCCAAAAACACAAGCTAATTTTCATATATATAAAACACAATCAAGAAGATGAACTTCTTGTGAGGTCCTATAATGAATTCCAAACTCAGTACTAATAGTAGGGTCCCAGTTCTAGCCCTTTCTCTGGGCCCCAGTGTCCTCACCTGAACAATGAGAGGGCTGAAAGAAATGACCCCCACTGTTCAGATGATTGAGATGTTCCTCATACCACTCTCTAATAATTACACAATAAAAAAAGATAAAATGAGGTAAGGGGAATTTAGGTAGAAAATGAGACTCTCTTTACTGCAGTTTATTAAAAATAATAAAGATTATTTCAGATGCTAAACCTGTGCAAGTCTTGTAGGTGAATGGTGTCCAACTCAAAAAGAAGCGGACCATACTCCAGATCCCTGCAGATACACATCACGTTTTGTTGTTGTTGTTAAGTCATTTCAGTTGTATACAACCCTTAGTGATCCCATCTGGACTTTTCCTGGACTGGAAGGGCTTGCCATTTCCTTCTCCAGCTCATTTTACAGATGGGAAGCTGAGGGCAAACAGGGTTGAGTGACTAGTCCAAGGTCAAATAGCTAGTAAGTGCCTGAGATCAGATTTGAATTCCAGAGGATTAATCTTCCTGATTCCAGTCCTGGTCTTCTATGCACTGCACCATCTTAGAAAACCACAAATTAACATTATCTATGTTCTATTATTTATTTTGTTAAATATTTCCAGTTACATTTTAATCTGGTATATCAGATTAAACCTCTGGTTCTAGATTTGGGGTATTCTGCAGGGTACTCTCAATTTAACTAAAGATCTTGAAAGAGTAGGGTATGTGGGGGATATTTCCTAATTAAAGATTACCCAGAAGTTTCCTACTATTTCAAAGCTTTGTCATTTTTTTTTTAGTGTGAGATTTTATATTTGGGGGCAGGAGCTCAGTGTTCAGAATATAGTTTTGGAGATAAAATGTTTAAATGACTATCCATCTTTAATGTCTAATATTTTCATTTAAAAAAAATTTTAAGCCCATATTGTCTCTCTAGTCAATACTGCATATTGGTTCCAAGGCAGACGAGTAATAAGGGCTAAGCAAAGGCAGTTAAGTGGCTTCCTGAGGTCACAAAGTTAGAAAGTTGATGAGGCCACATTTGAACTCAGGACCTTCCATCTATAGACCTAGTTCTCAATTCATTGACCACGTAGCTTCCCCTCCCCCCCATCCTTTTTATTTTTTGGTGACCGAAGATCTTACTGAGTCCCCTATGGGAAATGGGATAGTGGATAGGGGATAGAGTGGTAGGCTTGGAATTAGGAAGATCTGGGTTCCAACTTTGCTTCTATTTCTTACTTAGTCACTTAACTTCTTTAAAAATCCATTTCCTCATCTATAAAATAGGGATAATGATGGTGTTCTATGCTCTTTCAAGGCTGTCCAGGCTCAAAGAGATAATGCATATACATTACTTTGAAACATTAAAGACTGTAAGTATCAGTAATTATTATTATTATTATTCCCACCATTTTAAGCACTGCATCAATACAAATTTTGCTTTAAGGAAAGCATATAAATCTCTTTTCATATTTAGTTGAGATGCAATTTTCAACAGTCCTGAAGTTGGGAGAGACTAAAACACATCCAGTGTAAAGGATAATTTTAGTGTTTTGACTTAAAATCTAAATAAGTGGTCGCCATGGGAAATTCCCAAATATGAAAAATACCCAAGTCAGCTGGGGATTTATGGAGATTTTAACTAATAAAGAGAGAAGGAATTAAGGGAAGGAAAGAGAGAGAGAGAAAGAGACAAAGAGAGAATTAATTTAAACTGCTCTGGCTCAGGCTGAGCCAGGCAGTAGTTAAAGACCTTGGCCAAAGTGCCCTCCCTGAGCCTAAGGGTAAGGGAGTCACCAGTCCTCCACTGAACTCAATCTCCTGAACTGAGTTCAGAATAATCCTGAACTGACTTTTAGCCTCCTTTTAAAGAGAATTTTCTCTTATGTCACCTCCCCTAAATTTTTAGGTCTACCAATCACAGTAGACGCTTTTTTCCAGGACTGCCCATTCTTAGTTCTCACCACTCTTTATTTCTCATCTTCTCTGGTTAGATTATATCTTCTTTGTTAAGCTTACCTTTTGTGAGTTACTTGACCTTTTTGTGATTAATTTAACCGTTACAGATACTTAATACCTTTTTGTATTAGATCTAAAAATAGACCTAGCTTAAAGTTCTAGCTTCACTATAAGGTATGAGTTAAGTACCTTCATTGTTCAATCAGGAGTTTACAACTTTCTCTTCCCCTAAGGGATGTCTAAGTATGGGTGGAGGAATGTAAAGTTCCCAAAACATTCCTGATTCTTGTTAGACCAAGTATCTCCATTATTACAATAAGGAAATAGCTAAATCAAATCTTCTAAAGTACAGTCTGAGTAGTTTTTAAGATTCACAATCTATATCTCTGAGGCATCCTATTCAAAGCCACTCTCACTAGATCCTCCCTGAATTTGTTTCTTTTCACTTCACTAATGCCTTCCAACAAGTCTGCCATATTCAAAAGCTTGAAATTATCTTGTGGGCAGGGTTGGAAGGAGGGGCAAAGGAAGAAGGGTCATTAGCTGAGGGAAAGGATGCAGAGGGTTAGGGTTGGAGGCATGAATAGGGTGTGAACTTAAGGGTGAACTTTGGGTGGAGGGGGTGAGGTAGGAAGCATGGGCAGGGTGTAAACTTAGATGTGAACTTAGGGTAGAGGAGTTAGGGTGGTCAGTATGGGTTGGGTGTGGGGTATGGGAGTTTGCTGGTGAGCTGGCACTTATCTATGTAAACCATCTTTGGCAAGCTGTGGAACAGGCTGCTGAATCCAGGAATTACAACTTGCAACCTTTGCTGGAAACTTTAAGCTAGAAAAGCTAGAAACCTTATTTCTCTCTTTCTTTCTCTTTATTAATAAATACTTATAAATTTAGTATAAAGTCTCCAAGATTCATTTTTATTCATAACATAAACATACTACCTTTTTGACTTTGGTCAAGTTGCGTCACCACCTTAAGCCTCAAATGCCTCAACTATAATATGATTATATTAGACCAGATGGCCTCTGATGTCTTGTCTAACTCTAGTTGTATGTCCCTAAAGGGCTTTGTCTAAGGTTTCTTTCAACTGGGCTGATTCTAAGTTCCTTGACTAAATTTGGTTTAATTCTTCATATAACCTCACATAGCTCCTTTGTTGGCCCAACTTGGGCACCTATGATGTATTTTGTATCATCATTATCTATGTTTTATTCTCTAGTAAAATGTGACCTTCTATAAAACAGGAACTATTTTCCTGGTGCCTTTCTCTGGTCCTTTATCCAGTAGATGTTTATGTTTTATTGCAAACCTAAAGAGATATACTTCTCATAATCTGATGCTCTTCTTCAAAAGGGGGAAAGTCTTGAATGAACAAGGGCTTCTGATGATACACTTTCAGATGATCAAGACTGTACTTTGATCTTTTATATGACTATTTCCTCAATATAATAAAAAATGAATTTATGTTTTCTCTCTTAAAGATCTTACTTCCCTTAGTTTCTTTCTTAAGATTTAATAAAGGGTTAAAGCATTTTGTCTAAGAGCAAGTAAAGGAACCTGGTCTGAGACACCCAACTTGGTAACCTCTTTGGTGTGGTAGCATATTCCCATTTCTGGAGCTTGGGAGTTTTAACAAGCAGTTGTTCTGGGATTTGTCTGTCAAACGTGGCTTGAACTAAACCACTCTTCTACATGGGTTTACCAATTCACTGGGGAGACTTGATATAATGCTATACTTGTTAATTTCAGTTGACCATTTTGTTAAATAACAGACATCACAGTCAATGATAAGTAGCAATTATATCTCTAGAGGGGCAATACTCAAAGTGGGAGGATTGGGGAGTGGGAGAAGTTTTATGTTATTTTTAAAGTATTTTAAGTCTCAGCTGGCAAGCATTTGATTAGCTGTTCTAGAGACACACTGCTCAACGTTCTACATAAAGATGTTAGATATAGAATAGACCCCCAAGGTTTGAAGACAGTCTGCCTGTTGCCTTAATTACCTTTCCTTCAAAAGATTACTGGCAATGATTAATAGACTTTTGTTCTTTTCCATGTCATTTCTACAGCATTAGAACTTGGCATCCTATGTATTTTTATATTCAGCCACACTATAATACATATTCCTAGCTTCAGTGTTCAACCCTTATACGGTCCCTATTAACATTTAATTGACTTTACCATCAGAATCATCACTCACTATCTGGTGTTGGGGGGTTTGTTTTCTCCATTTATTGCTTAGGGAAATAAATTAGTCAATTTGGTCCAAGCAAACATTTAACTAGTGCCCAGAGCTTACAGTTTAATCAAAGAAGATACATATGAATGAGTATGATCTTTTGCATGAAGTGATGGGGGTAAAGAGAGATTAAGACAATGCACAAATAGAATGATTGGAAGCAAATGAGACCACTTTCCACTGGCAGAATGGGAGTAGAAAGGAGAAAGAAAGAAATCAGGAATATTTTCATAGAAGAAAAAACACCTAAGCAGAGAATTGCAGCAATAAAGGGATTTGAAAAGTGAAGATAAAGGGTTCATAAGATTATAGGTTTGGCACTAGAATTTCTCAGAAGAAATTGACCATTAGGGGAAAGAAGTGACTTATCTAAAGTTATAAAGGCAATATCCAGAGAAATTGGTTTTGAACCAGTTCCCCTAACTGGAAAGCAGAATTTTTTCACAGCACCAAACTGAGCAGGGCTTGGATAATAGCATGCATAAGGACTACAGTAATGTAAATTTAACAAACAATGGCATGAATTTGAAAGCTAAGAGACTGAATTCACACATCTTTTTTGTGGTTCAGTCTTTCCAGTCATGTCCCACTCTTCATGATTTCCTTTGAGATTTGTTATAGTGGTTTACCATTTCCTTCTCTAGCTCATTTAACAAATGAGGAAACTGAGGAAAACTAAGTTAAATGACTTGCCCAAGGTCACACAACTAGTAAGTGTCCAATAGTGGATTTGAACCCACCAGACCAGTCTTCCCGATTAAGCCCAGTGCTCTAACCACTGTGCCCTCCTAGCTGCTTCATTATCTTAGTCCAAGAGAAAAATAGAGAAAGTCTATCCCCTTTTGGAGACAAAGAATGTGAATGACAGGATGGGGAGATGTGCATAGTAATACATTTTAAAACTTCTAAATTTGAACACAAAATAAATTGGGAATTTCTACATATAAGGTAGAATAGCAAAAAAGACGATTGTGTATGAACTACAGAGTAGCGTTGTACCCAGCTTGTTTATTTTTTCAAGTACATAATGCCTTCAATCTATAACTTTCAAAGCTATCCTGCTTATCTGTTTTTCTTTATATATTTCCTTCTTTTCTGTGGTTAAAAAAGATGCCTCACAAAAAAACTGGAAAATGAGGGGATGCCCTTCAATTGGGCAATGGCTGAATAAATTGTGGTATATGTTGGTGATGGAATACTATTGTGCTAAAAGGAATAATAAAGTGGAGGAATTCCATGGGAACTGGAACAACCTCCAGGAAGTGATGCAGAGTGAGAGGAGCAGAACCAGGAAAACATTGTACACAGAGACTGATACACTGTGGTATAATCGAACGTGATGGACTTCTCCATTAGTGGCAGTGCAATGACCCTGAACAACTTGGAGGAACCTACCAGAAAAACCACTATCCACATTCAAAGGAAACATTGTGGGAGTAAAAACACCAAAGAAAAACAACTACATGAATACATGGGTTGAAGGCATATTGTTGGGCATGTAGACTCTAAATGAACATCCTGGTGCAAACATCAACAACATGGAAATAGGTTCTGATCAAGGACACAAGTAATACCCAATGAAATTGCGTGTTGGCTGCAGGAAGAGTGGGTGGAGGGGAAGGAGGGAAATAATGTGATTATTGTAACCAAGGAATAATGTTCTAAATTGACTAAATAAACTTATTCAAATAGAAAAAAAAATGCCTCAATGACCTTTTCTTTTTTTATCTTCATTGTTCAGTTTGGCTGGAGCACAGACTATGTAAAAAGGAAGAGTGGGAAATAAGGGTAGAGAGGAAATTACAGTCAGAATATAGAGAGCCTTAAGTGCCATGCTAAGGAGTTTGCATTTTTTCTTCAAGGCAATAGGGAGTCACTGAATGTTTAGGACTAGGGAAGGGCAAGTACTTAGGAAGGAAAGTTACTTTGGCAACTGCCAGAATATTAAGAATTTGCTCTGAGCTAGGCACTGTACTAAGTGCAGAGATAAATACAAGCAAAAAGAAAGATAGGACCTGACCTCAAGGAGCTTATATTCTAATCAAGGAATGTCTTCTCCAGTGGTGAGGGGAGAGGGAAGGAGACACCTTGGAAGTTTAATGTAACAAAGTTTTTAAAAAGTAAGGAGGAGGAGCTGAAGGCACTATTCCAAAAAATAAAATAAAAAGTTAAAAAGCAAGAGGGAGAAGCTTACGGTACTGGAAAAGTCATGAGCTGAATGAGGAGATTGAATGTTTCAGCTTTATGAAGAATGGATCTGAAAGGGAGAGAAACTGGATCCAGGGGTGACAGATAGGTGGTCAGGACAAATTACAGGTAAGAATAGAAGGAAGTCAAGTTCACTTGTGCTTATCTGGAATCTCCCAACATTTCTGAACTCTGTTTTTTTTCTCTTTGCAGATATTTAATGATTTTATTGTCTGCTAATATGAACACAAGGACAGATAGGTGGTACAGTGGATAGTGCTGTGCTTGGAGTCAAGGAAGATCTGAGTTCAAATATGGCCTCAGATACTTACTAGCTGTATGACATTGGACAAGTCCCTTAACCCTGTTTGCCTCAATTTCCTCATCTGTAAAATAGAGAAGGAAATGGCAAATGATGCCAGGATCTTAGCCAAGAAAACCTGAAATGGGGCCACAAAAAAATAGGGCATGAATGAAACAATTGAGTAACAATACAAACACATTGTTCAACCTTTGATCTGGATTTGTAAAACCTTATGTTAGAGACAGCCTATAATTGGAGATGGCCTTGAATTTAGAATTAGGATGGTCTGGGTTCAAATGGTACTTTAAATGACATTTTGTCATAAGTTTAACCCTAGGAAATCCATTTGGCTTTTCCTTTCCTCAAGCAATTCCCTAAGATTTTGGACCTTTGGTACGATCTGCCTGGATAGGAGCAGTCCTCATACTTTTGAAATTATAGCTCTTTCCAGAATTTGCATATAGTAGGGATGCCCTATTTGAGGGTGTGCGGGTGGGAAAGGGTGGTCTTGGCTCATAACTCCAAGTCAACCTTCATACTAGGAATCCACAAAGATGATTACTGAGAACTGCCTTTGGTCAGCTATAATAAACCCAACTCTTGTCCCTTATGTGGCTGAGGCACATGTGTTTGTGTTCTCAAGTTTGTCCTCCATTTGTGGGCCCTGGGATTGAGCAGATTCCTCCAAGCATGAAGCCACAAGGACCTTGGTAATTTGTGGATATGAACTGCTGAAAAATTAGAGGCTTGGCCAAGCTAAATTTGGGGTACCGTGATTGTCTAAACACACTGCACCCCCGAGCTCTCCAGCTCATATTAAAGGTGCTAGATTAGAAGAAAGCACAGTATTTACTCTTTGAAATCTGCCCCACACGCAGGGACATCTTTGCCTTTAAGGCTTATGAAGTGGGATACCACTAAGCTTAATAAAACTTAAAAGGGGGAAAAAAAAACAAATTTAAAAACTCAGTAAAAAAATATAATACTCCTTGCAGAGAGAAACTAATTTCTACCTGCCTCAGTCTCCCCTAAATTTTAATCTTTACAGTTGGCAGGAGGGTTCTATGGAATTTGGATGCTGCATGGGAAAAATCAACAGTGGTAAATCACACCAAGTCTCCAATTTTAACGGATGAGATAAATGAGCTATGGTGTACCTGCCTGCCTCCTCTGAACACTCATTTATTGCCAGCTTGGTGTTACTGAAACTGAACGTTGACAATAGAGAAATTTGAATCCTGTTGATTTGTCTACATTTATTAGTGGGTCGCATGAGCTGTGATTTCAGAAGTTTAACTTCTTTGGACCGCAGCTCAATCACCCGTAAAATAAGAAGGCAGGATTAGCAGACCTCTCAATCTATGAAACTATGTTTTTTTAAGTCAATTAATAATATAAGGCAGTTTTAAGTTTTGCAAAGCAATACTATAATACATGTATGAATGTATATAATGTATAAACATCATTTATGTGTTTTATTTATAAAACACACATGCACACATATAGGCATCTGACAACACTATGGATAGAGTGCTGGGTCCAAGTCAGGGAGACCTGAGTTCAAATCCAGCCTCAGACAGTTACTAGCTTTGTGGCCACTGGATAAGTTCCTTAATCACTGTCTGTCTCATCTTCCTTATCTGTAAAATGGGGATAATAATAGCACCAACCCTGAAGGGTTATTTATTATAAAGATTAAATGAGATAATATTTACACAAGGGCTTAGCCTGTTTTCTGGCACATAGAAGATATTATATAAATGCTTATTCCCTATATAGGGGGCGTTTATCATTTAGAAATAGGAGCATTATTATCCCCATTTGAGACTCAAAGACATTATCTGATTCACTCAGGAACATACACCTAGTATCTATGGGATTCATTTTGCTCACCTCTCTGAAGCTCAATTTCTTCTGTAGAATAGACATAAATGGCCTTTACCTTCCTGGGTTCATTTTGAGTCTACTCAGTCAACAATCATGATTAAGTGCCTATTATGCCTAGGTGGTATAGTGGATAAAGTGCCAGGCCTGGATCCAGGAAGACTTGAGTTTAAATCTAGTTTCAGATGTTTATTAGCTGTGTGCCCCTGGACAAGTCACTTGACCCTTTTTGTCTCAGCTTCCTCATCTGTAAAATGAGCTAGCAAAAGAAATGTCTATTATGATTCTAGTTACCTCAAGAGACTGATTTTGGGGTAAGAGTATGTTTATTGATTATATCAGGTTTATTGGTTAGGCCAACATCAGAACCAATAAAGTGATATAGATCTCCATGGCTCTCTCATGGCCAAGGATGACCTAAATTGGGTCAGGTAGCTTAATAAATAGATTTTTAGTAGTTCATTTCATTATTCGGCCCCTTCCTTGAATAACCCAAGGCATCTTTAATTGGTGATAGTTAATTATAATATGGCCTATCTACCCCTCCCTATCTCACAGGTGGACAGGTCAGGAAAAGAACCCTTGTTTACCTCATTTATTAAACAAATTCTATTAAAAAAAAAAAAGACATTTCTTGAGATTCCTAAGGACAAAGAAAATACAAAAAGCAACAAGCTAGATGGTATCTTGACCCAGATCCCAAACACAGGAATGCACAGTAATTCTCCCTAACTGAAATGAATTAACACAGTATTTAAAAAATAAATCCTCACATGGCAAATCACCCCAGTATCTTTGCCAAGAAAATTACAAGTGAGGTTGCAAAGAGTCAGACACAACTGAAAACAATGACTTTAAACAACTAGTATGACTTAAGTTGGAAATTGCTTTGGAAGGACAATGAGAAAGAATACAAATATATTGTCAGCAAGGCTTTAAGTTGGTCTGACTTTTTTTTTTTAAAGAGCATTTTGGAATTACGCAAGAAAAAGAGAGGGGAGGAAGGCAGAATTGTTTATATTGTGTACAAGGGAATGATCCAGAAGCAAAGAAATATTGAATTTGAAGAAATGCTTCAGAAGAGGAGCAAATGGAACCCCACAAGATCTGGGAGGATGGGATGGAATTCCAGCCAGGCACAAAAGCAGTTGGAGGAAAAGACCAAAGTTCTTCTTGTCTTGGACTCTTTGGCTGGTAAAATACTCAAATCTCTCAATCCTGTTATCTGAGCAGAAGAAAATAGATCTCAATTCTCAACTGAAGACAATCTTTGGGATAAAGACACTCTTTTTTCCTTAGGGGAACCCAGAGTTTATTTCTGAAGATTACCTAGATCAAACCCTCAAAAGCTATATAGGGAAGATATCTTAGGGATCTACTCTTCCCACTGTCCTTTTCCATTACTCTTTCAAGTACCTTTGGGTACTTTATACCCAAATAAACTGGATATCTTGATTTATAATAGAACTCGAATCAGTCTATGTGTTAGGAGGGAAGCTTCATAATCCATCATTACAAGAAGGAAGCTGAGGGAAAATCTGACTTACCCTACAGTCTAGCCAGACATTGGTAACAGCTTAGCTTGGGGATAGGGGAGAAGTAGTGTCACATAGTATTCAATGCCCAAACAGATGAACATTGGTTCCTTCCTTTTCAAAGTCCCCCCCACTAGACAGAGGGGCAGAGTTCCATATATGCCCAAATATTTGTACCAACATTCTCAATAAGAAAAAAGTACAGATAAAGAGGATGCCCATGGAATTGGAATGTCAAAGAATAAGGGAAATAGCAAGTATGAGAAATTCAGAGAAACTAGGAGATAATATATATATATATTAAGTAAAGGAAATGGAACAAACACAAGGATGACAATAATAAAAATGTAAAACTAAAGTAGGAAATACACGAGCTCTAGTTAACTGCAAGAGCCAACCAATCTCTGTCCCTGGAAATCAGTAAGAAATCAGGAATTGTGGGTGTAGAATATGGTATATACATTGTCAGATATGGACCAGTCATTATACCAACTGCTTTTGCCTAAACATTTATTTTTTTAAAAAAAGTGAAACTTCAAAGGTGGGGAGATGAGGCTTAAACAGCAAAGACATTAGTATAAAAAGGAAACGAAGTTTTAAGTGGCAACCAATAGAAAACATCCAGTTTACTCCTTCCAAAGAACTTTCACTTGCTCTCTTTCAATTAGCAAATATCTATTGAACCTAGAATTTACAGAAAAGAGTAGGAGGCACAAGAAAAGATATCAAGTTTAGATATGATCTAGTTATCAAGAGCTTACAATTTTTCCATCTACAAAGACAACCAAGAAACAAAGTAATATATAAAAGCATTAAAAAGTAACAAATCAAAGTCTTTTTGATTGGAGGAGTAGAGAAAAATGTATCAATTTATGTATGCAATGGGGTACATATCAGTGAAGGCTTCAAGAAGGAAGTGATATCTGTTAGAATTCAACAGATAAAGAAGAGGAGGCAGAAAATAGGGCACAGAGAACAGGTTTTTTATTTCATTCACCCAGATTTAGGGCTATCAGTTTCAATACATATGTGTGAACCAAAAACATTAAGCAGCAGCCAGTGTAAGGAATAAAGGACCCAGAATATATAAACTTTTATGAGACAGACAAGCAGACAGAAACAGAGATAAAGATAAGAGACCCAGAGAAAGAGTGAGAGGGAGAGATGGAGAAAGAGAGAGGGGAAGAGAGGGGGAGGGAGAGGGAGAGAGGGAGAGAGAGATGCTCTCAGAAGGACATATTTGACCAAAGTCATTTGTCTTGAAAATGGCAGATCTATAGCCAAAACTCAGACCTCTTGAGTTTTAGAATATCACTTTTACACTATGCTATTCTGCTTTCCCCAGATTTTTCACTTCTTATCTATTTATCTGTTTGTTTTTGCATTTGTCAGAACTGGCCTGCACATAGATAGCTGAGTGCTTTACCAGGTGCCCCTTGGGACCATGATATAGATATGTGAGACAGCTGAAGAGAAGAGATGTAGCCTATAGCTAAACCAAGTGACCCCCAAATTAAACCAAAACTTATGGTCCCATGAGCCAGAAGCCAAGTGTGTAGTATGCAGAAGTGGGAAGTGCCACTAGCTTCCCTGGGTCCATCCCCTTAAATTTAACTGCAGGACCTATCATAGGTTCGGGATCAATTTTCAGAAAAGGAAAAGTCACCCCCCAAAAAAGTCATATACTTAATTTCCCAAACAAGGCATAGCACTTGCCATGCTTATCTTGAAAGGACTAATCTCTTCCAATTTGACATATCTGACTTGGTTTTGAGGAAGGTACTTTCTAGGAGACCATTGTTGGATGTGTAGATTTAGATGGGCAGTGTTTGAGGGTTTATTTATAAAACTGCTATGTTTTATATATGTGTACAGTGTACACAGTATATACTGTATACAGTGAAGGGTACCAACTTACATATGAGTCTAGGCTACAGAGAAACTGGCCTACTTTCATTTTCCCCAACTTAATATTCTATCTCTTATACTTCATACTTTTGCCCAAGCTGTACCACATACCTAAGCTGGAATGCACTCCCATTTCCTCTTCCTCCTCTTCCTCTCTGTCTCCCAGAATCCTTAGTTTTCATCAAGACATAGTTCAGGGCCCACCTTTTAACACATAAGGTTTTGTCTAGTACTCTCCATTATTAATTTAGTGTATCTTTTCAAATTATCTTATATTGTCTTGGCTTTTTACAAAAGTATACATCTAATAGCCTAGAAAGTCTTTGAAGAGAGCAACTTTTTGTTTTGTTTGTTTTGGTCTTTGTTTCCCCAGTGCCAAGCTATGGAAATCTGTACATCACAGGCATTGAGTAATAGATCACAGGCATTGAGTAATAGATGAGGAGCTAAACCCAACCTCTGAGGTGAAGTTCAATTCCATTTTTTTAAAAAATGGGCAAACTGAGGCTACCATGTTAAGTGACTTCCTAAAAATCACAGGTAATAATTGGCAAAGGCAGAAAGAATTCTGAGCCAGATCCTTTGAATATGAACTGGATGATCTTCTCCATTTCATTATTCTGTCTAAACTAATGCTTTTTGAATTGAACTGTTGGAACTGTCAAACAGGCTGCAGTGATCTCTCCCCAAAGGTTCAACTTTTAATAGCATTCTAAAAAAAAACAAACAAACAAACAAAAAATCAAACTAGTTTCTTTCTTGGTAATAAGAATGAACATCCATATTCATAGCTTAAACTATCATACTTTATTTTTTTTTTTGGATAGCCATCAGTTCTTATTGAAAGTAGCTGTGAGTAGGGCAGTCTAAAGAGTAGTATAACTAAAAAGGCATAGGTTCAAATCCTAGCTCTGCAACTTCCATGACTTAAATGAGGTTAAATTCACACTATTTGGTTCAGAGGCATGATGGAAGGATAACCATAATAACTCACATTTAACATCAACTTAAGATTTACTTGGTACTTATATATATATATACATATATATATATATATATAAACCTGTTAAATTAGCTCAGTTACCATTTCATTTATATCAAAACAGCACCAACTGAGTTTTATCCCTATTATTTTCATTTTCAGAGGAAACACTGCTCAGTTGACACAAACAAATCACTTATTGGTGGAATTTCTGGCAAGGAAACCAAAGGCCTGAAGGACTTTCTGAAACATGCACAAGATTCCCAGGGATCTTAAATACCATCCACCTACACCAGGGCCAACTTGATAATCTGCCTTCTCCCCACCCACACATATACACAATGAGAGTTGCAGCTCTGGCACCTATTGTAGGTGCTTCTGGGCCCCTGATCACTCTCCTTCCCATTTGAGGGCTCTTTCCATCCCCTTTCTGGGTCTCAATATTCATAAAATTAATCTCCCTCTGATGCATATCAGAAGAGTTGAACTTGGAACTTTGGCCCACCATTTCTGAAAGGTCCCAAGTTTTATATTGTGTTAGAACCATTCTCTGCCTTACTTTTTACATCTCCATTCCCCCCCTCACTACCCACTTCTCTCATCCTATATTCAGCAGTAAAAGCAATATTCAATGCATGCCTACTAAAAAACTAGGATGCTTCTAGGGCTGTGAAAAAAATGAACAAGTATAAGCACTGCCTGCCCTCCAGAGTTTAAAATCTAGTTGAGGGAGAAAGCTAAACATAAGAAACAATTGTTTTAATTTGTTAAGAGCCTACTATGAGCCAGTCACTATGTTAAGACCTGGGAATGTGAAAGAAGGAAATTAAGCCCAGCTCCCAAAAAGCTAACTATCTAATAAAAGGACCATGCTAACAATTGTAGAAACAAGATATATGCAGGGCAAACTGGAGATGATCTCAGAGGAAAGGCACTAAGATGAAAGATGATTGGGAAAGGCTTCAGGCAAAGGAGGACTTACAGGGAAATCAAGAAGCAGAGATGAGGAGAGAAAATGGAGAGTTGCAGGCAGAGGGATTCAAAGGTCAAAAGCTTGGAGAAAAAAAACAATGAGGTCATTTTGAGAATGTTTAAGGTGTAATAAGACCACCTGGAAAGGTAGAAGGCAGTCAAGTTTTGAAGGGCTTTAAAAGTCAAACATTGTATAATTGAGAATCTGTGACTTATTTTAATTTCAAAGTTGGTATGTTTACAAGACCCATCAGAGAGACTCATCTTCTGCAGCTCTAGGGGGAATGTATAATTGAAAATCTGTTACCTTAAAAAAAAGAACTACACATTCCAAGAGCCCACTGACTTCCTGTCATTCTGTACTTCCTGTAAACAGAGAATAAAGGGAGTGGGAGTTGAGACTCCTCCTCTCTTTTTTTGGCATGATGAAGAATCAGTAGTGATGGTAGTAAGTGAGGATTTTAAAAATGGCTAACCAGAACCAGCCATGGGCACGTGGTTGTTTTGTATCCTATTCTTTGATTTCTAATGATCATTTAATAAACCTCCTAAAATATAATATTTTTATTATTAGAAAGTAAATTTTTAATTTTTACAATGGAAGATTATATTTTCACTCCTATAGGTGAGAGAGAATCAATGGAATGTATTAAATGGGTGTGTATGTGTGTTGGGAAAGATACAAGTTTAAAAAACATTATTTGTTAACTAAATTGACCATGGATTGAGAATTGGATTGAAATGGAGATTGAGATTGAGATAGGAAGGGTAGTAGCCAGCCAATACTCCAGGTGTGAGGGAATGAGAGTCTATACTATGATTGTGGTAATGGCAAGTGAGAAGGGGGCATATACAAGAAATGTTACAATAGGATTTGGTAATAGATTGGCTGTGTATATATGTGCAGCTAGGTGGTCCAATGGAGAGTGCCAGATCTGAAACCAGGAAGACTCCTCTTCCTGAGTCCAAATCTGGCCTCAGACACTCACTAGTTGTGTGATCCTGGGCAAATCACTTCATCCTAATAGCCTCAGTTTCCCCTTGAGGAAAAGAAAATGGCAAAGCACTCTGTTATCTTTGCCAAAAACTCCAAATGGAGTTATGAAGAGTCAGCCATGACTGAAACAATTGAATAATAATCAAAAAGTTATGGGGGGGAGGGGGCAGCTGGCTCAGTGGATTGAGAGCCAGGCCTAGAGATAGGAGGTCCTAGTTTCGAATCTGGCCTCAGACACTTTCCAGCTGTGTGACCCTGGGCAAGTCACTTGACCCCCATTGCCTAGCCCTTACCACTCTTCTGCCTTGGAACCAATACACAGTATTGTAGGTAAGGTAAGGTAAGGTAAGGTAAGGTAAGGTAAGGTAAGGTAAGGTAAGGTAAGGTAAGGTAAGGTAAGGTAAGGTAAGGTAAGGAAGGTAAGGGTTTTTATTTTTTAAAAAGTTATAAAGAGGAATAGGGGATAACACCTGGGTTTTTTAGCAAGGTACCTGGGAAGACAGTGAAGCCCACTTTAGATTAAGAGGGAAGTTAGGAAGATGGGAAGGTTTTTAATATATATCCAGTCTGAATATAGTTGAATATATATGCAGTCCAATAAGCAGTTAGAGATTGAAGACTGGATGTGAGAAGGGAGGCCTGAGCTGGACAACTAGATCTAAGCATGACCTGCACAGAGATGATAACTGTACACTTGGGAGCTCACCAGATCAGCAAGCAAAAATATGCAGAGAAAAGGACCCCAGGACAGAGCAGTGAAGAATACCCATGGTGAGGTGTGACCCAAATGTGGAGAGCTGAGGTCATATAGAAATAAGCTTCCAAGTTTCCAGGTAGGAACATTTTCATCACCTCTCAGATTTTGCTGTCACCAGATGTAGGTGAATATCAAGAATCACATGGGCTAAACAAGTTCAACAATGGCACAAATAGGGGCTCTGCCTCTCCTCTTCCAGTTTACAAATAAAATTAGAGATAAATGGCTAAACTAAAGATAAAAGAAAATGACTAAGTCATGCCAACTCTAAGATGTCTTGACAAATGTGAATCACAAATGCAAACCTTTAGTATCAGATTCTTTCCCTAATTTAATCCATTGGAGTAGCCCTTATTAATATAAGACTATGATTTCTTAAAACCTACTCTCCCTAATCCCTAAAACTATTGTGCCAACTCCTGCAGAGGAAAGTAGTCAAATGTTATTTGTACACTTGTTCATTGTCCAACTCTTCATGACTCCATGGTCCCCCACAAGCTAATACTATCCTTTGGGTTTTCTGGACAAAGATACTGAAGTGGGTTGCCATTTCCTTCTCCAATGGATTAAGGCAAACAAAGGTCAAGTGTCTTGCCCAGGGTTACACAACTAGCAAGTGTTTGAAGCTAGATTTGAACTCTGGTCTTGCTGATTCCAGGTCCAGCACTCTATCTATTGAGTTACCTATCTATAAGCCACCCCTAAAATCCTTACCTTGCTTGATCTAATCCAATTCCCTATCAAATGAGGTAATACCATTAACAAGGGGGCAGCCAGATAGCATAGTGGCTAGACCACTGGGCTTGTAATCAGGAAGACTAGTCTTCCTGAGTTCAAATCCAGCATCAGACACTTAATACCTCTGTGATTCTTTGCAAACCATTTAATCCTGTTTGCCTCAGTTACTGATCTGTAAAATGAGCTGAAGAAGGAAATGGCAAACCACTCTATTATCTTTGCCAAGAAAACTCCAAAATGGGATCATGAAAAGTAGTTGGACAATAGTTGGACATGACTGAAACAAATGAACAACAACAAGAATTAGTCAGGAATGCAATCTCTGCACAAACCTCCCCAGGCCCAATGGAACACATGAGAAGAGGTCATCTATTCTACTAAATAAATTCTAGTTCTCACTTATACTATACCAGTCTGCCTCCCTGAACATTCCAACATGAGGCCATATTCTTTGTCTGCTCTTGGGTTCACAGAATAAGCCAATACTCTCTTCCCCATTATAATCCTTCAAATATTTGAAGACAAGTCATGATAGCTCTTACATCATCAAGTAGGTTATCATGACTTCCTTCAAATCATCCTATAATGCTTGACTCTTCTCACCATCTTAGTTTCTCTACTACAATGAAATTCCACTTTATTAATGGTTCCTCCTAAAAAGTATTGTTTAGCTTCCTCTCCACTTCTAGGAAGAGATGATGGAGCCAGAGTAGGCAATACCACATAGAGGCTTTCTTAAGTTGATTAGTTTTGCTAAATGATTTCTTTTCCTTATTTCTTCTTCTTTATTATAAAGTCTGACTCTCTGGGATAGGAAATGCATGTATTCCATCAGGAAATGCAGGATATATAATGACAAAAGATGGAAATAAAATTTTATTTAAAAACAAAAAAACCCTGGTACCTAGAGCTAAGAGAAAAATAAAAGGAGAGACATAGGGACAGTGATGTGGTGGTTGAACATATTATGCCCAAATATACAACAGACATTTTCCCTATCCTGTTTGTTTGGAGAGGCTGCTAAGGAAATTTCAATCTGCTTTTAAATTGTTTGGTTAACAGACTTGTCAGTTCATTGACTTTAGGACATGGAATGAAAAAGTATAATTTAGGCCATCACTCAGCAAGCATCTTCTAATCCTTTTGGATTCCCTCCATTTATCTAGTTCATCTTAGCCAGATCTCTGCTACACACACACCTACTGACATTTGCCAGGGTTAACCTCCATGTTTAAATACAGTGGTTCCTCACTTTCTCCTCTTCCAATCCTTAGTTTTCTTCAAGATTCAGATCAAATGTCAACTTGACATTCAACCCCCTCAGAATCTGTGGATTTCAGATACCCAGGGTCCTCTTCTAGACCCCTTGAGAATTTGTAGACCTCAGGTTAAGAAGCCCCTAGAACTGTAGAGGATTTTTCAGGTCACCTTCAGCCTCTAAATTCCAACATCCTATTGCAATACAATTGCTAAACACAGACTCAAGCCTGAACCCCTCTTGGACAAGGCTGACTGGTCACTCTTAGGTAGCCCAATTTTTATCAGCCTTTACTCCCTCTACTTTTACTCCCATCTCCCCAGCTCCCTCCACCCAATAAGACAAAGAAATACACAAAGCCATTGTTTGTTTTTTTAATCAAGGCAGGAAACTATCTAGTTTAAAAAAATAATAATCTCTCTTGCTGGCTTTTAAGTGATAAGGCAAAGAAATTCCTGGTCTAGATCAGACCAACACAACAGCTCAAAAAATCAGAGGAAGGCCTTTTTATGCCAACACCCAGAAAAATGTAAACAGAGGCTTTCGAAAGGGCTCACTCAACCACTCAAGGAATACTAGTTTCAACTATATTTGGTATGAACTCTTTCTACCCTAGGATTCTGTCCAGCATCACTAGGGAAAAAAAAAAGGCTAGTAATTCCCATCACTGGGAAAAAAAAAAGGCTAGTGGCAATTCTTCTAAAGCACTTTAAAAAGTGCTTCACTGACATCCTAGCATGACAGCACCCTCCTGGACATCTTACTAACCTGCTAGCCACCCTTTGAAGCCCTAGCCACTCTCCTGACTCCTTATCCTCATTCCCATGCTATATACATAGTAAATGTCCCCAGGGTTCTCTCCTTGGTCTTATCAATGAATCATAGAGTTCCAACTGTCAGGGACTTTCCACAGAAGGTATCTGGTCCAATCTCCTTTTATAGATAAGGAAACTAAGCATAAAGGAGAAAGGACTTGTCAAGTTCACAGGAGAAGTGGCAGAACTGGAAATACGTACTGAAATTCCAGACCCCAAACTCTTTCTACTAAAGGACCCTGACTCTTTTAATAAATGTTTGATAAACTGAATTTCTGGACCCTGATGCTTCCTGGAGCCACTATCCCATACCTCCTTTTTGTAACATCTGCTTTGATAGAATCTCCCATAGGTATTATAGATTCAGAAGGACTTGTGTCTATGGACTTTATCTAGTACAGGAAGGGGAAGGAAGGAGATAAATACCTGGGAATTTTAAGGTAGTCAACAAATTTAAATTAATTTTAAAAATTAAGTGTCTATGAATTCTTGAAATTGCCGGTCAAACTGCGGAACCTAAGGAGATAAAAATTTAACTTCTGGAGAGACTGTTAACTATGATGGCTAAAAAGGACAAAGAAAAAGGACTAAGAGAGCTTATTCCTGAGACAAACAGGTTTAATCATTAACTTCCAAAGAAACAAGAAGAGAATTCTTAAGAAAAGACTGAGAAAATTGAACGATGGGACTGTTTCCAGAATTTAAGCAGGTAAGTAATGATGGCTAGAAGAGATTTTGCCTATTATTTTTCTCAGAACTGATATTTCATATTTAGGACTTTGTTTTATTATTGATGTCTTTTAATAAATAATATAGTCAATCCTGATGTTTTGTTTCCTTACACCTAGGAGGTTAAGTTGTTTAACCGGAGCAAAAGCTTTGGGGGGGAGGGAGTTTCTCTAATTTGCTAAATAAATAATATAAAAATAAACTGGGTTGTGGACAAGAATATGATTTTATCAATAAACTTGCAGGAGAGGAAATTCCCACTACTGATTTAGTTTTAATCTTGAATACTTCCTTATAGCCTTATCTAAGGAAAATAAAATGGGCACACTGGGCTTAAAAATCAATAACAGCAAAAAAACCCCAAACAAAACAACCCAAGCAATTAAAGCTCCCCATAGTCCATCAAACTAGCCTGCTAGCATGCTACAAATATACATTTCTACAGTTATTTTTTTTATTCAAGTTTAATCTGTAGAAATTTTCTCTGAAAAAAAAAATGGAGGACATACTAGGTGGTTCAGAAGATTAAGGGCCAG
This sequence comes from Monodelphis domestica, assembly GCF_027887165.1. NCBI lineage: Eukaryota > Metazoa > Chordata > Mammalia > Didelphimorphia > Didelphidae > Monodelphis > Monodelphis domestica. Next base: position 54,092,486 of record NC_077232.1, read on the forward strand.
GCCTAGACATGGGAGGTCCTGGTTTCAGATGTGACCTCAGACACTTCCCCTGTGACCTGGTAAATCACTTAATCCCTATTGTCCAACCCTTCCTGCTCTTCAGCCTTGGAACCAACATTCAGAATTGATTCTAAAACAGACCTTAAGGATTGTTTTCTTTTTAATGGGCATAATACTGCATTCTAAGACTGTAAACTCCTTGAGAGGAAGGATTGTTTTGGTTTGGGAGCCTTTCTTTGAGTCCCCAGTCACTAGCACATTTTCTCTGTGCCTTTCACATAGTAGGTGTTTTCTAAATACTAATTGAAGGAATATCTGAGCTGCTAATCAAAACTAGGTCCATAAAAAAAAAAAAAAGAACTTGGAATAGAATTACCTAGGATACCTATGAGTAATTTGCCCCCAGTTTAGCTTATCAGTTTGCTTTGTTCCTGAGAACAAGGCCATGATAAATTTTAACACTGGCCAGTCAAGTTCTATGGCATGTCCTGAGGGAGTGTTTAAGTAGGCTGGCTGGCTAACGTCCTGAAAAATGAAGTTTTCGTTCCCTGTAAAAAATGGAGAAAGTTATGTTTTTTAATATATAGTTTTAAATTGAGAAACTAAACTTCTCCTAATGCCTCATCCACTGCCTTATTAATATGCTAGAGAAAAGGCTTTAGAAATAAAAGATTATGCCACATTGACAATGGCTTTAACTTTCAGATACCTATACATGGGGAAAGGAGGCTATTATATAGATAATCAATAAAAGAAAAAAAACATGTCTGGCATTAGCTAGATCTTAATATCATGAAATTAGATTTCGAGCTGGAATAGCCCAGAAATTAACGCTCTCCTTTTACAGGTGTGGAAATTGAAGACTAGAGAAGGAAAATTGACGAAGGTCACACAGGTAGTAGTGGCAGAGCTGAGACTGGAACCCAGACCTTCTGATTCCAAATCCAGCACAATAAGCCAAAATGTCTTGTTTTGTTCTTTCGAGGACTGAAGAGGGGTTGAAATCTTTTATTAAATCAGGAGTTTTATCTCAGTGCGAAAAGTGGCAGCTGATGTAGCAGATCTGTGGGCTCTAATCTATTAATAGAACTGAATTCAGTGAGCCTAGAAAATCCCACTGAAATGAATATGGGTTTGGGGGTGTAGCTTGCCACACAGCACAGCACCTTCTAAAAATAGGAAGGGAAGGGAGTGTCTCTGGGCAACCAACTCTTAAATTCAAAAGGCTGTTTTGATTTGTTAGTTTGATATTTCAGAAGACAACCCAAACCCATGTTTAGGAAATCCTCAGAAATTTTAAGAAATAGACTATGATCCATCACCAGCCACCAGAGCCAAAGCTCAATATTTGTCTGCTTCACAAGGTCTGGAAAGTGTTGTTCTCCCCCTCATACCCCCTCCTTCCCATATATCACTGTCCACAAGGGATTGTGAAGTTCCACATGTGTGTGTTCAACATAAAAAAAACTCTGTTATTGGCACCTAAATCAGTTTCTGGCAGTAAACATCTGTTGTGTGCACTTTTAACAAAAATCAACATTAAGAAATGCTCCCTATGTATTAATTATTATGCCCTAAAGTGATTATCACTAAGTTCAGAACAATATTTTTCACATTATTTTTTTCCTAAACTCTTTATCTTCCATTTGAGAGCCAATACTGTGTATTAGCTCCAAGGCAGAAGAGTAGTAAGGGCTAAGCAATGGGGGTGACCAGAGTCACACAGCTAGGAAGTGTCTGAGACCAGATTCACATCCAGGACCCTTCTGTCTCATTTAATTTAATCTAAAAGGCAATTAGGTTACACAGTGGATAGAGCACTACCCCTAGAGTCAGCAAGACCTGAGTTCAAATCCAGCCTCAGTCACTAGCTGTGTGACCCTTGGCAAGTCACTTTACCCCGTATGCCTCAGTTTCCTCATCTGTAAAATGAGCTAGAAAAGGAAATGGAAGATCTCTCCAGTATTTTTGCCAAGAAAAACCCAAATGGAGTCAGAGACAGATCTGACTAAACAACCACCATCACAAAGGACAAAAAGACAGCATGAGTTAATTGAGTGCTCCTGCCTGTGGAACCTTCATTCTTTAAAATACTATAGCATGGCTAATGGCCAATTAAAAGGTTGCAAGTCCATTCAATACAATAAATATTTATTAAGGGCATGCAATATGCAAAGAAATGTGGGAGGGATACAAAGACAAAAATGGAAGTTGATCCTATCCTCCAGAAGCTTATAGTATTGGCAGGGGGGAAAGAGAGAGTAGGTCAAAGAGATATATGCCCATACATAAATAGAGACATAGTTTAGACAGAAGAATACAAAGTAATTTCACGACAGAAAGAGCATTAACTTGCTGTGGAATAGGAAAGGCTTCCTAGAGGGAACAGATGGCCCCTGGACCACCTCTTAAAAGAAAGTTGGGGACTCTGAGAAGTAAAGGTGAGATGAGCAATAGCCTCTGGTACATAAAGCATTCCAAATATGGGGGCTGAGAGGTATCTGTGCAAAAACACCAAGAGGGAAGGAACATCATCTCTGGAGTACCGTCAGCAAACCACCTAACTGGAAAGAGAATTAATTTGGAAGCAAATGATCTGGATTCAAATTCTGTTTTTGCCATTTATTATTACTTTGTGAACTTGGGCTAATCTCTGGCCCTCGGTTTACTCATGTAGAAACTGAAGGGATTGGACTAGATGGCCTTTATCTTCTTCCCCTTTAGCTCTGAATTTATGGTCCTCAGAAAATTCTCAAAAGGCAGCAGCAGGATATACTGCACAGAAAGCTACCCTTGGGGTAAAAGCCAGCCTCTAAGCCCCCTTCCAGTTCAGACATCACCAATGGTCACTCTTTTTTGCTTCTGTTTCTTTCATCAAACAGGCAGACATTTTGATGAATGTCTACTTCATTCAGGGAACTAAACAAACTTTAGTTCCTAAAGCACTTTTAATATAAAAGCACACAGAACGTCTATTACTCCTCTGATTTGAGTAGAGGCAAAGGGATAACCAAATTTGAGGGAAATTCCAAGCCCAACACTTTCATTAAATTTCACTAAACTGTTATTAAGAAATTAAAGCCTTTCATAAAGGTGAATTAGGTAAACCACACACCCTCTGGATGTGCTTAATAAATTCTTCAGAGACAGATAAAAAAATAAAGCTTATTCCAGCCTAAATGCATGAAAAAAAAAAAGCCCAAATTCCAGATGACTCGAGTCTGGGGATTTTAGTTGACTCCAAGCTGGATGTGAATCAGCTAGTTATGAGTTAGCAGTCAAAAATGCTAAAAGGATCTTGTATTTCACTGAAAGAGGTAAGACTCCCAGTTAAGAAAGATGCGGTACTCCCACAGTATCATGCCTTGGGCACACCCCATCTTCAGAACACTGATCAGTTGTCAGTACTATACTTTAGGAATAGCATTAATATGTTGGAATTTCCTGATTGGGGCAACCCAGAGGGTGAAGAACCTCAAATTTAAGTCATATGGAAATCAGTCAAAGAAGAAACCATTTAGTCTAGTGAAAGCAGGACTTAGAGAGGTTGGAGAGTGGAGAAATGATGACATGTGGAAGGATTAGATTTATTGTTTGGTGAGGAGGGAAAATCTACCAGCACTGAAAGCAGATTTAGAAAGAAAATTTGAGTTTGAATCATAGCTTTGCTATTTACTCCCCAAGTAACCTTAGGGGAGTCACTATACCCTTCTGTGTCTCATTTCCTTCATTTGTCAAATGAGGAGGTAGAACTAGAGGATTTTGCAACTCTAAATCTGTGATGTTTGATTACATCCCATAGAACAGTGGTGTCAAACTTAATATAGATCAAATCCCTAAAAACCTAGATTGACTTAAAAAACCACAAATTAACATTATCTATGTAGAATTGTATTTTATTTATTTTGCTAAATATTTCCCAATTACATTTTAATCTGATTATGGAGCACTCACAAGTTTTACTGTGGAGTCTCATATCTCTGCTGTCAATGCAACACTGACTTAAGGAAAATTTTTTTCAGCAATTAGAACTGTTTTTAAAAAGGCTAGGTGGCTTATTTTCCTTCACTATTGCTTTTTCTGTGGAAGATGGAAGACATGACTTCTCTGAATATTCATCATAGAGGGGATTCCTATGTTCAGGTTCCTTCCTTGTGTGATTTTGTAGATGAATTTAGGCAGCTAGATGGCACAGTGGATATTCAAATCTGACTAGCTATGTGACCCCAGACAAGTCACTTAACCCCCTTTGCCTCAATTTCCTCATTTGTAAAATGAGCTGGAAAAGGAAATGGCAAACCACTACAGTATTTCTGCCAAGAAAAACTGAAATGGATCATAAAGAGACAGAACAGCAATAACAAATGAGTGTGTGTACATTCCTCCTACAACAATCCTTACCATCAACATATCTGGTTCTATCTTCTTAATCATCTCTTCCTTGGGAGGAGCTATTATTTACAAGTAATAGGAACTGTTGAGAACAAATATGTCAGTGTTTCAAAGATGGAATTTCTAAACAATTTTGAGAAAGTCCTAGGTAGATTCAATTGTTTTGATACAGGATATGTTTTCTTGTAATTTTTTAAAATGTTGTAATACATATTGCAAGAGAAAGAAGTCAAAAAAGAAAGGAAGTATGGAAGGAGATATAGAAGGAAGGAGGGTGAGAAAGAGAGAGAGAGAGAGAGAGAGAGAGATGAAAAGAAGTCTGTAAAAATGGAGATTTGAATCCCAGACTTCAATCCCCAGAAGTCCTTGGCACTTCCCAGAATGCCCTATAATCTCACCTGAGATTCCTCACCTGGGCAGAGAACAAAATTTGTATTTAAACTGACTGTACCGCCTACTTGGGCTCTCTCTGCTTCCGCTTCTAAGCACACTGTCTCTCTACCTGACAAGCAAGATGTAGGTAGTGAGTAGGTTGCACGTGCTTTCTTATTTTGTATTTCTTTATCCTTGATTTCTAATAATCTTTAATAAACCTCTAAAAATATAATACTTGTAGTAGATCAACTAATTTAACTGTTACAAGTCCAACACTGACATTCCCTAGAATGAGTCCAAAAAAGCAATATTGCCAATTGATTAGAGATCCAAAATTGGAATCATGCAAATGACTCTGACACATGCAAGTGACTATAAGCAAGTTATTTAACATTCCCCAGATTATATATTTCAGACAAGCTAGAGCTCAGCAGAGGAGGGAGTTTCTCTACTTCAAGAAGTTTCCTATACTGATGAAATCACAAGCCTGAACCAGAGAGAAACAGGAATTCAAGAGGTATGGGTTCTAATCCTGATTCTGTCACTAACTAGCCCTCAGACTTTATGCAGATCACAAATTTTGTGGATCAGTTTCCTGATTTTTAAACAAGGGGGTTTAATTAGGTGTATACATTGTGGAGCTTAGTCTGATGTTAGGGAGAATCAAAAGACCTGGATTCTGATACTTACTAGTTGTATGACATTGGGCAAATCACATAATCTCATTAGTCCTACTGTAAAAACAAGCTCATTGTGAGGAAAGCCCTCTAAAGCTACATACAGATGTGAGTTCTAAGGTCCTTTTCAGCTTGGGCATTCTATAATTCAGTCAGCAATAAAAGCCCCCTAACTTCTCAGAACCCTAGTTTTCTTAGCTTTCAATTCAGTAGAACAAGGTCTGCCATACCTAAATGTAAAAGTTCTAATAAAATTGTAGGTAAAAGCATGCAGAAGGCAGTCTGGTCAGTGAAACATGACAGTAGGAATTATAAAATTTTAGCTTTAAATTCCAAAGTCATCTAGTTCAGAAATTCTCAATTTTTTTGGTGTCAGGACTTCTTTACACTCAAAATACATTGAAAACTACAAAGAACTTTTGCTTATGTGTATAATAGCCAACAATATTTACCATACTAGAAATTAAAATATTCATTGATCTATTTAAAAAATAATAAACCCATTACATATTTTAATAACATTTTAATGAAAAATAACTATTTTCCAAAAGAAAAGAAAATAAGTGAGAAGAGTGGCATTGTTTTACATAGTTTTTTTAACCTCTTTTTTCAAAACCCTTTCCTTCCATCTTGGAATCAATACTGTGTATAAGTTCCAAAGCAGAAGAATGATAAGGGCTAGGCAATGGGAATTAAGTGACTTGCCCACAGTCACACAGCTGCTAAGTGTCTGAGGCCACATTTGAACTCAGGACTTCCCATCTCTCTGTCCATCACCTGGCTGCCCCCTTTCAAAATTCTTTTCACAGCTAGCTTAATAGAAGGCAGCTAGATTCTGATATATGCTTCCACATCCAATCTCTGGCAATGTTGTTTTAGTTGAAGCACATGAAAAAAAATCTATTTTCTTTTTTTTTCTTTTTTTTTTAAATATATTTTATTTGATCATTTCCAAGCATTATTCGTTAAAGACATAGATCATTTTCTTTTCCTCCCCCCCACCCCCCATAGCCGACGCGTAAGTCCACTGGGCATTAGATGTTTTCTTGATTTGAACCCATTGCTTTGTTGATAGTATTTGCATTAGAGTGTTCATTTAAAGTCTGTCCTCTGTCATGTCCCCTCAACCTCTGTATTCAGGCAGTTGCTTTTTCTCGGTGTTTCCACTCCCATAGTTAAAAAAATCTATTTTCATATAAATATGTTGCAGGAAAAAAGAGGGACATTTTAATAAGTAAATAATGACTTAGCATCGTTATGAAAATAGTTTTGACCTCATGGACCCATTGGGGTCCACACTTTGGGAACCAATGATTGGTCCATAGAAGTTAGGAGGAAAGTTGGAATTTGAACTCATATCCTCTGACTCCAAATACAGAATTCCAAATCCTGATTCTACCACTGAAACTTCCTGTGTGCCCCTAACTGATTCACAACTCTGGCCTCAGTTTCCCCAATTATAAAATAAGAATGGACTAAAGGTTGCTTCCATTCCATATCCTATGATATACTACTTTTCTACAGCATAGTGGTAAATACACCTCTTACTTATTTTAAATAGAAATATCAAACTAGCAAGAAATTTAGATTTTAGCACATGGTAGTTGTATTTGATCTTAGAAAGGTTGTTGGTTTTTTGTTTTGGTAGGGGAAGAGTGAAGAAAGGTAATCTCTTCTTATAAAAGTTTAGATATCTAAGAATATTAACACTATCCAAGAGAAACTGAGATAAGAAGTATATCCAAGGTTCTAGTGGCAGATCCAGGACTAACATAGGAACATGGGCAGGACTGTGTTAGGATCTTAGACAAGATGAAGGGGAAAGTGGATTTAGAGACAGAATTTGGGTTCAAATCTTGGCCATGTAATTTAATAGATATGACAAATAAAGCACTTGGGGGGGGGCAGCAAGTTTGGCTCAGTGGACTGAGAGCCATGTCCAGAGATGGGAGGTTCTGGTTTCAAATCTGGCCTCAGACAGTTCTTAGCTGTGTAAGACTAGACAAGCCAGTTAACCCAGACTGCCTTGCCCTTACAACTCTTCTGTCTTAGCAACCATACACAGTGTTGATTCTAAGACAGAAGCTAAGGATTTTATTTTTAAAAATCACCTCATTTGTCAATGCCTTGGTTTCCTCCTTTGTAATTTAAGGGGAGTTGGACTAGAGGAGCTCATGATGCTTTCTCCTAGTTCTTCTACATTTCTGATCTGCTCCTCAGTCTCCCTTTTCTTTTTCATCACTTATATTCATGCTCTCCTACTCCTTGCAACACTATCCTTCTAGAGTCTAGAGATTAATACTCTCTCACTTTGCCAAATCTTGCCATATCTACCTTCATAACTTTTTTTTAGCAACTTTCCTCTTCTCGTTACTTACATTAGGCCATCATCACCCCTTTCCTGTACTAGTGCAAAATCCTCCAACTTGGTCTCTCTGCCCCAAACCTTTCCCCACTCTAATCTACCCTCCAAGAAGCCATCAAAGTGATTTTTCCTAAAGGGCAATTCTGACTGCGTAACACCCTTTCACAATAAATTCCAATGGCTCCCTACTTTTGAAAGAATAAAATACAAACTCTTCTTTTTGGTGTTTGAACTATTTACAAGTTAACCCTAACTAATTTTCCCAACCCGATTTATTATATATTACTTCTGTTACTTTACTCAGTGATCCAGACAAATTGCTCTTCTCTGTTTCTCACCTAGAGCACCCCATTTCCTGTCTTTGTACCTCTGGACTGGCCATGCTCTCTCCCAAGAATACACTCCTCTTTAGCTCTGCCCAAAGAATGGCTTACTTCCTTCACTTCTTAGTTTAAACACAACTTTCTTCACAGACCCTTTTCTGAATCCCTAATTCCTTGGCTTCCCTAAGAACTTAGTATTTTTAGTATATTTGTTTGGTTTTTATTCTATATAATTCTTTAAGAGGGGGGATTGGTTTCACCTTTTCTCTCTATTCTCAGAACCTAATATTATTGTTATTCAGTCAAGATTCTTTGTGACTCCATTGGGGCTTTCTTAGCAAAGATACTGGAGTAGTTTGTCATTTCCTTCTTCAGCTCATTTTACAGATGAAAAAACTGAGGGAAACAGGGTTAAGTGACTTGCCTAGGGTCACACAGGTAGTTCAAGTCTGGATTTGAATTCACATCTTCCTAGCTTCTAGGTTCTGCACTCTATCCACTGTGTCAGACTGAGTTCTGATAAGGCTAGACAAGTCCTGAGGTCCCCTCTGGTTTCAGAATTCTGTTCCCAAAATAGAAGTTTGCTCTCAACACTCTCCATCCTGCTTCAGTTCTGAGACTTTTTTAAAAATTGATAATAAAAGCTACATAAAACACCCAATTTCTTCACCCAAATCATCACCGTGAAACAGAATGATGCACTGGGATTCAGTCATTCTAGCTATAGAGGACTGGCATAGGCGTATCAATGGTGACCAGATTTGAAGTCAACAACTCTGAGTCAGTTTCTTTTTGTGGCTGGCTTCTCCTAGAACTTCCTCTAAGATAAATTAGGAGACCTCAGTGCCCAAGTTAGACTTTATTTTTTTAATCACCATCCTACAGACCAGAGTATTGAGGGGCCAATCATTTCCTCCAGTCCAGGAAAATAGAAGGTCAACCATTTCTTTTGGCCCAAGGCCCATTTCATCTGGACCAAGAGCAAACTATTTCTTGGGAATCATTAAACATCTTCTAATTGATGATATTATCCCAATTTATAAACAACAATAATTTATTCCCCTTACGCGCGTGCACACACACAATTATACTCAGTAGTATTGTAAGAAAAATTTAAGCACCAAAGAACAAAAATCCCAACACAGTAAAAAGGTTGTTTAAAAGAAAAATAAATGCTGTTAAGTTACCCAAAGAGTATATTGCTAGTAATAGCCCAGGATTTGAACCCAGATCCTCTGATTTCAAATATAGCCCTCTTTTCACTTCACCATGCTACCTCTTTCATAGTCTTGCTATCAGCTACATAAGTGTACTGCTTGTGAAGAAGCACCATGAAGGGCAGCACTAGGGACAGAAAAAATTCAGACTTGACGTTAAGAAAAGGAAAACAAATCCCAGAAGGAAATGGACCACCATAGGAAGTAGCATCATCTCCGTGAAAGTTTCAAAAAAAAAAAATGGGTAATCCATTATAAGCGATGCAGAAGTGATTCTTATTGTTGTTCCTTCCGTTTTCCATCCTGTATGAATCTGACACCATTCTGGAGTTTTCTTGGAAAAGAGAGTAGAGTGGTTTGCCATTACATTCTCCAGCTCATTTTACAGATGAAGAAACTGAGATAAATAGGGCTGTGTCACACAGCTAGTATCTGAGGCCAGATCTAAGTCGGGAAGATGAATCATCCTGACTTCAGACCCCAACACTCTATTCACTAAATTGCCTGGATTCTTATACAAGTAATCATTGGATCAGATGGGCCTTGGAGGATCCTTCTAAATCTAAGATTCTGTGCCTCTGAGATATGCTCTAAAAACGTCAATTTGATGATATAATACATTTCTTGGTGAGTTTTTTGTTTGCCTGCTCATTAACCACAGCTGTTTTTACTTTCTCTCTTTTTTTTCCTGCTCCCCCCTTTATGGTCTGTGGCCCTGAACAAGGAAGGGCAGGTAGGGAGAGAATGGAGACAGAGATCCTGGGTCATCTACTTTCTCCTCTTCTAAAACAATCAACCACGGAGGTTCACTGGGCAGCTGGGTAGCTCGGTATACAGTCAGGAAGACTCATCTTTCTGAGTTCAAATCTGGCTTCAGACACTTCGTAGCTATGTGACACTCAGCAAGTCACTTAGCCATGCTTGCCTCGGTTTCCTCATCTATAAAATGAGATGGAGAAGGAAATGGCAAACCACTACAGGATCTTTGTCAAGAAAACCCCAAAATGGGGGCATGAAGAGTTGGATACAGCTAAAAAATTGAAGAACAAGGTTCACTGTGCAAGTCATCTGCTCTTTTTCATCCTAGTCCAAATGACAGAAGTAGAGTAGGGCACAGAAAGGAATGTTGGTGGCAGCAGAATTGGTACGGATGACCATGAATAAGAAACAAATGTGCTGAAGCCATCCCACGAGAGTTTTTAGAAATCCATCTGAGAAGTTTTTAGAAGGCCTTCAATCCACAGAGGTGAAAACTGAAGATAAAGATAAAGAACAGATCGCAAGGAGCAGCTAGGTGACTCAGTGGATAGAGACAGATCTGGAGACAGGAGGAACTGGGTTCAAATCTAGCTTCAGATACTTCCTAGCTGTATGGTCCTGCACTAATCCCTTAACCTCTGTCTGCCTCAGTTTCCTCAATTATAACATGGGAGGAATAATAGCACCTTTATCACAGAGTTGTTATGAGGTTCAAATAAGATAATTTTTCTTTTTTTTTTAAACCCTTACCTTCTGTCTTAGAATCATTGTTGTATATTGATTCCAAGGCAAATATAAGGCCTAGGCAATGGGAGTTAAGTGGTGTGCCCAGGTTCACATAGCTAGGAAGCATTTGGGGCTAGATTTGAACCCAGGCCATCCCATCTCCAGGCCTGGCTCTCAATCCCTTGAGCCATCTCGCTGCCCCTAAGATAATATTTCAAAAATGCTTATTACAATATCTGGCACAGTCAGCATTTAAGAGATGTTTGTTCCTTTTTCTTTCCTCTTACTCTAAAGAATTAACAGTTCATTACACATAGAAAGGCAGAAACTAGATAAGCCAAGCCCCAGAACTTTTAGCTCTTGGTTTCTCTTCAGATAAGTTGATTATACTGAATTACAGGGAAACTGTTAAAGAAGAAATCAATCTGATCTGGTAATTCAGACCTCAGAACCACTGAAACCAAAGGAGAGAAATGTAATACTCAACAGAAGAGACAGCCAACTTTTCTTTCAGGAAGAAAGTCCTAGGAACTGATTCCTATTTTGGCATACTTCCTCATTTTTTTTTCTAAACGGCACTGGACTCATACCTTACTGATCAGTGCACCAACATGACTAGCCAGTTTATTTTAAAAGTTTGAATGTGAAAAAAGAGCAGAAATCTCAGATTTCGATGATATTTAAATTTCTCATTATTTAGTGGTGGGTTTTTTCCCTTTAATCCCATGTTGCAGAAAGATGCAAGAAAACCTACACTACATCAAGAAGATCCAGAACAAACTTTGCGTGTGATTGATTGAACTGAAGTTTGATTGAACATTTATTTGAATGTATACTCTTATGCCAAAAGGGGACTGCCCCCTAATTGGTTTTTGTCAATACTCCCAGCAAACATTGGTTTTGCTGCCTGTCTTTCTTCTATTTCCCTCTTCTATATAACTATTGTAGTTTCCTCTTAGAAAGTGAAATTTTGTATGCACCTGCAGTTAGAAAATTTGGAGATATGGGATGATTATGTTTAGTGATCAATTGGGGAGACTAGTCTCCCAATCATCATCAGGGGGGATTGTGAATTTTTAGATTTACTCCACCCTGCTTAATCCAACAAAACATGTCTACACCCCTACTTAAGGATTACTTATTGAGAAGGATGACCTATGACAGACATGTGCTAGCAAATGACAAACCAGAAACAACTGACAGACCCCTGGGCTGTCCAAAGTCAAGCTTAAGCTACCATTGGTACATGTGAGATGCAGGAAGTGATGTAAAAACGGTCTATATATTTCGTGTCACTTCCTCTCTCGGCCTCTTTTCATGGAGAGGTGGCTCTGGTGGCAGCTATTGTCCGGGTTTGGTGATGAGAGTCCTAGATACACTACTAGGGAAGCTTAGTAACCTAGTTCAGGTGAGGCATCTTCACTGAGCTCTCTCAGAGTTTAGGCTGATTCTTTTCTCCTTTACCTTCCAAAACACTATCCTCTCAGGAAAGCCTCTAATCTGAAAAGACCTTGTGGCTGAGGTCTTTGAACTCCCCCTGGCACAAGCCAGGCAGGAGAAAATCTATACTCTTTCCCTCTCTCTTCTCCTTAATTCCCTCCCTCTATATTAATTAAACCACCATAAATTTTCAAAATGACTTGGGTATTTTATTTGGGATATTCCCTAGCGACCAAATTAATTTAGATTAAGTCACAACCCTAACATTTACCCTTACACCCAATATTCTACCATAACTGTTATTGTTATGGAAAGTATTGATGGCATCCTATTTCTTAACTCATCAGGCTTTGAAAAAATGGAAGACATACCCTTGAATCATCTTTAAAGGACTGCTTTGCCTCTGGGATTTGAATAGAAACAAAATCAAACCTTGCTCTCTGCCCTCTTTGGATCCTATCTGGAATCCTGGGTTCAGCCCTGACTATCCCATTTTTTGAAGTCAACAAGCTGGAGACTATACTAGAAAGTGACCAGGATGATCAGAGTAATAGAAATCACAGAAATTGAGGGCAGCTGGGTAGCTCAGTGGCTTGAGAGCCAGGCCTAGAGATGGGAGGTCCTAGGTTTAAATCTGCCCTCAGACACTTCCTGGCTGTGTGACCCTGGGCAAGTCACTTAACTCTCATTGCCTAGCCCTTACTACTCTTCTACCTTGGAACCAATACACAGTATTCATTCTAAGGTGGATGGTGAGGGTTAAAATAAAAAAGAAATCATAGAAATCACATGAGCTCTATATATTTAGTGTGTATGTCATTTTATATCTTCTTATATATACACATATGTATATATAGACACACAGTACATTATGTATAGATATAATACATACATGTACAGATATTTATGTATCTTAGCACCTGTTGAAAGGAACTGAACCTATTTATACTGAAGAAGAGAAGTCTCAAAAGTAGAGAAGATGGAAGACTTCAATGACTGCCAGAGATGTTGTATAATAAAGAAGGGAATTGGGTTTGTTTCTTAGTCTGAAAGGGCAGAACTGGGAGAAATGAGAATTTAAGGGAAAGAAGATTTATAGGTCAGTTAGTCAATAAGCATTTAATTAAGTCTCTGCTATCTGCCAAGAGCTGGGTATATAAATACAAAGACAGTTCCTGTCCTCCAGAAACTTAGAGTCTATAGGGGAAGACAATATACAAAAAGGAGGCTGAAAAGATGAAGGAAAGAAAGGAGATATCCTGCTCTGGAACATGATATAGAAGTCCCAATTAGTCCACAAGCAATGCAACTGGTGGGAAATGGGCAAAGGACCATGCTGGGCTCCTTATATGAAAGTTTGGGAGTTCATGGCTCTGCCTTCCAGCCAGAGGGCCCAATCAGAAGGGCAATCTGTAATGATATGGAGCAGATGTGAAGGAAAAAAATTCCTAAAACTAGAATGGGCTGCCTTAACAGGAATGAGTTTTCCTCAGTAAAAGGTCTTCTAGTGAAGACTGGATGATTTTGTTTGTTTGTTTTCTGTTGTTCTTGTTTGTTTTGGGGTATGTCACAAAATTCAAGGATGTTCAGTAAATCACTTTGCAAACATTTCATGTCAACAGGTGTTATTAAAGAGGATTCCTATCCAGGAAGAGAGAATCCATTTTAATCTGGAAGGGACTTCAGAGGCCATGTAATTCAACTCTTTCAGTGTACAAATCTGGAAACTGAGGCTCATAGGTGTAAGTGATTTGCCTAGTGTCATGAAGGGATTAAGTTGCAGACTGTGATTTGACATCATATAAGGTTCTTCCCACCCCTCCTTGACTAAGGCTCCTCTCCAATTCTAGGAGAGATACCAGGTCTCCTTTTAAAGCTTCTGAAAACATTCCACTACAGAAACAAAAAGTGATGAAAATGAAGCCCAAAGTATGAAATGAGCTTCTTGAGGGAGGACACTGTGGTCCTGAAAATCTCATCCCAAATGAAATATCACCTCATAATCACCTTAATTCCACTAAATCACAAGTTATGAATGTTTTAGAAAACATGCACAATAAGGCAACAGAAAACAAGATTGCCAAAAGGCCTTAGAAGAACCAAATATGTTCAAAGAGGATTAAAGGGCAAAGTCAAAAGCTGCCAAAGAGTAGAAGTTAGGACATACCCAGGGAACATGACCAGATAAGACTCTCAGGGGTACAACTGTTTTTTATAGGATGTGTTTTGTTTATGATACTCTAGACACGCAATCCACATGTCTCTGAGTGTGGCAGGGAGGATTTCCTCACTCTCATTCTAAAGTGAGGAGGGGAAAGGAAGCAATACAATTAAGGTGGTCCACTCTGAGAACTCTGGCCTGATGCCCATCTCCTCCTGACCCAAGGCTTAAGGGCATCCTCTGGAGTCAAGATCAGGGTCACATCCTTTCCTCAAACAGCAAGTTTTTCAACAGCCACCGCCTGGAAAATGTGAATGATACCCCGAATCCAGTTCTGCCCCCTAACACTGCTGCTCCTGTTCAGTATCACGGCCTGCAATAGGTACACAAAGCTGGGGCTCCGACCTTTCCCAATGGTGCTCGGCTCCCTGGTCCTTGCCTTCACCCCCACCCATCCGGCCGCCTGCTGTCTCCATTACTCAGCGCTGCTCGAAAGGGGGAGGCCTCCCCGCCCCACCCCGCCCTCCACCCTCATCAGTGGTAGGGAGGAGGTCTCCCTCCCTTAGAGGCTTCCCCAAAGCTGTAGACTCAAGGCTGGAGGAGACACTGCCTCTCATTCCAGAGCACTGTTGGGGCGCATGGGTTAGGGGGACACAAACATCTCCCCTTGAGCATTCCGGGGAAACGCAGGCTAGGGGGCAGGGAGGGGGCCGCTGCCCGCCCCCCTGGCCAAGGAGGCGCTCAAGAGTTCACGTTCCTGGAATCGAATAGACTTGGCTCAGCCCGGGTCCTCCCCGTTCTGAGCGAACCAGGACCGACCCGTGCGCTTTGCCCAATATCCCCTACTGTCTTGCCCTGCCCAGGCCCAGAGCGGCCCCACGTGGGGATCTGGCCAGCAGCTGCAGGAGCCGCAGCCCAAAGAGAAGGTACTGCAGGCTCAGTGGCAGCGGGAAGGAACACAGGCAACCAGGCCCCGGGCCTCCATGTCCCCTGCCGGGGCCGCCGGATGCTCGCCCGCCCACCATAGTAGTCCTGCACCGTCGCAGATTTGAGCTCTAGGCAGGCGGATAGGTAAATAAGAAGCCCGCCCACCAGATCTTCCTTCCTCCGGATCCACAGGCCGGCCTGGGACCCCACCCTAATACCCATCCTGCCAGCCTTCCCCCGAGGAGGGGGAGGAGAAACTTACCATCAGTGGCCACCATCTCGATGAGCGTGTCGCTCCCGCGCTTGGCCAGCCGGTTCATGGTTCTGCCGTGGCCGCTTTGGGGCCCGCCCGGCGGCAGCAGCCCGCGGCCCCAGCAAAGGCACAGGAAAGTTTCAGAGCAGAGCCCAGAACCGGCTGGGGATCGGAGCTGGAGGAGGGTACCGCCTCCTCTCTCTTGCTGGTCTCCTCCTCCCTCTTTTTTCTCCCTCCCTCCCTCCTCCGCCTTTATTTGGCTTCGGGGATCCCCTCCTTCCTTCCCTCCCCTCTCCCCACCCCTGCTCTACCCAGGCCGCGGCAAGTCCGAGGTAGGCTCACTCCAATCAAGTTACTTTGTGTTAAAGAAGAAAAGCCCGCCCCTTAAAGGGCAGCACGGCCACAGTCTTACCCGCAGGAGGGAGGGGCGTGACTTGGAGTGAGCTTCTGGGTACAGAGGGCTGGTCTAGAAGATCATGAGGAGACAGAAGCAGCAGCATCTCCCATTGCCTTGTTGGGGGATCAATTGCCTTTTGGATTCATCCAAGAGATTTTGTTGTTTTTAACTCCCTTTATTTAGCGCCTACTATGGCCAAGCACTAGACTAAGCGCTTTAAAAATATTATCTCATGAGCCTGCCAACAACTGAGGCAAAGTTTAAGTGACTTGCTCAAGATCACAAAACTGGAATCCGAGTTTGAATGTGACTCGGGTCTTCCTGACTCTAGGCAGAGCTCACTTTGCTTTTTTCTTGCACATACAGTAGAGAGTGAACCATATGACCTATTCTGTGGTCTAAAACATCTCACCTCCCTGTGTCTCAGTTTCCCTGTTTGTAAAATGAGAGGATTGAACTAAATCCGATCCTTTCAACTCACATAATCCTACGATGTATTGAATGCTATTAGTGAATAACGATGTATTGAATTCTATTAGTGAATAACGCAAGAGCATAATAGTATCTAGCATGTATACAGTACTTTAAGATTTACAAATATTATCTCATTTTATACTAACAATAATCCTGAGAGTTGGGTGCTATCATTACCATTTTACAGATGAGGACACTGAGATAGACAGAAATTTAAGTGACTTGCCCAAAGCATATGAATTTGAGTTAGCAGTGGGTCACCAATGGTGCTGGAATTGGTGAGCACCCAAGGATAGTAGAATTCTATCCCCAAATATGCATTTATTCCTTTTCTTTCATCCTAGATTAAGAGAAGGAAAGGACCTATGAGATTATCTATTACAACCTCATTTTAGGGATGAGGAACCTCAGATTGAGTTAAGTGATTTGGCCAGAGTCAGAAGGTAGTAAGAGTAAAACTAGAATTGGAACCCAGGTCCCAAGTCCTCTGATTCTGAACCAATAGTTCTTTCTATTAAACCATGTAGGTTTATCTCCCCATCTTTCTTTTCTCCTCTATGCCTCCACATCCTTAAAGTCAGTACCTTTTGCCTTGTGAAACCTAGGAGTTAGTGGCATAGTTAGCATAGCCCTTCCTGAAAATTTAGCCCTAGGATTGTTGCAGTCTGATCAAGATTGCTACTTTGAAGTGTGTCTTCAAGTGGTTATATTGACTTCTTGGGTACATTTTTTTGCCTAGTGCTTCCGGTTCTTTATCTAATAGATACATTTCTTAATCAACTTAAACCCAGCCCCAGAAAGTTAATAGGACTGATGAGGAATTTGGGAAAGCATGGACTTTTGTTTTTTAATGGCATGAACCTCTTTGGCAGTCTGCTGAAGCCCATTTATATTTCCTCAGAATAATGTGTTTACATAAAATGAAACATCTAAGATTATAGAAGAAACAAAATATATAAAAAAAAAAATTCTTGATCAGTTTTTTTTTTTCCAAAGCCTTGTCCACAGACTCTAGTTAAAAGCCCTGATTGTTATGTCCATTCATCTGTCTGCCGGCTGGGTGGCCAGGACTTAAATCAGATTTGGGAAAGTTCCAGGCTTTGGAGCTGGATCTAGCTTGACATTTTCAGGCCAAGGATTCATGTTACTCATGGCCACCAAAACTGTAATCCAGAAAATGATTTCCTTCTTGCTGTTTGCCATTTTCCCAGGTTAGAAACTTGGTTATCTCTGAGTCTTCTTAGCCCTTTTTGACCTGTGTTCAAACTGTTACAGAAACCCACGAGCTCTTCTTGGGGTAGCAAGTTTTTTGGAAAGAGCTCTGGGCATGGTTGGCATCTCTGGAGACATAATTTGAAATAGCTACTCTGGATAAAATGTGAGCATATATAATTCACAAGCTAAAAGTGCCTCTGTATCCTTATCTTCAAAATAGGGATAATAATAATAATAATATACATTGCTTACCTCATAGGATTATTTTAATCATCAAATAAAACAATGGATATAAATCAAATTACAAGCCTGAAAGCCCTACCTAGATCCACACTGTAATAATATCTTTAAATTTTCTTTCATTCATCAGCTATTGATGTGTTTTTATCCAACTGGTAGCAGCAAAGGCCTCAAGAGACAATTTCTAACTAAAATTCTGGGTCTACTTCCAGCTGAGTCAGAACTCAACATAGTTTTTGTTTCAGATAAACTAATCATTTTTAGCTACATGGAATTTTGGGGAAAGACTGAATCACTTTCCTTCCTGGCCTCTACCTTTTAGAATATTTACTTTTTTTATTAAAAAAATTTAAACTCTTACCTTCCATACTAGAATCAATAATGTATATTGTATACAATGTATATTGGTTCCAAGAGAGAAGAGCAGTAAGGGATAGGCAATGAGGATTAACTGACTTGTCCAAGGTCACACAGCTAGGAAGTATCTGAGGTCAAACTTGAACCCAGGACCTCCCCTCTCTAGTCTTGAAACTATCCACTGAGCATCCTAGCTGCCCCCCTTTTTTTGAGTGCTTTTAAAGGCAGTTATAGAACCTCTTCTTAACCACATAAATAGTTGATGGGAAAGTTACTAGTGGCTATTCCTGCTCCACAGTACTTCCCTTGCATGCCATTGTGGTTCTCCTGGAAGCAAGCTCCTAGGCTGTGTCCATAAGCAGATGCCTCCCTCCAAGCCCTCTGAATAAGTGCCATACCTCTTTTAAACTTAAATGTATATGCATTGTCTCCTCTAACAGTATGTAGATTCCTTGATGGCAGAGACTGCCTCTTTTTTTTTTTTGGTATCCCCAAAACATAACATGATTCCTGGCACAAAGAAGGTATTTAATGCTATTAGAGCACTCGCCTTATCTCTATTTCTACCAGTTCATTCTTCTGACTGCAATCTTCCTTTTCCAATCAATCCAACGTAAAATTGTTACACTAAAAATTCTAAAGCATTGCTTTTAAAAGAATTCCAGGGGCAGCTGGGTAGAACAGTGAATAGAGCAGCAGGTCTGGAATTGGGAAGACATGAGTTCAAATGTGAACTCAGATATTTCCTAGCTGTGAAGCCCTGGGCAAATCACTTAACCCCAATTGCCTAGCCCTTGCTGCTCTTCTATCTTAGAATGAACATCAGTATCAACTCCAAGACAGATGGTAAGGGTTAAAAAATGCCATTCGTCTCCTAGATAATTTGTATGGGCCCCCTATTGCCTACTACATAAAGACTAATCTCTACCACCATGTTGGTTACATGATTCTGTTAAACTTGATGGGCATATGATTCAGAGGCTATAAAGATACCAGTATCCACCAAGACATCCAGCACTTGGCCACTTTACAGGTATTTGTTATAAAACCAACTAATTCACAATTTTTCTAACTTCATGGTGGTATTTGTGTGAGTGGACAGAATAGGATATATATTATAAATATTGTGAAGGTACAGATGGATGATACAATCTGATAGCAGATTGGATGTGGAGGCTAATGAGAAGCTGAGGATGACAGTGAGTTTGTGAGCCCTAGTGATTCAGAGGATGATGCTTTCCTTGACAGTAATGGAAAATTAGGAAGATAGGATAATTTGGAAGGAAAGATAAATGACTTCCATTTTGATCATGTTAAATTTGAGACATCTATGGGAAATACAGTTCCAGATGCCCAACTGGTAATCTCCGATGTGAAATTAGCAATCAGAATAGAAGTTAAGACTTACAAAAAAGATCTTAGCATCAGCTGCACAGAGATCACTGAATCCATGGAAGCTTATGAAGTCAATAAACAAAATAGTATAGAGGAAGAAGAGAAGAGGGCCTGAAATAGACCTTTGGCCAATATACACAGTTAGTGGACCTGACCTGGAGGAATATTTAGCAAAGAAGACTGAGAATGAAAGGTCTGACAAGTAACAATAGAACCAGAAGAGAGCAATATCAACCTAGAGCAAAGAAAGTATCTAGAAGAAGAGAGTGATCAAAATGATCAAAGGTTGCAAAGAGTCAACAAGCATGAAGACTGAGAAAAGACCATTAGATGTGGCAAATAAGAGAACACTGGAAACTTGGGGAGAGCAGTTTCAACTGAATGATGAGGTTGGAAGCCAAACTTTTGAGGGGTTTAGAAGAGAAGTGAGAGGAGAAATGGAGGCACCAATTTTAGATGATTTCTTCAATGAGTTTAGGCATCAAAGGCAAGGAATGTATATGTATGTACATATAAAATATATACACACACATACAAATATTTTGTGTGTATTTTATATATATCCTTATAGGTAATAGACAGCAATATAGTAGTAGTAGTAGTAGTAGTCTCTCGGTAACAGAGGATGACGATTGTCTTTGTGCGTTTTTGTGCACAAAGACACTTGTATGTGAAGGAGATTTAAGTGGAAAAGTCGATGCACAGAGACAGTCCCACTCTCTCGGCGTTGGAAGCCTGGGTCCAGTGGCATGAAAAATCATTACACCTGGAGACTTCCTCAGCTGCATTGGATGGCTGTGTTGTCTTTTGTGCTCCAACATGCCCTAAGCACTCCACAGTGCTTTGCTGTGTTGCCATCTCAGCCGTTGAACCTTCTTGTTGGTTTATTCCGTCTGTTCCGCTGAAGCAGTCTTCACATGCTGGGTGAGCAAAGCCCTGGTTCACCAGGATTCTATGACCCGATGGCTACCTTCACAAGGTTTAGCCGGCCTGTTGAATCCATTGCCCAGGGTGTGGCCGCTGCCGCATGCTAGCAGCTACTGGGAGCCACAAGTGAGAGCTGGGTGTCAGAGGCTGGAGAGCTGCCCTAGAAGGGCACGACAAGCCCTCCATACCAGAGATACTACCCCTCCCTGTGCACTCCATACACCCCACAGAAATATACATATAAATCAATTATATATATTTGCATATATATTATATATGTGTGTATGGAGGTATGGGTGTATTTATAGTTATTATAGCTACCATACATGACTGGTTCAAGTGAGGTTTTTTTAAGGATGGAGGAGAAATGGATGTGTTTTTAGGCTTCAGGGAAGGAGCCAGTAGATGAGCAGAGACTGGAGATTAGTGAGAGAATGGAGATGATTAAGGAAGCAATCTGCTAGAGGAGATGGGATGGAATGGGATCAAGAATCTTAATTTCCCCTTGAGGCACTGGAGTTCCTTAATTGAAACTCTAGATAGGATTCATGCAGCAAGAATTAAATAATAATGCATGCAGTAAAAAAAGAAAAGGGATAATATTTTTACATGTGGTTTATGACTGTGTTAAATGAGTAGAGAAACAAGCACTCCCTAATTTTCTCTCCCTGTTATCTTGCTTCTAACTTTGTATTGCTCTCCCTCCTCCTGTGTGGGTGACTTGCACTTTTTGTCTCTCTCCATATCTGGATTTCTCTTCATCTCTCTCTTCTTTGGTCTCTCTATCCTAATTCTTATCCAAACTTACTCTTTTTTTTTTCTTTCCAGACCTTAACTGTCCAGAAAATGGAACATAAATAAAAATTAATGCCATAGTTTGTTTTTTAAATTGCTTGCCTTCTTTCTTAGAATCAAAACTGTGCAGTAAAAGGAGTAAGGGTTAGGCAGTGGGGTTTAAGGGACTTACCCAATGTCACACAGCTGGTTAGTAGCTGAAGCCATATTTGAATCGGGGACCTTATGTCTCCAGATCTGTCAATACACCAAGTCACCTCACAGCCTCCTAACACTATAGGGTTTTTTGTAGTCATGAAATAAATTTTTATATTTTTAAATGTATCAAAACAAAGATTTTTATTTCTCAAATTTATTTTTTACCTTAATTCTTATATCATTCTTGCCTAAGAATTATTGTTGGTCTTGCTTTGGATACCTGGTTATTAGTTCAATTAAGCAAACATTTATAAAGGGTCTATTATATACAAGGCACTGTGTTAAGCACTGGGTAAAGGCAAAGATCAATCACAGTGTCATTGCCCCCAATAAAAGATAAGATGGCATAGGGGATAAACCATAGGACTTGGAAGTAGGAGATAAGGACTTGCTCTAGTATTTTGAGGATTCATTAGTAAAGCAAGGGCATTCCATTTGATGGCTCAGAGACTCAGTTTCCTCATCTTTAAAGTGGTGATAATTAGAGAGTTAATAAAATTAAGCTCCTATTATTTGGGAGTTTACAGCCTAGTAAAAAATATAAAGTGAGGGGCAGCTAGGCAGTGCAGTAAATGAAATACCCTGTATAGAGTCAGGAAGACTTGAGTGCAAGTTTGGCCTCATATACTCAGTTTGAGGCATGTAAATTACCCTCAATCTGGGTTAGCTCACCCAATGAGCTTCTTGGAGACTCAGGTGAAAGTTGGATGATAGGTAAACACCAAAGGTGTATGAGCAATCTTGAAAAGGGCTTGACAAGCCCTTACATCAGGGATGCTAGTACTCCAGGAATACCTCATACTCCTCTCTCACTCTCCCCTTTCCTCTCTCACTCTCCCTTCCCCCTCCCTTGCCCCCCCTCATATATATGAACAACACAAGTATAAGCCTTTATAATGATCCTTTTAAAATTTACATTTCCAGTTTTATTCAATGTTCTAGCTTGCCATTCCAGTTCTTTTCAAATCCTATCACCCAGTACATGATTATTCCTCTTTAACCCTTGTCCTCTGCAAATCTAATAAACAGGCCATCTATGCTTATCCAAGTCACTGACAAACAGAGCAACAAGGGTAAACCATTTTTAACACTGTTAAATATATGGAGCAATGCCCATTCCCTGGAGCTCTCCTTGAGGACTTACCTTCATAGGATCCTAGAACCATGTCACTACTGTTTGAGCCCAGACATTCAACAATTCTACATATATCTAATCATCCTTTTATAAAACCCATACTCCTACAACTCTTCCAGAAAAGCAGTCCTGAATTTTACTTACTGTTACCAACTCAAATTTATACCCTGGGTTATGTTTATAAAGCATCTTAACCATGATAACCCTGGAGGTAGGTAGCATGAAGTTTATTTACAGTTTGAAAGATAGTTTCTATTATCTGATTCTTCTGAAAAATTTTGGCAGGAGATGCCTTTTGTTATTTTCTGCAAGAGTTAGGCAGAAAAGTTCCATAGCAACAGATTTCTATAATAACATTTGGTTTTCTGGTGGGCTATTATAACCACAGCATCACTTCCTAATTGCATCCCTTTGATCCAGGGCAGTCCATCTTTGTCAATTAATGATGCCACTTCAGGGAAAAAACAAACAAAACAAAACAAAAAAACCCTTTCTCTCTTCATATGCCCTGGTTAAAATTTCTTTGACATCTTCTGATATCTCAGTGACCCCTCTAATGAAATGAGCAAAATGAGGGGCTTCTAACTCATCTGTGCTTTCAGCAATCACATCTGAAAACACTACAAAACCTCCTTTACTTTGGCAACAAAAAGCCCTACTCATTTTATTGATGTGTTCACTCTGTTGAGTAAGAAAATATATTTTGAAAGATGGTGGATTTTTTTCTTTGACAAAGGATAAAAGAAGCCTTTAAAAACATTCTTTCCTGAAGATACTATTCTGTAATGGCTTAAATGAATTTACAATTATGTAAACAGGTAGAGCAAAACTTGCTTGAACAGAGACTTCATTTAGTTCATTAATTAGGATAAACATCTTACACTGTCATTGTAAACCTAGTTTTAATGGATTTAACTATTTTTCCCAAATTTTCATTGAGTACTTTTCTTTATGACTTTTTTCATAGTAAATGACGTTATTTTGCCACTGACTTGCTTATTTCCTGAGACGTATTTTTTTCTGTTCACAAAACTGAAAAAAAAATAACACTTTTGCCCTCACCTCTTTAGAAACATTTAGAAATGGCCTAATATTGTCTTTAATGTAGTATAGAATGCCAACTTGTTTATGGATGATTTTCAATTAAAAGAGCCACTAAAAATGTTAAATGCCTACAGTAGAGTCTAAGTAGTATAATCCCATCAGACTTGTATCTCACTGCTGAACCAGTCGTTATCAATAGACTTTGAACTAGATTCCTGATAACCTTTACAAATATATAAACATCATGGAAGATATTTCTGTGGTATGAAAGACTCAGGTAAACTTTGTGGAGAGCATGTCATTCCTTTTGGCTTCTATCCAAGAGACCTGGAAAAATTGAAGACTGTGATCCCCTCCCCCTTACTTTCCTAAGAATTGGTCTTTCTTTTCAAGCATTTAGTACAAAATATTAAAGATGAAACTTTTATTTAAAAAAAGAGCATTGAATATTATTGTGTTATGAGAAACGAGACATTTTCAGAGACAAATGGCAAAACCTGTATGACCTGACAAAGGGCAAAGAAGCCCGGACTAAGAGAACAATTTATACAATGATAACAACATTATAGAGTAAAGCAATTTAGGAAGACTTTAGAACTCTAATCCACATCATGATAAGCAAGAAGTCCAAAAGAACAAAGATAAACCCTAACAATGACCTCCTTACAGAGTGATGGTGAAGTTTTCCCAATTTTTTTTTATTTTTTCCCCAATTATATGCAGACAATTTTTTAACATTAATTAAAAAATGAATTCCAAATTCTCTCCATCTTTTTTCTCCCCCTTCTCTAGAAAGTAAGAAATTTTATACATGTGATATCATGAAAAATATATTTCCATATTGATATTCTTTGGTGTTTTTACTCCCACAGTTTTTCCTCTGAATGTGGATAGTGTTCTTTCCCTTAGATCCCTCCAAGTTGTTCAGGATCACTGCATTGCCACTAATGGAGAAGTCCATTACATTCGATTGTATATGGTCATGTTATGGGAGAAGCCATATTAAAAAAGAAGAAATGAAGGCAATATAGCAAATATACTTCAATCTCCATTCTTCCTTTATCAGTTCTTTCTCTGGAGGTGGATAATATTTCTCGTAAGTCCTTCAGAATTGTCTTGGATCATTGTTTTGCTAAGAATAGCTAAGTCTTTTTCACTTGGTTATCATACAGTATTATTTTTACTGCCTCCAATGTTCTCCTGGTTCTGCTCACTTCACTTTTCATCAATTCTTACAAATCTTTCTAGGTTTTTCTGAAACCATCCTGCTCATCATTTCTTATAGCACAATAGAGTTTTATTACAATCATATACGACAACTTGTTCAGTCATTCCCCAATTGAGGGACATTCCTTCAATTTGTAATTCTTTGTCACCACAAAAAGGGCTACTTTTATACAAGTAGGTCCTCTCCCCCCCCCCCTTTTTTTGGTTATCTCTTTGGGATACAGACAAAGTAGTTGTATTGCTGTAAGAGGCAATTCTTGTGCTATAGAATTGGGCAAATATAAGGAATTTAGAGAGATAGGAGTTACTTGAAAAAAAGGGATTTATATTGAAGAAAATAGAATAAAGGGTGGGAGGGGGGTCCATAATGACTACAATGATGATTACAACCACACTTAAGACATATTGAATTCTGATGAATTGATCAATTTATGTCCTAGAGAAATCCTAATGTAATCAAGCAAGAAGAAGAACAAAACAAAAATACTCTATGTTCTAAAATATTTATAGCATCTCTCTTTGTGTTGGCAAAGAACTGGAAACTATGAGGATGCCCACCAACTGGGAAATGCCTAAACACATTGTGGCATAGGATCATGATGGAATGTTACTGCACCATAAAACATGGTAAACAGGTTAATTTAAAGAAAATGGGACTGATCCAACCATTCTGGAGGGCAATTTGGAACTATGCACAAAGGGCGATAAAAGAATGTCTACCCTTTGATCCAGCCATAGCACTGCTGGGTCTGTACCCCAAAGAGATAATGGACAAAAAGACTTGTACAAAAATATTCATAGCTGCGCTCTTTGTGGTGGCCAAAAATTGGAAAACAAGGGGATGCCCATCAATTGGGGAATGGCTGAACAAATTGTGGTATATGTTGGTGATGGAATATTATTGTGCAAAAAGGAATAATAAAGTGGAGGAATTCCATGGAGACTGGAACGACCTCCAGGAAGTGATGCAGAGCGAGAGGAGCAGAACCAGGAGAACATTGTACACAGAGACTAATACACTGTGGTATAATCGAACGTAATGGACTTCTCCATTAGTGACAGTGTAATGTCCCTGAACAATCTGCAGGGATCTAAGAGAAAAAACACTATCCATAAGCAAAGGACAAACTGTGGGAGTAGAAACACCGAGCAAAAGCAACTGCCTGACTACAGCTGTTGAGGGGACATGACAGAGGAGAGACTCTAAACGAACACTCTAATGCAAATATCAACAACATGGCAATGGGTTCAAAGCAAGAACACATGTGATACCCAGTGGAATCACGCGTCGGCTACGGGGGGTTGGGGGGAGGAAAAGAAAATGATCTTTGTCTTTAATGAATAATGCATGGAAATGATCAAATAAAATACTATAAAATTTAAAAAAAAGGAAGACGGGAAAAAAACAAAACAAAACAAAACAAAACGGAAAGACCTAGATGAAGTTATGAAGAATGAAATAAGCAGAACACTATATAAGAACACTATATATATACAGCAACAGAAATTTTGTTTGAAGAATGACTTTTATATATCAGTTTGAAGAGCTGATACATAGAAATAAGTAAGACATAGTTTTATATACATATATAACTTTTGGTCAAAAGTTGTCTTCTATAATAGGAGAGAGGAAGTTACCTGAGTATTTTAATGTAACAAACAAGCAAATGAATTAAAATTGTAAAAAGAGTGTAATGATGATGAAATATACTTTCCTTCTCATAGTAGGTGGGAGACCACGGATTGGAAATACAGCATAAATTTTCAGACACAGTCCCTTTGTTAATAAGATTATAGATTTTAAGCTGAAAAGGACCATAGAGTGTACCTAGTTAAACCCCCTCATGTTACAGATGAAGAGATTCAGTCATTTACCTGGGATAACACAGGTAAATATATATGGGGATATTTGAGTCCAGTCTCCTGCTTCTACTTCTTATGTCCTTTCCACTGTATTTTGTTGTTGTTGTTGTTTGGCTTCACTAATATATTTTTTGTGTTAGAAGAACAATTCAATGGAGCATTGGGGCCAGCAGCTGGGGTCCAGTTAAGGGTAAATGATTGTGTTGTAAAAGCAAAAGGCAACAACATTTAAAGAATTAAATATAATAATATTAAAAGGTGGAAAAACAAACCCTTGAAATAACAAACAGTAGTCTCAAGGGTCTATTTAAATCTCCAGAGTCATTTATAGTCTCAGTTTTAAAGTCTCTTCATAATGAGGCTTCATAAATATCGCCTTCTTCCCCAGATACTTTTTACTAATCTCAGAGGATGGTGGTGGGGTGATCTTCTCTTCAGTTTACTACAACATTGTACTTCTCTTTTCCGTAGTATACTATTAGCATTGTGAATAGCAAAACCCAACAGAGCAGTGAGGGATAGGTAAAAAGAACCATGATCACTTGGGACACCTTTTCAGCAATGGAAAATAGAAGAAGTGTTTAACTGGGGCATTTAAGAAACACTAGAGGTGCTTACTATTGCCAGTGCTTTGAAAGACTGTCCACAGACCCATCTCCTCAGTTTAAAAAAAAAACAACTGTTACCTCCTGTACCAATTCTAAGACAGAAGAGTAGCAAGAGCTAGGTAATTGGAGTTAAGTGACTTGCCCAGGGTCACACAACTAGGAAGCATCTGAAGCCAGATATGAGTCCAAGTCCTCCTGACTCCAAGGCTGGTGCTCTGTCTAGCTATCTGGAAGCTTCTTGTCTGTTTCCTTTGAAACATGTTTGGGGTGACTGTGGAGAGAATAAGCTATCTGAGGTGTGGGAAAAGTATAGTTACAAGTGTAAGTGCCTGGACAATCTTCCCTTTACATGGGGCTTTTCAGTGCCATTGACTTTCAGGAAACCTGCTGAAGGAACAATTGTGGTAAATCTATTTCTCTCCCCTGTGTGTTTTGTATCCCATAGATCTTTTTGGAATCTTCCGCCTAAGAAGGGAGTCAATTCCCTAGCATGGTGAGTCAGTGATGATAATGCAACTCAGCTACCATTCATACTGATTATCTGACAAGGAAATTGTACTGGAATTTTTCTCCATCATACTAGAGACACGGTTAGGAAGTTAAAATATAAATACTTTGTGGGAACCATGGAAACCATTTCTCCTTCCCTCGTCACTTTGGAGGAGATAAGATCACAGAGGGGCATTAGCAGTAGCCAGGGTTGGGGCATTTAATCTTCCAGAATAAAAAGTCTGAAACTTCTGAGAAAAGTACCTCCAGCTGGGAAAAAACATCAACTCTGTAGAATATCTTGAATTTTGATTGCAGAGTTCCTCAGCTTTGGACTCAGCGAATATGACAAATCCTCCCATTTCTCTCATTTCTCAGATTTGTAGACATCCCATGGTACCTTTGGTCTGGCCTTCATATCATATCTACTATTTTACATTGTAAAGCTTCTCTTTTCTTATTGGAAAGTCTGACTCTTGTCCATGATCCAAGCCTTTTCAACATTCCTTTCATGACAACACAGCACCAGAGATTTAGAGATATGGAGGGTATCTAATTAAATAGTGTAAGGGGAAAATAGATGTTTTGTTTTTTAAATAAAAAGGTTGGACTGGATTATTTAAGAATAGGGTCGCCAGGAATTTAATTTATTCCAACAAGATTTAATTACAAAAATATAGAAAGAATGAAGTAGGAAATCAGAGAGAGGATGGGGTTAGAAATCTAGCCTAAGCACTAAGTAATTTGCTCCCAGTTCACCCCGGCAGGGATAGTTAGTCCTTAACCAGAGAAGCCTTGGCCCTTGCAACCAAGGACCTGGGGAAGTCTCTCTCAAGAGGGAGGTCTCTCCTGAGGCTAGTCTCTTCAGAAAATCTAGGAAAGGAGTCAGCCTTTTCACTCATCATGTATCAGTACAAAGGAAGAGATTTAAGAATAGCCTCACTAGGAACAGGGTCTCAGGTCCAGGCAGTAGATTCTTCTCCAGTCTCACCTCCAAAGAATGAAGAATTATTTCTCTTAGGAAGTTGTAATTCCTTTCAAAGACACTTTTTTTGGTGTGTCAATTCCTATGCCTTCCTCCACTTTCTACATGGACAAATCATAGTCTAAAGCCTTGCTTAGCACTGTCCAGGAGGCAGTCAGTCAATTATGATTCATCACCCACTATTGCACACCTGGGTCACAGACCTCTCCCACTAAATGATTAAGTAGAATGTTTACACTTTTGGTGGTTAGATCTAAAAATGGGCAGATCTCCCCACTCACCTTGAAGTAGGGTGTTTACACTTTTGGTGATTAAATCTAAAAATGGGTAGGGGAGCTAATTTAATTTTCACAATCAGGGGAGAGTAAATTAATTTAATTTGTATAATCAGGGAAGAGTTAAATTTAATCTTCACAATGGCCAGATAGCTTCATTTTACAGATGAGGAAACTGAGGCAGTCATTGTGACCTGACCAAGGTCATATATGTACTAATATGCAGAATTGGGATTGGAATCTATTTCTCTGACTCCACATCCAATATTCCTTTCCACTGTACCATGTATGACATGCTGGTTCTGTCTCTGGGGATGATTCAGAGCTAAAAATGATAGTGTCTAGGGTAAAATCATGAAATTTAAGCCCTTTGAGGTCAGGGATTGCTTCATTTTTGCCTTTTTATCCAAAGTGCCTGGATTAAAGATGTGGACACAGTACAGGCTTAATCAAGATTTATTGAAGATTAGCCCATCCAGAGCACCATGGCCAGTCTTCTAGTTTTAGGATCTCTAACAACAACCCTATTCCACCTCCTCCAATATGTTGTAGAGCCCCCAGTCACTTTAGGAGCCAACAAAAATAGGATATGCCTAATAAATCTTATTGATTAATGGCTTCTTGTCCCTTGTGAATTAAAACTGATTGAACCTCCTTTAAACTGTGAGGTAAAAGGAACATTTGTAATAGGCTGTGGTGGGGATGCACTTGAGTGGGTGATACCTTTTCAAAAGAGAGGAACTCTCTTCTGTGGGGCTACCAGAAATTCAAAGATGGGAGTCCAGTCAGGTCAGTCAGTCAGTCAACTAGCATTTATTAAACCCCTTCTGTGTTCCAGGGTTCCTGAGAATTTGACAGCAGAAGTCTAACTAATGATGTAGACATATGAGCTGGGGCAGCATAAAAGCATGCCATGAATTCAAATCAGACTTTATGTGGCTTTTGAAATGTGGGGCAGGGAAATGCTTGTAATGGCATTGCTAACCCAAGATGGCTTTCTCCTCAGTATCTCTTTGCCACGTACACAGTGAGAAAAACACCATATGGTGGCATAGTGTTCTTTCTGTCTACAGTGAAAATTGATTGAGTTTATCATTAAGGGTGTGGTGGGGATGGGCATCGCCTTGAACAGGTTGTTGATACTATTAAACATACACATTCCTAACACCTTCAGGGTTGGCTAGAGGGGTTCCAGCCCTTAACTATCTAATGCCTGGGACTGGAACTCATCTACCTTCAGCACAAAGCAGGGATGGGGTATCCTCATAAGTATTAGGATATAAAGAGGGAAGAGGTTGACCAATGGGTCTGCATGGATTTCAGTCCTCTATTCATTAATCCATGGCTTCATTAACCTCCTTTCCAATACATTCTGGAGAAAAACACCATAGAGGAACATTTCTCTGTCTCTGTCTCTGTCTGTGTGTGTGTGTGTCTGTCTGTCTGTCTCTGTCTCTCTCTGTCTCTGTCCCTCTTTTTGTCTCTCTCTCTCTCTCTCTCTCTCTCTCTCTCTCTCTCTCTCTCTCTCTGTGTGTTTCTCTCTCTCCTCATACCTATATTATTGAAGGACTGAAAATACTTTCAGAATCCTTCTAAATTCTGACATCTAGAAAAAACCCCTCAGGGTCTTGGTCCTGGGGTTTGATCCCTTCTTCTTCTGAGGATCAGGGCTTCTGAACCTCCATAGACTTTTCCTTCCTTGTTCCTTTTCCTATCTTTGCCATCTTGGGAAATAAGTTATCTGTTTTAAAACTTCTCTACCTTTTGGAGCTTCTGAACGTAAGGGACAAGGATTATTAAATTATTTTTCTTTATTAGCCTACAAAGCCAAGGTTGCAGACTCCCCTCAGTTTGGATTTTTGTTGATTGACTGAGTAAGGGGGGAGGTGTGGATGTGTGTGGGAGGAAATGGGGAAGGAGGTATTGTAGTGAAGATAGTTATGGGGTTATGAAAAGAGCCCTCATCTTGTTGTTAAGGAGATCTGGTTTTGAACCCCAGCTTTGTCACTGATGAATTTTGCAACCTTAGTCAAATTTCTCTGCCTCAGTTTCCTCATTTGGAAGGTGAGAGTGAGAATAACTACACTACCTCCTTTCCATGGATATGTTTTTCTTATTGGTAGTGGTGAAGAAACTCTTATATGTCCAACTACTCAGTTCATGTTGACACAATAACTACCTGAAGGAAACTTGAAGAGGACTTCTGGGTTACCACAAAACATTGATTCAGAGCTATCCCCTGCAACAGGTTTACATCAAGAAATAAAGATTATTCAGGACTTCATGCATTCATAGTATGTTGTGCTAACCTATCTTCATTCACTTATTTGTGGTTCAACATCACCCAAGAATCTGAAGTTATATTTCTTTGATACCACTATGGATGGATTGAGAAGGATGACAAGACTCAATAACAATACCATGAAGGAGCAGCATTTTCAGATATTTCCTTAAGGCTCCAATCAAAGCGGGAGGAAATCCAGGGAATGGTTCAATTCCATTCCAAGAGAAATGTATTAAGCACTTATATATAGGGCACTGTTTTGGATAGGGAGAGTCCAAAGACCAAAACAAAATAAAGGAAAAAAGGCAATCAGATAATTCCTGACTTCAAAAAGTTTACATTCCCATAAGGCTGTGTGTGTGTATGTGTGTGTGTGTGTGTGGGGGGGGGGAAATACAACATGTAAAGCTAATAATATAAAATAATTTATAGAGTGAGAACTGGAGTGGAATCATGTGATGCAAGAAGCAGTAGAAAAAATTATACTTTGGCAGTTGGATATCAGGGTTTGATGGGAAAGATGGGGAACAGTCAAGGATGACATTAATG
The DNA here is from genome assembly GCF_027887165.1 of Monodelphis domestica. Classification (NCBI taxonomy): domain Eukaryota; kingdom Metazoa; phylum Chordata; class Mammalia; order Didelphimorphia; family Didelphidae; genus Monodelphis; species Monodelphis domestica. The sequence goes on from NC_077232.1 coordinate 54,124,558, forward strand.
TTAGGTATTTGGGTGATTGGGAAGATAAAGAAGATCTTCACAAGAATTAGGGACATTTGAAAGAGGATCAGTGTTGGAAAAGAGTGGTGTGGAGATGATGAGTTCCATTTGTCACATGTTTCCCCTCAATATGCCATTCAGGAGTATATGTCTAAGGGGTTATTAATATTACAAGACTGAAGGTCAGAAGACAGATCAGATAGATATGAGAGTCCTCTGTGAAAATTGATGCTTAATTTATGAGAATAAAGGAGATTTTCTTTTTTTTCCTTTCTTTTAAAAACATTTACCTTCCATCTTAGAGTCAATACTGTGTATTGGCTCCAAGGCAGAAGAGTGGTAAGGGCTAGGCAATGGGGGTCAAGTGACTTGCCCAGGGTCACACAGCTGGGAAGTGTCTGAAGCCAGATTTGAACCTAGGACCTCCTGTCTCTAGGCCTGACTCTCAATCCACTGAGCCACCCAGCTGTCCCCTAATAAAGGAGATTTTCAAAGAATTGAGAGTGAAAAAAGAGAAGAGGGCTCAGGACAGAGTCTCATGGGATAAGCTTAATAAGGAGGCAGGAAATGAATGATAATTCCCAAACAAAGCTGAACATAAGCACTCAGACAGATGGGAGAACTGGGAGAGAGAAATGTCACAGAAACCCAAAGTAGGAGAGAATGTTCAGGAGGAACACTATACCTTCAGAGACAGCTGAGAGACCAAGAAGAATAAAGACTGAGAAAAGGCTTTCTGGTTTAACAGGTAAGAGATCCCTAGAAAGAGCAGTGTCTGATGAATGGTCTATTAATTAACTCTTTTTAGGCACCTTCTATATACCTGCCACTGGGGTAAGCATACAAATACAAAAGAGGAGAGTCTTTGCCCTCAAGGAGTTTATAATGTAATTAGGGGAAAACAATATATAAAAGGAAGCTGAAAAGGGGTGGGAGGAAGGAAATACCTGGTTCTGAGGCATGATGGAGAAATCCAAAGAAACAAAACCAGGCAGGAAGTGAGGAGATGGCTGGCCTGGGTCCTCTATTGAATGATGGGAGCATATATTATCCTGAAAGGAACTGAGATATTAAGAAGTGGTTTAGAAGTGAAGACAATTTTTGTTATGAGTTTAGCCACGAAATAGAAGAGGGATGCAGAATAATAGTTGAAAGAAAGGGCAGAATCAAATAGAGATTGTTTTTAAGGACAAAGTAGACCTGAGCATCTTTGTAAGTATGAGGAAGGAGTCAGAAGAAAGGGAGTCACTGTAAATCACAGAATTTGTGTGTGTGCTTATCCATCCTCTGCTTAGTTTCCTTCTTGCAATTTCCCTTCATTGATTTTTATTTTCTGTTCTCTAAGGACAGACAGGATACCTTGAATCCCTCTTCCACATGATAGCACTTAAAGTGTTTGACCCTGGGGGCAGCTGGGTATCTCAGTAGATAGAGAACCAGGACTAGATGTCCTGGGTTCAAATCTTCCCTGAGACACTTACTAGCTATGTGACCCTGGGCAGGTCATTAATTACCATTGCCTAGCTCTTATCATTCTTCTGCTTTGCAACTTATACACAGTATTGATTTAAAGATGGAAGGTAAGGGTCTTTGAAAAAAATTAAAACAAAGTGCATGCCCTCTCCCCCATCTTCTCTTCTCCAGGTTAAATGTCTCTTATTCCTTTGACTCTTATATGACTTGGCATATGAAAGAACATTCTGGTTGCTGTCTTTTGGGTTCCCTCTGGTGGATTAATTTCTTAAACAGTGGTGTCCAGAACATACATACAAATGCATGTATGTACTGCGCAGGTATAGAAACACATACATTTATCTACCTACCTATCTATCTGTCAAGACAGATTGATAGTTATGTATATATAAGGTCAACTTTATGAACTCATGTAGATTTATAGGGGCAGCCAGGTAGTTCAGTGGACCTGCAGTCCAGAAGAATCATCTTCCCTAGTTAAAAGCTAGTCTCAGACACTTACTAGCTATGTGACCCTGGGTAAGTCATGTAACCCTGTTTGCCTCAGTTTGCTCATCTTAAAATAAGCTGAAGAAGGAAACAGTGATCTCTTCTACTATCTTTGATAAGAAAACAATGAATGGGTTGACAAATAGTCAGACACAACTGAAACAATTAAATAACAACAAAATTCATATATATATACACACATGTGTATATCTCTATGTCTACCTATATATCTTTTTATATGGAGAGACAGAGACAGAGAGAGACAGTGAGACACAGATGGGGGAGAGAGAGAGGGAAAGGGAGAGAGGGAGGGAAAGGGAGAAAGGGAGGGAGAGAAAGAGAGAGAGAGAGAAAGAGAGAGAGAGACAGAGAGAGAGAGAGACAGAGAAAGAGAGAGACAGAGAGACAGAGAGAGAGAGAAAGAGAGAGAGAGAAAGAGAGAGAGACAGAGAGAGAGAGAGACAGAGAGAAAGAGAGAGACAGAGAGAGAGAAAGAGAGACAGAGAGAGAGAGAGACAGAGAGACAGAGAGAGAGAGAGAAAGAGAGAGAGAGAAAGAGAGAGAGACAGAGAGACAGAGACAGAGAGACAGAGACAGAGAGAGAGAGAGAGAGAGAAGGAGGGAGGAAGAGAAAGAGAGAGAGAGAAAGAGAGAGAGAGACAGAGAGAGAGACAGAGAGAGAGACAGAGAGAAAGAGAGAGAGAGAGAGAGAGAGAGAGAGAGAGAGAGAGAGAGAGAGAGAGAGAGAGAGAGAGAGAGAGAGAGAGAGAGAATAGGCTGAAGAGTTATCCTTGGCAAGGAAAAGGACTTCTTAAAGGAAAGAAGAGTGAGAAGATAAGGAAGTAGATAGAGCACTATTGACAAGTGGAGATATTCATGACTGTCCTTTATTTTCTCAGTAAAGTAGAAGATGAGGACATGTACAGCATTCTATCTCTCATCCATCTTCCTTTGTTTTAGTTTTTCTGCTTGCCTGATGAGTTCATTTGCTGAGAGAGAGATGTTAGCATTTGGCACTGAAGATATAAAGAGAAGTCTTGGAACAGCCACAGGAAAGTAGAATAGATTTAATGAAGGGGAATGAAAGAATTCTGCATCAACAGGGGCCCAGCTAATATTATAGGAATATGGATCTATGTTAGACCTACTCATCCTTATCATGTAACTTCTTCCAAAAAATTTCAATAGTGAGAGAGTAAAAACAGAGTGATAGTGACAGGGAAGCCGCAGAATTAAATATGGAGGATAAAACATAGATAACTATAGGGTTGTGAACTATGGAGGGAGAAAAGGGAGGCTAGAGGAGGGGCAGTAGGCTAAAAGAACAGATATAAGTGGAGTAACTGGTGGTAAGGACCAAGTGTAGGAGGAAGGAAGGGGAATGTAATAGTTCAGGATCATGGAGATGGTATAGTTATGAATGAGTGAGATAAAGCATAATTATCTCTGTGGGTGATTGAGATCTCTCTCTCCATATATATATATAAAGATGGAGGTCATAGAAGTAGGGAAGTTTGAAGAACTAGGCTAGAATCATAATGTTTGAGGAGACATGAATAGACATTTTGAAGAAAGGAAGGGGAGAGAGAGAGAGAGACAGACAGACAGACAGAGAGACAGACAGAGACAGAGAGACAGAGACAGAGAGAGACAGACAGACAGACAGGCACAGAGAGAGAGAGAGAGAGATCGCAGTAGCATAAGGAATGTCAGGGTGGGGTAGGGGGCCAATTGTGAGCCAGCTACTAAGACTTCTTGCAAAAGGTGATGGTCTGATAATACATGTAGAACCCAGATTGAATCACCTGCCAGCACCATGAGGGGGAAAGGAAGGGAGGGAGGGAGGGAGATAGATCGGATCAGATAACTTAAGAAAACTTGTGTGAAAACTTGTTATTACAAGTAATTGGTAAATAAAATAGAGTAAAATAAAACAAAAGGTGATTGGTAATAAGCCGGAAGCTGATAGATCACAGAAACCAGGATTTGGGTGGTATGATACAGATGGAAAGATTGAACCTTAAAGGTGGAGAAATTGAAGAATTGTGGTAGCAGAGGAAAGATCTGGAAGATGTAGTGAAGAACAAGGAAGTATATTAATTCTTGCTTCTAGTGGGGTCTGTTGGGGACAGAAGGAAAAAAGCAATCATCATTGGAAAAGGTGAACAGGGGTGCAGTGTCAGGGATTTCCCAGTGCTTTCAGGCTTCTGTAAAGCACAAGAAGAAGGAATAAATTTAAAAAGAAAACAAAGAGAACAGCATATAAGACGTAGAAACCTTTGCTAGTGCTAGAGTAGGGCTTCAAAAAGACATAATGGAAAATGAAAACAAAAATGCTATTTTGTTGTTGTTCAGTCATTTCAGACATGCCTGACTCTTCATGACTCCATCTGGGATCTTCTTGGTAAAGAGACTAGATTCCTTCTTAATCTCATTTTACAAATGAGGAAACTGAGGTAACCAGGTGTTAAGTGACTTGCTCAGGCTCACACAACTATTAAATGTCTGAGGCTAAATTTGAACTCAGGAAGATGAGTCTTTCTGGCTCCAGACCCAACACTATCCATTTCACCATGTAGCTGCCCAAAAGGAGCCATAAAGCTTCCCTATCCCTTGAATAGGATAGGGAAGAAACCATGGGAAAAGGTTAGTTAGTCAATAATTATTTATTTAACACTTGCTATATACCAAACACTGTGCAATGCTGAAGCAAAGGCTTGTCCTTGAGGAACTAAAAATTCAATGAAGAGGTAGTAGAGGAATCTTTTTTTTTAATTTTGGCTGAGAAGTTGGGGTTATGAATTAGATACAATAGCAGATAAGTAAGTGCAAATTAAAAAATTATTTTAGACTTACTCCATCTTTCTACCTTTTAATTCTTTATTTTTATTTTATTTTATCTTTCATTTATTTTATATATATATATATATATATATTTTAAATATTTATTTAATTATTTCTAAATATGCCCCCCCCCCCCACACACACACACATTCTGGAAGTAGAATTCTCTTTGGTATTAAAATTATTTAAAAAGGCATTTCCATGCCAAATCTGACAGTGTGAACATTAGATCCACATTTTGTCCCTCTTCTCTGGTTGCATAGATTTTGGAATCCAAGGCTACCTCCTTCCCATGATGGATGAAGCATTAGAGGGGAACTTATTTGGTAAGTCAATAGTCAACAACAGTCAAGAACCTGTGACTTCCTATCTGGTTTCAACTTACAGTATTAGAGAATTGCCTGAAATTCACATACTTCCAATGATTTGTCTGTGTCCTCACAGTTAATAAGTGCTAAAGATCCTACCTGAACCCAATTTTTCTTGATTCCAGGTCCAGCTTTCTACTTCTTTACAATACTGTCTTTAATCACATCTCCATAAAACATGCAGGCACTACATGGCAATTCCAAGGGAATTTTTTTAAACCTTCATGGAAAGATCAAACACAATTAATATGTAGGAGAGTTTTGTGTTCACGAAAGCATACAATCTGTGGGCAACTTGGTTGGCTGGGCTCTTTTTTTAAGGCTTGTATTGCCCAAGCTACAATTTCATAAGCCTCTAATTTGGTTACAATTTCAGCTATGAGAAAAATGTCTTTGGTCTAAAAGGACTAGATCTCAGTGCCAATACATCAGTGGTTATATCTAGCCTTCTGTCCTACTAATTAAATGTGCCTTTTCTTCGGCTCCACCCAGCATGTATAGCAAAGTAACCAAAGGTTTGGCCATAATGGTATAAGAAGCATTAAAAAAAAATACCGGCCTCCAAGAACCATGAAAACCCCTGTAACTGAACTTGTTTGTGGTTTGCAATTTCACGTTTAAAGAAGGGCCTTAATCATCCTCTTTATTTAGTCTCTCAAAGCTAGATATGTATTTATAGTTCCAGGCAGTCACACAGAAAATCAACAGAAATGTCAAGTACTCTGTGCCATCTCTGGATATTTTCTATTCATTAGTGGAAGGACTCTAGCCTCCATTTTATTACCAAAGTACGGACCAGACACTCAAGAGTGATTTACACTGTCTTCTATTGTTCCTAAACTCTAGAATAGGGAAAAATAACAGTAAGTATGTCTCCAAAGTAAGGCAAAAGAATGGAGAAGGAGGGGAGTAATCCACTGCAGAAAGAATCCAGTTTACTTTTGGAGTACAAATGCTAAATTGAGTTTTTTTGCATGAGTACTATTTTCTCTATATTTTCTCTTTGTGTCTCTGCCCCTTTTTTTCTGTATCTTTTTTCTCTGTTCCTGTCTTTGTCTCTATCTCTCTCCTGTATTCTGCTATATCTTTTGTTTTTACCACGGGTAGACTAGGAAGTGACTTTTGTTTGTTGTTTAGTCATTTTTCAGTCCTGTCTGACTCTTTGTGACCCCATTTGGGGAGTTTCTTGTTAAAGATACTAGAGTGGTTTGCCATTTCCTTTTGTAGCACATTTTATAGATGAGGAAACTGACTGCCCAGAGGAAGGGACTTCAGGGGCCATCTATTCTAACCTGTAAGGAAATAATCCCTTCTGCAGCATCTTAGATAAGCCTTAGCTAGATCTGCAATGAGAGATATGTGCTATTGAGCTACATATTTGGATAATTCCAATTAAGTTTTTCTCCATATAGAGTTAAAATTAGAATTTTCACCCATTATTCCTAGCCTACATTCTGTAGCTAAGCAGAACTTCCACAGAATACCTTTCTTCTTTTGTATTAGTATCAATTTTAAGAAAGAAAAATAGTCTGGGCTACACAAAGTTAAATGACTTACCCAGAGTCACACAGCTAGGCAGTGTCTGAGACTAGATGTGAATTCCAGGTTTCCTGACTCCAGGCTTGGTACTCTATCTATTGTGCTGTGTAGCTGCCCCGATAATCATAAGTATCTTGATATGATATGAGATAGCTAAGATTTATATGGTGCCTTCTATGATTCAGGCACAGTGCTAACTAATGCTTACAAATATAATCTCCCAATAACCTTTCAAGGTGGGTGCTATTATTATCCCCATTATATACATAAGGATTTGAATTCAGGTGTTCCTGACTTCAGGCTGAGTGATCTATCCACTGTGCCACCTTTATTATTTACAGAAAGCTGTCACCCTCTCTTACCTTCACAGTTGTAAACCCTGTCTTTTCCCAGACTTCTACCTTTTCCCCTTCCACTTATCTCCAATATAGTTTATAATTCAGTTAGTTACTTAGTGGCAGCTACTAGTTTGATGATAATGCACAAAGACAGTAGTCATTCTCGGTCACCGAGAGACTACCACCAGTTACTTAGTAGATAAATATTAATGTTGAGCCCATGGTTAAATGAAAGGTAGGATTTGAACCTGAGTCTTTCCCAATCAAAACAGGTAGTATTTAGAAAGCATTTAGAACTGGGCCTGGTATATAGTTGTTGTTGTTGTTGTTAATCTGTCATTTTCAGAGAATCAATGACATTATGGGATGATGTCTTGACCTATTAGTGAATTGGATTTGAATGAGGCAGAAAACTACATGAAGTTGTTAGTCTTACTCTCCCTTCCAGAGACTTCAAAGTCCAGTGGCAAGACAAAAATCAGGGGGATTGGTGATGGCCCAGGATAAAGTTGATGACTTTCGCATCTTTGATGCCTCATCAACTGGTGCCACAATCTTTGCTTCAGCTGCTTTTTTGGCCATTGGAACAAATTATTCTCATCTGCCTATTTTGCCAGGGGAAGTCTTCTTTTCCTTGGTGTAGACATCCCCTTAATTCATCAATGGGTTTGAGGTTTATGGATCACCCTTAACTTGGAATATCATAGGCATTTAATCAATACCTTTCCTTTTCCCTTTCCTAATCCTGTTTTCAAATGTCTGTCTATATCCATCTCCAATTTTCTGGACTTTTCTTCCCCTAATTCCCACCCCCTAGTTCCCCAAATAATAACCATGCTAGAAAGAAATAAGGCTTTGAATAACGTAAATGCCTTTGAGGGTAGAAGAATAAAAAATGAGTGCTAAATTCAGCCTAACTTGGAGTTGAAAGCATTGCTATACCAGAGGCAAAAGCTATTGATACAAATTAACCAAAGAAATGTTGGTGAATTTTAAGTGTTTAAACTATGCATCTATCTTTCCTGATACCTGCTTTTCTCCTAAAGTATCAGCCCCATCTCCTTTAAACCCATCCCCTGATATGTTTTCTTCAACCTATCATATCTATTATTGTTAAATTAATTGTTCCTTATTAGGAAGAATCCTCTTAGGGATTCAAAAGTTCTTACACTGGAAATTAGTTAATAGAAAGATTATTAAATAACCATTATGTGATAAGCAGTGTATTGGGCACTGGGGACAAAAAGACAAAAAATTTAGAGTTTCTGTTCTCAAGGAGCTTACATTCTATGCACATGAATAGATCCATTCACAAGCATTCACAAAACGAATACAAGATGTCATTTGTTGAAGTGAGAAGAAATGATCCGTGTCACTTTTATATCCTAGAAAATAAAATCTTAGAAAGCAAGAAATTGGGACCTAATCCAGTTCTGTCTACTCTGCCAGGAATAGCATAGAAGTGGCCTGTATACACAGATTGTTATGATGATGTCTTGATACTACAGAAAAGAGAAACTTTCTTTCCTTATTCTTTCTTCCAAGGACCAGAAATTGTTCGGATTAAAATAGCCAAGTGAACTCTGTTTCTGTATTTGGAAACATTACCCATGAATCCTTGTCCATTATCCCGTAGTCCTGTTAATGGTACCAACATCTTCTCCAAGTCTCTTGGGTTACAAATCTTGGCTTCACTTTGAATCTTTCTATATAATGGAAAAGGAAAAAAAAAGCCAGCCCATTTTTACTATAGGATTACTGTATCCTTTTTAGGAATAGTAGGGATTTTAGAGTTCACCCAATTTAATCCTCTCATTTTATAGATGGAGACTCTCAATATATGATCATAGGGTTCAAAAGGGCCTGGGAGGTTATATAGATCCCCACCCCTTTTTTTTTGATTCGTGAATAAAGTGAAGCCCAGGGAGATAAAGGGATTTGCTTAAGGTGACATGGGTAATAAGTGATTCAGGATTTGAACATGAAAATTCTGAGACCAGAAGATATGAAATGACTTTTCAGAGGCCACAATGGTCATAGAATTATACACAAGGAAATTAAAGAGATTTCAGATTCCATAGTCTGTAAAAAATAGACTCGAATACAGGACTACAATCCCCAAGAGCCTTTGCTCCACTTCCCCAGAATGCCTTGTAATCTCACCTGGGTCGAGATCGAGAAGGGATTTAAGCTGATTCAAAGGCTTTTGAAGGCTCGCTCTTGGCTCTTGGACTTCCGTTTTGGGGCAGGTGTGGTTTTTTTCATAATGTAGGTGAGCTTGTGTCTAGGCCACTCTATGGCCTGGACACGTGTTTCTTATCCTGTATTTCTTTAATCCTTAATCTTCAATAAACCTCTAAAAAATATAATACTCCTTGCAGAGAGAAATTAATTTCTATCTGCCTCAGATGCCTCAGTCTCCCCATATTTCCCTAATTTTAATCTTTACAAGTCTGATCCCCTAATTTTACAGGTGAGAAAATTTAGGTTGAATAAATGGTTAATCAATATATATTAAACTTCTACAAAATCAGGCACTGAGCTAAGAAGCAGGGATATGGAAAGATCAAAAGACAGTCCCTGCCCTCTAGGAGCTTAAATTCCAGTGGGGGAGAAAACATGCATACAAATACATACAAGGCAAGTTCTGTACAAGAAAAAGAGTAAATAAATATCAGAAGGAGAAATTGAATAAAGGTCTTCCAACTCCAAATTCAGCCATCTTTTTGCATTTTGTATATTTCTATATGGCACAGTGGCTAAAATGCTGGGCTTCCAGTCAGAAAAACTCATCTTCCTGAGTTTAAATCTGACCTCAGATACTTACTAGGTATGTAGGTAAGTCACTTAACTCTGTTTGCCTCAGTTTCTTCATTTGTAAAATGAACTGGAGAAGGAAGTGGAAAACCATTCTAATGTCTTTGCCAAGAAAATCTCCAAAGAGATCACAACTGAAGTGACTAAACAATAATTTGTATTTGCATATATTTTCTCTCTTGACTATATAACAAACTCTTTGAGGACAAGCACCATTTTTCTTTTGTCTTTATATTCCCAGCACAGTCTCAGCTACATAGCAATAAATTAATAAATGTTTACTCATGGATTGATATTATCTACTAGATATCTAGAAGAAAGGAGCATTGATGACTTCTATTTTCATAGTCTCTTTATTAGAAGAGTAGGTTCCTAAATTACAACCCCTTATAATCCATTTTTTAATTTTTACCCTATGCTATCTCTTGGAGTCAGGCCTACAGGTTTCCGACCTCATATATGAAGTATGAAACAACAAGGCATAGAAGAAAGATTTGGTGTTGAAGGACCTAAATTCAAATCACTATTTTGTTATCTGTTATGACTTTGGGAAAGTAACTTCACTTTCCTGAGCTTCTGGATGCCTGTGTTCAAAATTTCCTTTGCTACATATTACCTATGAGATGTTGGTAAAGATGTTCAATCTCTCCTGGCCTCAGTTTACCCTTCTGCAAAAGGAAGGAGTTAGATTAGATAACTTCTGAGGTCTTAGAAATCTATAAATGCATAATTCTAGAATTCTTCATTTGTAAAGCTAGATTCCTAAGCTGGAGTCTGTTTATAACTATTTCACTATAATTATTTTCCCTTGTAATGTTAAGTATTTTATTTTCTATATTTAAAAATGATACTCTGGCAATAAGTTCATGGGCTTCACCAGACTGCTCAAGGGGTCCATGGTACATCAAAAGTTAAAAATTTGTGAGCTAGGGAAAATAAAATGCTCCCGAATCTCTTCCAATTCGAAAGCCTGGAACTTATCCATAATCACATGGTTAGAAAACAGCAAAGCCAGCCTTCAAATTCACTTCAATTCAGCTTAATTTAATAAGCATTTATTAATATGCTCTGTGCTCATTATTTATTAACATCAATGACAAAATTAATAATTTGGATAACTCATTAATTTATTATGCATTTTAATGTACTTTGTGCCGGATAATGCAAAGACAAAATATGATAGACACATCTCTTAAAGAATTTGAATTCTTTTGGTGAGGAAGCATTCATGCATCTAATCTAAGTCCTTTGACCCCAAGTCCAATATTCTTTTGACAAACTAAGCTGCTAAAGAAATGTAAGTTTTGGGGCACTTAGATGTATAGAGATCCAGGCTCAGAGTCAGGAAGACCTGGGTTCAAATTTGACCTCAAACATTTCCTAGCTGTGTGACCTTGGGTAAATTACTTAATCTCAGTTGGCTAGCCTTTGCTACTCTTAATTTACTTGAAGAGAGAAGAAAAAAGAAAGAAAGAAAGAAAGAAAGAAAGAAAGAAAGAAAGAAAGAAAGAAAGAAAGAAAGAAAGAAAGAAAGAAAGAAAGAAAGAAAGAAAGAAGGAAGGAAGGAAGGAAGGAAGGAAGGAAGGAAGGAAGGAAGGAAGGAAGGAAGGAAGGAAGGAAGGAAGGAAGGAAGAAAGGAAGAGAAAGAAAGAAAAAGAAAGAAAGAGAAAGAAAGGGAAAGGAAAGAAGGAAGGAAGGGAGGGAAGGGAAGGGAAGGGAGAAAGGAAGGGAGGGAGAGAGGAAGGAAGAAAGAAGGAAGGAAGAAAGAAGGAAGAAGGAAACGATGGAAGGAAAGGAGGGAGGGAAGAAGAGAGAAAGAAAAAAAATGTAAGTGTCAAGACAGTCAGATGATCTTTGGCAGGGAAAGTAAGAAGTGTGAAAAACAGAGACACAGAATAAGGGTGAGGGTCTGGTTTAGCTGTCTGGGATTGAAGGGATGTGAAACCTTCTCCCCCTGCCTGCTCTGTGCCTTCTTCAAATTCTTTCATCTGCTGCAGAGGGTAGGTCTCCAGTATAGTGTTAAGCTAAAAGCCTACAAATGTTACAAGTTGGTTTATTTGAGTCAAAACGAAATCCATTGCAAGGAAGTCATGTTATTTTACATTTCTAGCACTTGAGATCTAGTAACATTCATTTTTTTAACTCTGATTTCTATTCTTAAATTCTAGAACTCTTTCCAAAAATCTAATTTTTAAAGATTCCTTGCCCTTTAAATTTTCCTGGTTATCTTATTTGTTTAGGAGCTTATGTGATATAAAATAGCTTTTGGGGGGGCTTTTATAACCTGGCAGGGATAGTCTATGCTGAGGTAGCTACCTGATGAAGTGAGTTAAGGGACTCGAGTTGAAGTTCCCCTGTTGAAAAATACTTCCATCTAGATCATCTCACACATCTTTTATCTAAAAAAAAAATGTGTGTGTGTGTGTGTGTTTAGGGGAGGAAGGGGTTAGCATATATGTTATTTTAAAACACAAACCCACATGGAATTATTAGAATATTGCCTTTCATCCTGAAATGATTGTTTATACCTTATTTATATCTTAGTGTCAATTATGCAAACCACTCAACTACTAGCTGAGCCCTTTAAACTAACAGAATAGAAACTTATATTAGGTCTGGGTAGCAGAGGAAAGAGATAATTTTAGGGCTTGGAGAACTGTTGGGAGGTCAGGCTTGGGTGGAATGAAGGTGTTGGAGGATGCCCTGGGTAGTCTGAAGACTATAAAGATGATTTTGTTTTTCTGCTTCACAGTTCTTACTTTATTGATTTTCTATCTCATATATTTCATGTGTATTCCCCTGAGCTTGTATCCCTAAATGTTCTGGCTGAAGAAATTACTTAACAAACATTTAGTGAACAAAGACTATATGTGAGGCATTTGGGGGGATTAAAAAAAAAAGAAACAATTTAGGACAGGTACTGCTTTTCAGGATGATATACAATCTTAAAATACAAGGCAGTGAATATTGAAAACTAAATGAATTCTATAAAGAATAAGGATTTGTAATAGGAGTTCAAAAGAGTTATTCAGTCAACAAGTGTTCTTAAAGTGCTTACTATATGCCAGGTCTTCTGCTAACAACTGGAGAGAGATGCCCAATGTTGTCAATGTGAACAAAGAATTATAGGCTTTAGAATTAGATGGGTTGGGGGTGGCTAGGTCGCACGGTGGCACAGTATATAGAGCCCTAGGCTTGGAGTAGGAATGACCTGGGTTCAAATATGACCTGAGATACTTCCTAGGTGTGTGACCCTGGGTAAATCACTGAACCCCAGTTGCCTAGCCCTTGCCCTTCTGACTTAGATTGATAAGACTTAGATCACTGACAGTTAATTTTTTTAAATAACTAGATAAGATCTCATCAGCCTAGCATTTATTTTCCATTGATTGTGTTCTAGACACTTAAGGATCCAAAGACAAAAATGGAACAGTCCCTGCCCAATTTCCTCAAAATCACTGAACCCCAGTTGCCTACCCCTTGCCCTTCTGACTTAGATTGATAAGACTTAGATCACTGACAGTTAATTTTTTTAAATAACTAGATAAGATCTCATCAGCCTAGCATTTATTTTCCATTGATTGTGTTCTAGACACTTAAGGATCCAAAGACAAAAATGGAACAGTCCCTGCCCAATTTCCTCAATTTGCAGCAAAGGAAAGCGAGGGCTCAGGGAAAAACAATGGTTTGCCCTGGATCAAGAAGGTAGGAAGTCACAGAGCTGGGATTTTAATGTAATCTGAATGGGTAAGTCAGCTGGAAGAGCTCATCTAGTTTTGGCTGTACTTGGATAAATATCTTTCCAATTCAATCCACTCAAGAAGCATTGCATAATTTTATTTTCTGGGCCCCCTCATGTTTTAGGTTCTTACAGCTAAACATCCCCAGATCCTGGGATGTCATGCTGGGCATCTTTATCAGGTCCTCTCCCACCCCCCCACCCCCAACCCAAGTGTTTTTTTGTTTTTTTCCTTCTATTTTCAGATCCTTTGACTCTTCTTGGGATGGTAGGCTACCTGCCCCTTAGAGTGTTCCAGTGTGTCAGGAATAGTGGCAGGTTCCACTGATTCCAAATCCACTGCTTTCCCCACTGAACTGTATTATTATCCACAACTGCAGCTCTGATTAAAACTCCCTGGCAGGTGAGACTAGCCCTCAGTGTTAGAACTCAAGAGGGTGGAGATACAATCTTGGAGCCAAGTGAGTCAGCTTGGAAAATATGTTGTCTGTTGGAACTCAAATTCCTTTGGATGCCTTGCTCTCTGAATTATTGACATGCTTACCTGTTTTGCCTGTAATCTTCTGATGCTCCTAAATTACCAGTCTACATTTGGGGATATGGACAGTCCTCTTACCTCTGGACCTTGCAGTTTGCTTCCTGGCAAGTACTGACCCTCTGACTTTGCTCAGATCCCTGACTTGTTTCTGATTCCTCTCTATTGGCCCCTTTCTTACAGTAGACAAAGCTGCCCATAATGCTAGCTTCTATCAAGCCCCATCTAAAATTCTGCCATTTACAGGAAGTCCTTTCTAAGCCCTCTGAAGTCTAGTGCCTTCCCTCTGCTAACTATCTCCAAAATTTCTTGTTTAGACCTTGCTTTTACAAGTTGTTCATATGTTGTCTCTCTTCTATTAAACTGCAAACTTCTTTTTTTTTTTTAAACCCTTACCTTCCGTCTTGGAGTCAATACTGTGTATTGGCTCCAAGGCAGAAGAGTGGTAAGGGCTAGGCAATGGGGGTCAAGTGACTTGCCCAGGGTCACACAGCTAGGAAGTGGCTAAGGCCAGATTTGAACCTAGGACCTCCCGTCTCTAGGACTGGCTCTTAATCCACTGAGCTACCCAGCTGCCCCCTAAAACTGCAAACTTCTTGAAATCTGAAACTGCCTTTCAACTTTCCTTATTTGTCCGGCACTTAGCACAGTGCTGGCACATAGTAGGCACTTAATAAATGTATATTGACTTACCATACCGTGCTTCGTCTTTTTTTCCCTTAATTAACAAATTTTATTTGCAGTTCATGTCTTAGAGGGTTTTCAACAGTAGCACTTGGCTAGTCATGTGGGATTCACCCAGTGGGACTAAGGGGAACATCTCAGGAGAAATGATTGTGGATTGGAAGGCTAAGGGAAGATGTTATGAAGAATATGAGACCTTTTTGGCATAGTGAAACAATATGTTTAAAAATAGGTTTAATTTTCTTATTTTTTAAACAATTTTAAAGATTATTTTAAACAATAAGTTTAAAAAGTTTCCTAATTTGAAACATCAAATCTATTGCTTTCTTGAGCTGAGGTCTGTGAAATGCTTATGCTTGTGTCAAAATTTTATCATTTCTGTTTCACACCTGAAATCTAATAGCAAACTAAAATCTTAGAATATTTGAGCCTGAGCGGTGATTAATGAACATTTTGACCCCTTGCTTTAAGTCTCCAGTTCTCTGGTCAAGTTTTAATTCCTTTCTCTTTCCATATATTTTTTTTTTTGTTCAAGTGCTTCTTATTTTTCCATTATTCTGGCTCTTGTCTTTACAACTTCTCTTATCACTCCCAATCCTTCCTTTGGTTATATCTGCTCCTCTAAATCAAGGAGTCAGCACAGATTTACTGATTGCCTGCTTTGAGCAAGACCCTGTGTCAGGCATAGCAAAGCTATAAAGATTACAATTGATAACAGCTCCCATTTCCACAGTTTCAAGTTTTATGAAGTATTTTCTTCCCAGAAAAGCTGTAGAGTAAGAAGTGCAAATATTATCCCCATATTGCAGAAGAGGAAGGTCAAACTCAAGAGATATTCAGTAAAAGATTCACTTTGTTGAAATTAATAAGTAGCAGGCAGAATCAGAATTTGAAACCCAGACAGGCTTTGGACTTCATGTTCACTCCCTTTCTCTTCTACCATGATGACTTCTCAATAAGGGATAAGCAATCTATGTATATATAACTCTTAGACTACCTCCCTGAGCTTTGGCCTAGGGTCAGTCTTAGTGGAAGTACAATGCCTACATAAGATACAGAATAGTTTTTGTTTTATCCAGCAAAAAAAAAAAAGAAGCAAAATATTCAAAGTAGTCTTAGGAATCCATAGGATTACAAAGGAAACAATTATGTGAAAATAATTATTAATATTACATATGTATAAATTTATATTATATTATCTTTTAAATGTAATTTATATTAATATATTTACATAAATATATTTTATTTCTAGAAATTTATACTATTTAATTCTATAAATTTATATTTATGAATTTATATATAAATTTATAGAATCTATTTCTATTAATAAATTTATATGTATGAATTTATATAAATATATAAATTTATGCAATTTATTTCTATGAATAAATTTCTATATATAAATCATATATAAAAATATATATAATATAATTATATAATATATTATATAATTATATTATATATAATTATATATTATACATATAATATATAATAATATATAATATAATATATAATAAATAAATAAATATAAATATTTTATATAAATAAATTTATATAAACATTATGTATCTATACACATGTATAGTATACATACATGTGTATATCTGTGTAATATTGGTTATCTAACTTAATAAAAGGTACTCTTCTGCTCTGACTACTAACTTCTTTGGTTTTCTTTAAGTTCCAGTTAAAATCCTACCTTTGCCAGGAAGCCTTCCCCAACTCCTCTTAATTCTAGTTCCTTCCCTTTATTAATTATTTCTTATTTATCCCATATGCCATTTACTTTGTTTATATTTGTATATTGTCTCCCCTATTAGATTGGAAGCTCCTTGAAGGCAGGGATTGTTTTTTCTCTTTCTATACCCAGTTATTAACACAGTGCCTGGCACACAGTAGGTGCTAAATAAATATTTATTGGTTGATATATGTGTGTGTATGTCTACATACACACACATATATGCATTCACCTATGTCTAAGAATATATAACAACATATACAAGACACATGTGTACATCTCTGTGTGTATGTGTGTATTTTACACACAAACACACATACACCCATCTCAGGTCCACTGATTCTGGGTTGAGACTTAGGGTAGCAGAAGGGGACCAAATTCTTTTTCCTTTGCTCCCCCAAATCATGACTTGGATCTCTTGCCTTTGTTCTTCCTAAAACTAAGGACAAGGGGAAGAATTCTCTTCCTTCTACAAAAAGATTACTGTATATACAATTTCTTTTCCTTTAATAGAAAACTGGAATTTAGTGGCTTTCATCGTTTCACCTACGTGATTACCCTCTCCGCAGTGGCTTGTGTGAGGTTGAGATTATGGTGCTGCCTCTTTAAGATGAGCATCAGAATCTTTCCATTTTTTAAGAGCTCTTTCTTGGGTTCCATAGGATACCATATACAGCCCCAATGTTTCACCACTGGGACTTGGTTGGGGGAACTGTTCTACCCTGCCTCTGTTCTGTTCTTTTCATTATTTTGATCTTGAGATATCTCAGAAGGAAGAAATAGACAAGAGCAATTGTCATTTGTCTTTTAAAGAGGCCAGACCAAAGAGGGTGGTTCCTTCTACATGAATTCAACCCATTGGAGTCCAGGTCAACCCAAATCAGGCAGCTTTTATGGAACCTACACTCAGGAAAGAGCAAAGATTTATCTATAATTTTCATAAATGCTCTCGAAAGTCCCAAAGGCTCACTTCTTTTGAAACTCATCAATTTGATCCTGGAATTCGTTTAATTTCCCTGCTTATGTTAGCTGTTAGGAAGTTCACAGTCATGCAAAGGACTATTGATGTACTGGATCAGTGTTTTGAGAGCAACAAAGGGATATCATGTTATTTTTTAAAAAATGTATAAAGTATTTTATAGTCAACATTTTATAAGAGTAGTTATCACATAATGGACTTAAAAAAATTATCAAGTACTGTTTTTGTTCCAGGAATTGTACTAAGCATTAGATACAAAAATGTTACTAAGCAAGATAGTTTCTGCCCTCAAACACCTTAGATTTGATATCTTAGTTTAGAGGAGGGAGAGAGAAATTTTGGTTGTGGAGCATAGGGAAGACTTCATGGTTGGGCAAAGCCTGGGAGGGATGGAAAAAAAAAGAATAGAGGGAGTTGTTTGGGTGGTAAAGAGGAAGATAGAGAAGGCAGGTAGAAGGCACAGCATGGTCAAGGGCAGAGAGGTCAGAATATAAGTCAAATAGATAATTGATTTTTTAATAACCCTAACCTTCCATCTTAGGATCAATATTGGTTCCAAGACAGAATAGTAGTAAGGGCTAGGTGATGGGAGTCAAGTGACTTGCCCAGGGTCACACAGCTAGGAAGTGTCTGAGGCCAGATTTGAACCTAGAACTCCCTGCCTTTAGACCTGGCTCTTTCTCCATTGAGCCACCTCTCTGCCCCCAAATGGATAACTGATAAAGAATAAGTTCTTTACAGTTTCCTGAAGATTGTGAGAGCTTTGTGAATTTGGATGGCAAGGGGAAACTTCAGAGAGGAAGTGATATTTGAGATGGGCTCTTGCTTTAGATAATTATAAAAACTTTAGAAAGAAAGGAGAAGGGAGGGCATTCCATATGTAGAGAATATCATGAGTAGAAGAAAAGGGATAAATATACAGAAGACTCCATGTAGTGATAATGGGGAAATCATTCTTGGGTCATTGTAAGAAAGCAATATGTAAGACCAGGGAAGTAGGCTGGAGTCAGATGGTGGAGAGCACTGAATTTTAGATTTTCTTCTTTAAGTGGAGGGGGATGTCACTGAAGGTTCTTAAATGAAGAACATGATGAAAATAGTGTTTTAGGAAGTTTAATTTGGCAAGTCCTGCCCCTGATGAATACTGGTTGTGTGTCCTGGGCAAGGCACTTCATTCATCAGGTGATTTTCTATGATTATAAATTACAGATGAAATGCCAATCTGCTTTGGTAGAGAGATGATCTGTTGGGAGTTTCTTACATTGTTGAAATCATAAATTCAGTTTAAAATATCTGGAGGCAGCTGGATAGCTCAGTGGATTGAGAGCCAGGCTCAGAGATAGAAGGTCCTGGGTTCAAATCTAGCCTCTGACACTTCCTAACTGTGTGACTCTGGGCAAGTCACTTAGCTCTAAATGATAAGCCCTTGTCACTCTTCTCTGTCTTAGAACTAAGACAGAAGGTAAGGATTAAAAAAAAAAAAGGAACTCTCCTACCAGATATGAGCCTTCTCAACCATCCCCTGCTGTGGATGAACCTTTATCTTTCTTTCAGGCTCTGTCCTTCAAAGTCTCTGGATCTTCCTCTATCACATTCTCTGAAACATCATTCTTACCAATTTTTTTTTTAACAGACCTAGTTGGAATCAATTTTCATTATTGCCTTCCATACAATAAACATTTAATAAATGCTTGGTGAGTAATGATTTAGGAATCTACATAGAAGGTTTCTTATTTAAGCTTTAGTTTTCTTTTCTACATAGATGACAAATTTAGGGCTGAGGAAGATGCCTTGAGGACGACATCATAATAGATCTCCTTATTTAGAAACAGTTTTGAATTCTCTCACTGCAGGCTGGCCCCTTTTCCTGACTATTAATTCCCATGATCACTGGTAATCAGTCAGTACTATTTAAGAGCCCAGAAAAGGTGATCTCTGAGAAAAAATGCAACTCTTGTATCTGTATAATAATTCTTTATCTTATTCATAAAACAAAAAAGCTTTCACTTGATAAAAAGCACATCTAAAATGAAAAGGAAAGAAATAGACACCCCTCCCTTTTTTTGCTCTCTATATTTTATTTCATTTTTATGGGTTATATGTATATTATCAAGAAACACACATTTCCATATTATTAATTTTGGGAAGTGAATAACTTTATAACACCACAACCCCAAATTGTATACCTCAATAATCAAGTAATAAATCATATGTTTTCATCTGCATTTATGCAAAAACAGTTATCTCTCTGGAGGTGGATAGCATTCTTTTTCGTAAGTCCCTGAGAATTTTCTTGGTTCGTTGTACTGCTGTTAGAAGCAAAGTCTATCACATTTCATTGTTCCACAATATTTCAGTTACTGTGTATAACATTCTTCTGGTTCTGTTCATTTCACTCTGTATTAGATCACATAGGTCTTTCCAGTTCTTTCTGAAATCATCCTGTTCATCATTCCTTATTCCATCATCACCATATGTCACATTTTGTTCAATCATTTCCCAACTGAGGGACATCTCTTTAGTTTCCATTCTTTGCAACCACAAAAGGCACAGTTATAAATATTTTTATACAAACAAATCCTTTCCCATTTTTTAAAAATCTCTTTGGTCTACAGACAAAGTAGTGGAGTTGCTAGATCAAAAAGCATATACATTCCTTAATAGCCCTTTGGGCATAATTCCAAATGGCACTTCAGAATAGTTGAATCAATTCACAACTCCACCAGCAATGCATTAGTGGCCCAATTTTGCCACATTCCTTTGAATATTTATTATTTTCCTTTACTATAATATTTATCAATGTGATAGATGTAAGGTGGTACCTCAGAGTTGTTCTAATTTGCACTTCTCTAATCAAGAGGGATTTAGAATATTTTTTCATATGATTATTGGTGACTTTGATTTCTTCATCTGAAAACTGCCTATTTGTATTCTTTGTCTATCAATTGGAGAATGCCTTAGAAGCTTACAAATTTAACTTAGTTCCTTATATATTTGAAGAATTAGACCACATCAGAGAAATTTGTTATAAATATTTTTCCTGGTTTGTTGCTTCCCTTCTAAATTTGGTTGCATTGGTTTTGTTTGCACAAACACTTTTAAATGTAATATAATCAAAATTATTTTTTAATATCTTTTAATTTTCTCTATTTCTTGTTTGGTCACAAAATTCTTCCCTTCTCCATAGATCTGACAGGTAAACTATTCAACATTCCTCTATATTTACTTATAATATCACTCTTTATGTTTTAAATCGTATACTTATTTTGCCTTATCTTGGTACAGTGATCCCTCACCTACTGTGGTGAAACCTCCACGATAGGTGAAAATCCATGAAATAGTGGTGTTATGTTTATTTTATTATTCTTTGATGGTAAGCATCTTCCTCTGGCACTTGGGTTCATTGCCAACAAGCCTTAGAAGGCACAGATCATTTGGGGGGCACAGGGCTTGAAATTAATTCAAATTTTTAAGAAAACTTCACAAAGACATAACACTACAGAGGTTATGCGCAGCAATCATATGTCCATGTAAAGTGAACAAGGATAGATGCTGGATATATGGGCACAGTGTGGGAGAGCAAACAGACTGATGCTACAGTCACTGAGCCAATCAGTGCACAGGAGACAGAACACAGTGCTATGGTTGGTTGTCTTTCATTCCATCAGCCAATGCATGCATCTACAATCTCACATTGGCAAACTTGTGCAAGCAGTAGTGGTATACTGCATTTCCATTGTGTATAGTAGGGTATTCATCTATGAAATCCAGTGATAAAGCAAAAACTCTGCGATACAGAATTAGATATATTGTTTAAAAAACCCACGATATATAATGAAACTGTGATATAGCGAGGGACAACTGTATAGTTGATATAGTGAGATATTGATGTAAACCTAATTTTTTCCTTACCATTTTCTAATTCTTCCAGCAGTTTTTTTTTTGTAAATTAGTGAGTTCTTATCCCCAAAGTTGGTATCTTTGGGTTTATCAAACACTAGTTTACTCAGTTCATTTACCCTTACAACACCCT
This sequence comes from Monodelphis domestica, assembly GCF_027887165.1. Taxonomy (NCBI): domain Eukaryota; kingdom Metazoa; phylum Chordata; class Mammalia; order Didelphimorphia; family Didelphidae; genus Monodelphis; species Monodelphis domestica. The sequence goes on from NC_077232.1 coordinate 54,146,134, forward strand.
TCTATTTCTTAGCCAGTGCCAGATTGTTTTGATGATTATTGCTTTAAAGTACTGCTGGGTCACCATCCTTCACATTTTTTTCCTTAGTTCCCTTGATATTCTTGGGCTTTTGTTATTCCAGATGAATTTTGTCATAATTTTTTCTAGTTCTAAAAATACTTATTTAGTATTTTGGTAGTTATGACTGCCATATATATTTTAGATATTTTAATATCTAAAATCTATCAGGAAATGGTTAAAATTTGTAAGAGTGGGGTGCATTCTTAGGATGTTGGCTGGACATGATTATTGTTTTTGACTATTGTATTTGTAGTACTGTCATCTAGAAAAAAGGGTTAATATTGTTCTTTGTGATACCAGATGGCACCACTAAGAACAATGGGTGGAAGCTGGGAAAAGGCATATTTTTAATCAGTGGAAGAAAAGACTTACAAATAGGTCAACTCCCCTTATGTGCAGCTACCTTTTAGAGGTGATGAGCATCCCATCATTGGTGATATCAAACACAGTTCATAGCTCCCAGTTGGGTATATTTTAGGGGTGATTCCAGTTGATGCAGTTTAGACTACATGGCTTCTAAGTTCTTTCCTAACTTTGAACTACTATGATTCTTTATATGATACATTTATGTTATAAAAGACATACATAAGTTATAATATATATATATGTGGGCAGATCTATAAATAAGAGAGAGGAATTGTCAATTACCCTACAAACATTGTTCAAGCAAATAATCAGAGAAATGAAAGTTTGAATAATTCTGAGTTTCTGCCTTATGTCCATTAAATTGGTACATAATTAAAAATGATGAAATGTGATTCTCTCATGGAAATGGGGAAACAGATACTCTATTTATTATATTTCTAATGGAACTATGATTTTTTAAATCTTCAAGATCTATCACCACAAAATAATTCATAGCATTATTTATAAGAATAAAATATAAATAAAATTTATAAGAATAAAATATAAGAATATAAAAAGAAAAATATAAGAAAAGAAAAAGAAAAATAAGAAAAAATAGGAAAAAAGAATAAAATAAAAATAAGAAAAATGTATAAAAATAAACATTTATAAAAAGAAAAAAAATAAGAAAAAATAAGAAAAAAAACCCAACAACCCCAGAAAAACCCAAACTGGAAAGAACTGGAAATAGACCATAGACTTAAGGACTGGCAAATAGTTAAACAAAGTGTAGCACAGAAATATATTGGACTGTGACTGCTCTGTAAGAAATGACAAATAAGACTTCTCCCAAGGAATCTGGGAAATTTTATACAGACTCAGGACAAATGAAGCAAGCAGGTTCAGAAAACAATCTGCTCTGATGACAACTCTTTAAAGAATAATACAACCATTACATTTAGGAAAAAAAAAGACCCAGAGGAAGAAGAGTTTGCCAGGATACACTGAAATAATTTAATGCTTTGTTACTATCTAATAGAAAGAAGGAACCCTAAATAATGGACTTTATGATTTGAAGGCATATTCATTTTTATTCATCTATATTTGCATAGTAGTTTCAATTGATAACAAACTTAGAAAATGAAACTTAAAAGAAATCTTCTCGTTTATTTTACTGGAAGCCTTTTATATCTCCTATTACCTTGCTACATTCATTCATTCTATCATGGTGACTTCATTACTGTAACATTAATTCACCTTTTCCTTGTGCCCTCTAGTGGGAAGGTTTGTTAGTGCAGAAAGCAATCAGACTGCGAAGCATTTCTTCAGTTCTTAGTGCCCTCTGGTGTAGGAAATGATTACATAGAAGTAGGAATATATATTCATGCACATATGCTGTACACACATGTATATGTGTCATGCATGTGTATATGTATATGCATATATGTTTATATTTCTATGCATGCCTATTACTGTGCACATACATGTAGATTGTGAGTATATATATATGTGTATATATATATGTGTATATATATATATATATAATGTTTAAATACAGCATACAAAGCTCGAAAGAAACTTTGAGCCCTCCCCACCTCATTTTACAAAGGACTAAAGCCAAAGCCTTAGAGAAACGCCCAAATTTCATGAATGTGATGGATGAGACTAATTAGAGTGATCTCTGTAGCAGGAGAGCTATGTCCTTAAATCCCTCAAGATGAGAGAATTAAAGAAGAGAAGGTGATCAACACTGTCAAACAGAGCAGAGAGACCAAGAAGGATTAGGATTGAGAAGAGATTACTAGATAATAGGGATTATAAAGATAATGACAGGCTTTATATCAGTGGTAAGGAGAGTCTTTTGCTTGTTCCTTTGGTTTGCAAGAGAGATTGATGTCCTTTGATTTTAATTTGTTTTTGTTTATAACTGGGCTTTGGGACTGATAAATGGTACATTCACAGATTGAACTATTGCTTCCTGTGCTTTAGCTTTAAAAGTAAGTGGCATCTAATTAGTCATATGGTTAGAATGACCAGAATTAAAAACATCTAGAACCTTTAGCTGGCAAATGACATCATGGCGATGAGCCAGGATATGGAATAACCCCAGAATCTTTCCTATGCCAACTAACATAGTAGTCTACTTAACTAAAGCCAATTCTGTGACAAGGTAGCAAATATCTGCAGGGAAAGACCCTGCAAATCCATTTCCTAAAGTTTTCTTCATCTAATTGGCTCTATGACCTTGAGCAGTGTACTAATTTTTCCCCTTTCCCACCCCAAGATGCAGTTTACTGATTTATAAAATGAGAAGGTAGAATGAGATGATTTCTGAGGTCCCTTTCAGTATGAAATTCTATATATTTCATGTTTTTCCAGAGAGGAGAGGAAAGGAGAAAGCAAAAGAAAGGAAAATCAAATATTTGTAGAATTATAGAATTAAAAGAGATCCCAGAAGCCATTTAGTTTATCCCTGAGCTGAAATATGAATCCCTCTAAAACATCCCCAATGAATAATCATACTAAGTCCATGTGAAGCTTTCATTTATTAGTTACTAATTCTTGTAAAAACCAATCCATCCCATCATTGGGAAGTATTGTCTATAAGAATGATTTCTTTAATATTGAGCCAAAATCCTCTTTCCACCCAATGATCTCCCTACTTATTCTACTCTTAGGGGTCAAGTCGAATAGATTTATATCATCATGACAAGATACTCTTCAAATATTTGTACATATTTGTCATGTCCCCCCATGTCACTCATATTTCATATTTATCTCTTCTTAAGGCTCACCATCACCATTTATTTCAACCAATCTGGAAATGGCACAGTTTCTACTTCCTCTGTTATTTCAATCATCCTTCTTTGAAGTTGGCTCATTTGTCAGCATCCTTTGAAAAATCTGGTCCGGAGTCATGTACCCAACACCCTAGGTACATTCTGAGCAGTGCCAGTACAATAGGACAGCACCTCGCCTCTTCTGAATGCTATCCAGCATAAGATCCAAGATTTCATTTTGACTACCGCATCTGACTCGCACCTCTGACCAAACCTGTCATCTGATCTTTTAAACATGACCTGCTTTCTACCCATATTTATTCATCTTATACTTGTACATGTGAGGCAGGACCATATGCATGCCTTCTCCATTTCCTTCTTTATTATTTGTAGTCCCTGAAAGGAGGCAGTGCATGTGAAAATGCTTGGAAAATTACAAAGGAATCTACAAATACAAGGTATCATTAGAGGAGCAATTCAGGATATGATGGATGTCTCTATCTCTCAGATGTCTCCCTCCCTCTTGAGTGCTGAGAATCTGATTGACATATATAAAATTGCTTTTGAAAAAAGTTTTATTGATGTCTTTTTATCTTCTGCATCACCGTCAGCTTAATTCAGTAACGTAAGAAGCATTTATTAAATGTACTGGGAGGGGCAGCTAGCTGGCTCAGTGGATAGAGAGCTGGAGCTGGAGTCAAGAAGACTTGAGTTCAAATATGATCTCAGACACACTTACTGTCTATGTGTGGCCTGGGGCAAGTCACTTTATACCTGTTTTTTTTTTTTTAATCAACTGGAGAAGAAAATGGCAAACTATTCCAGAATCTTTGCCAAGAAAAACCCATAGATGATATGGTCCACAGGTTTGGGGAGAGAGACAGGGAGAGAGAGAGAGAAAGAGAGAGAGATAGATAGATAGATAGAGAGAGAGAGAGAGAGAGAGAGAGAGAGAGAGAGAGAGAGAGAGAGAGACAGAGAGAGAGAGAGAGAGAGAGACAGAGAGAGACAGAGATAGACAGAGACAGAGACAGAGACAGAAACAAAGAGACATGCCTGAACAACTGAACAATAAATGTACTACTGGGAACTGTGCAAAGAACTGGGCATACAAAAAGAAAAATGAAGGGGTGCCTGCCTTCGAGGAGGTTACATTCAATTGTATGATGCTCCCTTTGGAGAGATAAATAAGCACAAAGTATGATATCCAAGGTAACATGCAAATACAAAGTAACATGGAGGAAGGGAACAAATGGGGAATCAAGAAAGAGTTCATGAAAGATGTGACACCTGAATAATGTTTAAAGAAGTTAGGGATTTCAAGAGTCAGAGGTACACAGAGAGAGATCAGCCTGTGCAAACACACAGAGGCTTGAACTGAAATGTTATAGAAGGGAAAGTGAAAGGACTTTATAGTTTGACTGAAATATAGAGTAAATGAAAATTATTAAAAACTAGGTATGGAAAGGTAAGTCAAGAGTTAGGATGTAAAGGATTTTAAATAGTAAAGAGAATATTTTTTTTTTTATTTTATGAGAAGGGGAGTGGCAAAGTCCAGAGTCCATGATTTAGTAGGATTATTTTGGGAGCTGTGTAGAAGCGATTTTAAGTGAGTAGTCCAATGATGAGGTTAAGGATGAATCTAGGATGTTGGCCATTTTAGGGGAGAGGATTTTTTGATATTTCCCTCTTTTGCAGAGAATTTGACTTTGTTACAAAGAAAAGTAGTTGAACAAACCAAGCAACACAGTGCCAGTACTTAGCACTCTTAGTATCCCTTCTGTATTAGAGGGCTGTTCCTTTATGGATTATGGTAATGAGGAATCAGAGCTGCCTCCCTCCTCTCTTTGTCTCCCTCCCATTTCAGTTAATCTCTTCAGTTGGTGACAAACTGGGATTCAGTTCTGAGTAAGTTTCCTGATATAGCTAATAGATAACTCACTCTTAGAATGGTTGGAACAAGGGGTTCATTTAAGGAAGGGTAGGGATAGGAAATTGGATAGGAGAGAGGTTTTAGGGTTTCCCTGATCTTAAATAATCCTAAATTGAGAATAATATTATAGAGTCTTGAATGAGGGATGTCTTTGAGTCACTTCCTGATACAATAGAGAGAAAATCAGTAAGAAAGGATCTTCTCAGTCCTTACTCCTTCCTATCTCAGGAGAAAGAGCTTTCCAGCAGTTTGGGTGTTTCTTTTTTAACAGTCTCCTCCTGGTTACATTCTTCTCTGGAATGTTCCTTGATTGACATCTTCTGCAAACCTTCATCCATGTTTGCAGGTTTTCTTCAATTTACTCATCTGCACTTTTCTAGTCTGAGAGGAGGATGGTGTGTTTCATTCTTTGTTTTCTGGAGACACTATTTCTCATTGTCTTTACTGTGAGTTTTGCCATATTTTTGCATTGCATTCATTTATATTATTTTAGCTATTTTATATCATATCCTTTGTGTTCTTTTTTCTTCACCCTCTATGCACAGAAAACTTTCCATGTTTCCCTGGATTTCTCAAATTCATTGTTTCTTATTGTGCAATAACATTCCATTAACTTCATATGCAACTTCTCTGGTTATTTTTATTGGCCTTGTTCCTTGACCTGTGCCCCATATCTACCTTGTTCACTCTCTCCTCATCTTTATATATATGTATATATGCCTACACACACATATATATGTTGCATATATGTACACATAGTTATTTGTATATTGTTTCCTCCCCCATTAGACTGTGAGCTAGTAGAGGGCAGGGACCATTCTGGGGGGCCTTTCTTTGTAACCTTAGTGCTTATTTCAGTATCAATCATATAGTAGGTACTTAAGTAATATTTTTTGATGGACTACTATAATTTGTTCAGCCATATATATTATTTCCTAAGGAACATTTTTTTTTCATTTTGATTAGGAAAAAAACCAAAACTATCATCTTCAAATGAGTCTAAGCAGGCAGGGACAAATGGTATTATGATTAATGCAGGTAGGTGATTTTGGTGGATTGAGAGCCATGCATAAAAACAGGAAGTCTGGGGTTCAAGTCCGGCCTCAGTTACTTTTTAACTTTGTGACCCTGGGCAAGTCACTTAACCCCCATTGCCTAGCCCTTTCATTCTTCCAACTTGGAATCAATACACAGTAATGATTCTAAAATGGAAGGTAAGGGTTTATTTATTTAATTAAAGGAGTTTATGAGTTCTAAGAATGTCAGGATTGAATTACACATTCCAAAGACAGGTCCCTAAAGTGCAAATTTTCCATCTAGTGTAGTATAAAGATCACTGGATTTTACATGTTGAATCTTTAATAATAATAACAATATTATCACTAACAGTAATAATCACTAGAATTTTTATGTATATTTTATATATTTATACATTTAAGGTTTTTAAAGTGATTTAGAAATATTATTTTATCTTCCCAACAATATTGGGAGATGGATGCTATTATTTTTTACACTTTTCAGATGAGGAAACTGAGGCAAATAGAGCTTAAGTGACTTCAGGTAAGGTTCTTCCAAGACAACCTTCAAAGGTTCTTTCCTTTGAGCAAATCCTACAATTCCATTCTCCATCCAAGGTCATGCAACTAACAAGTGTCCCAACAGAAACATCAATTTGTTTTATTCCAAGTCCAGCTTTCCATTCTGTCATTTCATTCAGTCTCATGAACTGTTCTAATGGCACATACCTGGGATAGTTAAGTAAATGCAAATGTGAAAAAGTGGCATCAGGGCAGAGCAAATTATCCACATTTAGACCAATAGGAAAAGGCAGAAAAGAAACAATATGACACTAGGCTATTCTTGCTGGCCTGGTGACATGGTGTATCTGAATTCCTTCCTACATGGGGAACATTGCCACAATATGATAACAGTATGTTTATAGTAACCATTAGAATAGGATTGCAGTGACACTTTGGATGATACATAGAAATGAGGAGAGAGAATCAACCAGACCAAACAGCAGGAAATATATGAAAAGAAACAAAGGACTTTTTTCAAAGGGATTCCCAGGATTGACTGTAATTTCACATCTTCTCGTTGAGTATTTTCTCCTATTCTGTGGCATCTTTGGTCCAGAGCTGAAGGAACAGGAAAAAAAAATGCGATTGAGAAGAGTCACCTGTGTAATCTCTGTCTCTCCCCCCCCCCCTCCCCCCCATTTAGCATAGTGGATAGAGTATTGAAATCCTGAGTTTAGGGGTAATTAGATGGTTCAGTAGATAGAGTCAGACTTGGAGTCAGGAGGTTCTGGGTTCAAATGTGACCTGAGACGTTTCCTAGTGTTGTGACTCTAGGCAAATCACTTAACCCCAACTGTCAACCCCTTACTGCCTTAGAACTGATACTCAGTATTGGATTCTAAGAGAAAAAAAAAAGTTTTTTGCTTTTTTTCAAGACCTGATTTCAAATCCTGCTTTAGTTGCTTCCTTGATCCTTCATCATAGGCAAGTTTGTTCCTTTCTTAGCCTCAGTTTTATTATCTGTAAAATGGGAATGTTAATGGCATTTCCCTCCCAGAATTGCTATGAGGATCAAATGATATAACATATACATGCTATTTTGTAAACTTTAAAAGTGTTAAACAAATGCTAGTGAATGATTTTTTCTATTTTTCCTTCTACCCTTCCTTCTTTGCAACCTTTTAATGAAATTGAACCTATCTAATCTAATCCATCAAGAAAACATTCTACTAAGCACTCAGATATTAAAAACAAAGTGAAAAACAGTTGACACTCTCAAAGAGCTTACCTTATACTTGGGAGAATACAAGATACAAATAGATATGCCTACATAAGATAATTTAAGGAGGAAGAGAGTTCTAACAGCTCTAATGTGATCTAACAATGCCAAAGGGAGAGTAAAAATCTTAGGATTTTGAACTAGGGTGCTGGAACTTAGAAGTCATACAATTTAACCATAGGTACTCTTATAGCAGCATCAAAACCACTATAATAACTAATACTTTTAAAATTAAATTAAAAATTTATTATCATGCAAAACACACTTCCATATTGGTCACTGTTGTAAGAAGCCACTCATCCAAAACTAAAACCCCAAACTAAAACCTGAAAGATAGAATGCTTTGATCCACATCCATTGGACTCCAACAATTCTTTCTCTGGAGGTAAATAGCATTTCCTTTCCTAACTCTTTCAGGATTGTCCCAGATCATTGCATTGCTAAGGGTATCCAAGTTTTCACAGAGTAACTAATACTTTTCATGGATCAATCAAATGTATTTTGAGTACATACTATACATAATATAACATAAAGGTGATTTGCTTTTGTGCTTCTTGACCAATTGCTAAAATTGCTGTTTATAGCTTGAGGTTCAGGAAAGACTTCCCCAAGGAGACAGCATATGGATTAAAGCTTGAATGAAATTGTGGATTCTAAGAGACAGGAAAGGAAGTGTGTATTCCAAGAATGAAGTACAGTCTATGCAAAGACTTAGTGGCCAGAGATGGGATATTGATTCTGGAAAATAGTTTGTATGAAATATAGAATGTAGGGGAGGCAATGAGAAATAATATAGACTGGAGCTAGACATGAAGGCTTAAAATGGCAAGCTTAGATTTTTTATTTTATTATCAAAACAAAAAGGATCCTCTGAAGTTTCTTGAGGAGGAGAATAATATAGTCAAATTTGTGCTCTAGGAAGAGTATTTTGACGGCTCTGTATAATATGGATAAGAAAGAGGGAGACACTAGAATCTAAAGACCTAATTAGGAATTGAGAAATAATGATAACCTGCACTAAAATGATGAACATTCATGTGGAAAGGAGGCAGATGTGAGATGTGTAATGGATGTAAAATTGGCACCAGAATGAGTACCAGGAGGAATGGATACAAATATGATGCAGGATGACTGTAAGATTTAAAATTGGTGAAGCCAGGGAAAGGGAAACAATTATGAATAATATACCCAAGTCAACTGGGTTTTATAGAGATTTTAATTAATAATACAATGAGTAATTAAAGGAAAGAGAGAAAAAGGAAATAAGTATGAAGGGCCTTAAGCCAACATGGCCTAGACCTGAGTCTTAGGAGAGAGATCAGTCAGACAGTCTTTTATCACTCACCACAAGATTTGTCTTAGGCAAGGATGTCTGGGGAACAGAGTCTCCCCAGAGGGAGTTCCAGCCAGAGTCAACCTCCCGAGGGACTTCTCAAGAGATCTTCAAAGGGCCTCCTCCAAAAGGATCTATCTCCAAGGATCTAAGGATCTCCAAGCCCCCCTCTCCAAGGATTCTCTCTCCAAGATCCAAGGATCTCCAAGCCTCTAAGGAATCCAAGGAATCTCTTTTGCTCAAGAGATACCTTTTCTTATATAGGGGTTTTTTTTCCTATGTCACCTCCCCTAAGTTCTTCCATCTACCAATCTAGATGTTTCCTAAAAGACAGCCCATCTGAATTCCTGCTAAGTCGACTAATCTCCTCAGTAAGCCTGAACCAGAGAAAATGCTGCTGTGTCGACTAATCCCCTCAGTAAGTCTGAACCAGAGAAAACACAGCTGAGTTGACTAATCCCATTAAGAGAAAACTTGCCCAACCCATTTAGGTACCTAGCATCCCATTGTATCAATTCTAAAATACAGGCATGGCTCAAAGAACTCCTTGCCTTATTATAAGCATGGGTCCAAGTGCTTTCATTGTTTAGCAAGGAGTTTTCTCCCCTAAGGCAGTCTTAAGTATGGGTGGAGTAGAGGTCCTCCCATTTCTGATCCTGGCGAGTTCTCACATCAAAATGGGGAATGTTTCCAGTCCAATGGGGAAATTTTTAACATTCACAAGTCTGAGAAATTTCAAGGTTTACATGACCCTAATTTTGTGTATCTTGGTAACTGGAAGGATGGTGGTACCTTCAATGTAAATAAGAAAGTTTAGAAGAGAGTCAAGTTTTGGGGGAAGAAATAATGAGTCCTATTTTGGACATGTTGAATTCAAGATGCCAGAGCAGGATATGTCAAACAGTGTAATAGTTAGATTAGTTTCTCTACTAAAAGTATTATATTTTATGAGGTTTATTAAGATTATTAGAAATCAAGGATACAAAATAATAAACCACGTGGCCATGGCTGATTTAGCCCCCGTGCTTAGTCTACTCACTACATCGTTGCAATCTCCGAGTATAGGAAGAGACATGTGCTTAGAAGTGGAAGCAGAGAGCCCAAGTAGGCTGTATAGTCAGTTTAAATATCCATTTTGTTCTCAGCCCAGGTGGACATCTCAGGTGAGATTATAGGGCATTCTGGGAAGTGTCAAGGACTTCTGGGGATTGAAGTCTGGGGTTCAAATCTCCATTTTTACAACAGGTACTTTATGATGTGGTGTTGGAGTTTAGGAAATATATTAGTCAGACATAAAAACCTGTGAATTATCTACATGGAGATGATAATTTATTGGATGGGGGTTGATAAGTTCACCAAAGGAGAAGGTGTAGAGAGAGAAAGGCTGGAGTCCTAGATTGAGACCTTGGAATGGGGAATGAGGTAATACTCATATTTAAGGGGTTAGAAGTGAAAGATGATCCAGAAAAAAGCCTGATAAGAAATACTTAATTACCTAGGAAAGAAGAGATCAAAAAGAGTGGAGAGAAGTGAGTGAGCTCTGAGGAAGGAAGTGGTATCCAGAAAGTTGTTGATGAAGATTGGGGATCAGTCAAAATCTGAAGAGAAGGCAAAGTTAAAGACTGAAGAAATGTTCTAATTCCCAAGTCAATTTACTCTCAGAATCTATGGCATTGTGAGTCACTTTTCAAGAGTTTCAATTGCCTTGGCTTCATTTCTACATCTGGGCTCTTAAATTTCACCTATTATTTTGGTCATCAGAGTCTCATATTATCCTCTGGATACAAAGGAAACATTTTTCATAGGCATATACTACTTTCTTTTTTTTTTTTTAATTTTAAATATATTTTATTTGATCATTTCCAAGCATTATTCGTTAAAGACATAGATCATTTTCTTTTCCTCCCCCCCACCCCCCATAGCCGACGCGCAAGTCCACTGGGCATTAGATGTTTTCTTGATTTGAACCCATTGCTTTGTTGATAGTATTTGCATTAGAGTGTTCATTTAAAGTCTATCCTCTGTCATGTCCCCTCAACCTCTGTATTCAGGCAGTTGCTTTTTCTCGGTGTTTCCACTCCCATAGTTTATCCTTTGCTTATGAATGGTGTTTTTTTTCTCCTGGATCCCTGAAAGTTGTTCAGGGACATTACACCGCCCCTAATGGAGAAGTCCATTACGTTCGATTATACCACAGTGTATTAGTCTCTGTGTACAATGTTCTCCTGGTTCTGCTCCTCTCGCTCTGCATCACTTCCTGGAGGTTGTTCCAGTCTCCATGGAACTTCTCCACTTTATTATTCCTTTGAGCACAATAGTATTCCATCACCAACATATACCACAGTTTGTTCAGCCATTCCCCAATTGATGGGCATCCCCTCGTTTTCCAGTTTTGGGCCACCACAAAGAGCGCAGCTATGAATATTTTTGTACAAGTCTTTGTGTCCATTATCTCTTTGGGGTACAGACCCAGCAGTGCTATGGCTGGGTCAAAGGGTAGATATTCTTTTGTCGCCCTTTGGGCATAGTTCCAAATTGCCCTCCAAAATGGTTGGATCAGTTCACAACTCCACCAGCAATGAATTAATGTCCCTACTTTGCCACATCCCCTCCAGCATTCATTACTTTCCTTTGCTGTTATGTTAGCCAATCTGCTAGGTGTGAGGTGATACCTCAGAGTTGTTTTGATTTGCATCTCTCTGATTATAAGAGATGTAGAACACTTCTTCATGTGCTTGTTAATAGTTTTGATTTCTTTATCTGAGAACTGCCTATCCATTTCCCTTGCCCATTTATCAATTGGAGAATGGCTTGATTTTTTGTACAATTGATTTAGCTCATTATAAATATGAGTAATTAAACCTTTGTCAGAGGTTTCTATGAAGATTTTTTCCCAATTTGTTGTTTCCCTTCTGATTTTAGTTATATTGGTTTTGTTTGTACAAAAGCTTTTTAGTTTGATGTAGTCAAAATTATTTATTTTACATTTTGTGATTCTTTCTATATCTTGCTTGGTTTTAAAGCCTTTCCCCTCCCAAAGGTCTGACATGTATACTATTCTGTGTTTACCCAATTTACTTATGGTTTCCTTCTTTATGTTTAAGTCACTCACCCATTTTGAATTTATCTTGGTGTAGGGTGTGAGGTGTTGATCTATTCCTAGTCTCTCCCACACTGTCTTCCAATTTTCCCAGCAGTTTTTATCGAATAGTGGATTTTTGTCCCAAAAGCTGGGATCTTTGGGTTTATCGTATACTGTCTTGCTGAGGTCGTTTTCCCCCAGTCTATTCCACTGATCTTCCTTTCTGTTTCTTAGCCAGTACCAAATTGTTTTGATGACTGCTGCTTTGTAATATAGTTTTAGGTCAGGGACTGCAAGGCCCCCATCATATGTGTTTTTTTTCATTAATTCCCTGGATATCCTTGATCTTTTGTTCTTCCAAATGAACTTTGTTATGGTTTTTTCTAAATCAGTGAAGAAGTATTTTGGTAGTTCAATGGGTATGGCACTAAATAGATAAATAAGTTTGGGTAGGATGGTCATTTTTATTATATTGGCTCGTCCTATCCATGAGCAGTTAATGTTTTTCCAATTGTTCAAGTCTAGTTTTAGTTGTGTGGCGAGTGTTTTGTAGTTGTGTTCATATAGTTCCTGTGTTTGTCTTGGGAGATAGATTCCTAGGTATTTTATTTTGTCTAAGGTGATTTTGAATGGGATTTCTCTTTCTAGTTCTTGCTGCTGAGCTGTGTTGGAGATATATAGAAAAGCTGATGATTTATGTGGGTTTATTTTGTATCCTGCAACTTTGCTAAAGTTGTTGATTATTTCAATTAGCTTTTTGGATGAATCTCTAGGATTCTTTAAGTAGACCATCATGTCATCCGCAAAGAGTGATAACTTGGTCTCCTCCTTGCCTATTCTGATACCTTCAATTTCTTTATCTTCTCTAATTGCTACTGCTAGTGTTTCTAGTACAATGTCAAATAGTAGAGGTGATAATGGGCATCCTTGTTTCACTCCTGATCTTATTGGGAATGCATCTAGTTTATCCCCATTGCAGATGATATTAGCTGTTGGTTTTAGATATATACTGTTTATTATTTTTAGGAATGACCCTTCTATTCCTATGCTTTCTAGTGTTTTTAATAGGAATGGGTGTTGTATTTTATCAAAGGCTTTTTCTGCATCTATTGAGATAATCATGTGGTTCTTGCTAGTTTGCTTGTTGATGTGGTCAATTATGTGGATGGTTTTCCTAATGTTGAACCAGCCCTGCATCCCTGGTATGAATCCTACTTGATCATGGTGAATGATCCTTCTGATCACTTGCTGGAGTCTTTTTGCTAGTATCCTATTTAAAATTTTTGCATCTATATTCATTAGGGAGATTGGTCTATAGTTTTCTTTCTCTGTTTTTGACCTGCCTGGTTTTGGAATCAGTACCATATTTGTGTCGTAAAAGGAGTTTGGTAGAACTCCCTCTTTGCTTATTATGTCAAATAGTTTGTATAGTATTGGGGTCAACTGTTCTCTGAATGTTTGATAGAATTCACAGGTGAATCCATCAGGCCCTGGGGATTTTTTCTTAGGAAGTTCTTTGATGGCTTGATGGATTTCAATTTCTGATATGGGATTATTTAAGAATTCAATTTCCTCTTCTGTTAGTCTAGGCAGTTTGTATTTTTGTATATATTCATCCATTTCTCCTAAATTGGTGTATTTATTGCCATATAATTGGGCAAAGTAATTTCTAATGATTGCCTTAATTTCCTCTTCATTGGAGGTGCTGTCCCCCTTTTCATCTTTAATGCTGTGAATTTGCTTTTCTTCCTTCCTTTTTTTAATTAGATTGACCAGTACTTTGTCTATTTTGTTTGTTTTTTCAAAGTACCAGCTTCTTGTCTTATTTATTAAATCAATAGTTCTATCACTTTCGATTTTATTAATTTCTCCCTTAATTTTTAGGATTTCTAATTTGGTTTTCTGCTGGGGGTTTTTAATTTGATCGCTTTCGAGTTTTTTCAATTGCATTTCCAATTGATTGATCTCTGCTCTCCCTTGTTTGTTAATATGAGCTTTCAGGGATATGAATTTGCCTCTGATTACCGCTTTGGCTGCATCCCAAAAGGTTTGAAAGGATGTTTCGCCATTGTCATTTTCCTTGATGAAATTATTAATTGTTTCTATGATTTCTTCTTTAGCTAAACGGTTTTGGAGTATCATATTGTTTAATTTCCAATTGGTTTTAGATTTGGTTTTCCATGTACCATTACTAATCATTATTTTTATTGCCTTGTGATCTGAGAAGGCTGCATTCATTATTTCTGCTTTTTTGCATTTGTGTGCTATGTTTCTGTGACCTAATGTATGGTCAATTTTTGTGAATGTGCCATGTGGTGCTGAGAAGAAGGTGTATTCCTTTTTATCCCTATTTATTTTTCTCCATATGTCTATTAATTCTAATTTTTCTAAGATTTCATTCACTTCTTTTACCTCTTTCTTATTTATTTTTTGATTTGATTTATCTAAATTTGATAATGGTTGGTTTAAGTCTCCCACTAGTATGGTTTTATTGTCTATTTCTTCCTTCAATTCTCCTAGTTTCTCCATTAGAAATTTGGGTGCTATATTATTTGGTGCATACATGTTGATTAATGATATTTCCTCATTGTCTAGAGTCCCTTTTAACAAAATATAATTACCTTCCCTATCCCTTTTGATCAGGTCTATTTTTGCATTGGCTTTATCAGATATCATGATTACCACTCCTGCCTTCTTTCTATCAGTTGAGGCCCAGAAGGTCTTACTCCATCCTTTAATTCTGACCTTGTGGGTGTCAACCCGCCTCATGTGTGTTTCTTGAAGACAACATATGGTAGGGTTTTGGATTCTAATCCATTCTGCTATTCGTCTACGTTTTATGGGTGAGTTCATCCCATTCACGTTCAAAGTTATGATTGTCATTTGTGGACTCCCTGGCATTTTGATTGCCTTCCCTAATTCTAACCTTTTCTTCTTCGGCTCTACCTTTTAGTCCAGTGATTTACTTTGAATCAGCCCCCCTTGTCCCCTCCCTTGATGTTTCCCTTTTTAGTCCCTCCCTTTTTGTTCCCTCCCCCTCCCCCCTCTCTTTCCCTCCCTTTTTGTTCTCCCTCTCCCCCTCCCCCCCTTGGTTTTCCCTTCTCCTTACCCTTGTTGGGTAAGATAGAATTCAAGATCCCAATGGATCTGGATGTTTTTCCCTCTCAGAGTTGATTTCCCTGAGATTGAGGTTTAAGTAAACCCCCCCCCTCTCTTCCTCTCCTTCTTATAGGAGTTTTCTTCCCCTCCCCTTCCCCTGTGAATCTTTGTGTGAGAACCATTATTCTATTTGGTCTTTCTTTACCCCCTATTTATACATTACATTTTCCCCACATATTAGTATACATAGGTTGATATAAATGTAGTCCTTATAGAAGAGAGTTTGAGTAAAAGAAGATAACATTTTTCCCCTTTCCTTAATATTTACCTTTTCAGGTATTCCTTGCTCTTTGATTTTCGGTATCAAACTTTCCACAGAGCTCTGGTCTTTTCTTTGCAAAAAGTTGGAAGTCTTCTATTTTGTTGAATGCCCATACTTTCCCTTGGAAGTATATAGTCAGTTTTGCTGGGTAGCTGATTCTTGGTTGGAGACCCAGCTCTCTGGCCTTTCTGAAGATCATGTTCCATGCCTTACGATCATTCAGAGTAGAACTTGCAAGGTCTTGGGTGACCCTGATTGGCATTCCTTTATATCTAAATTGTCTTTTTCTGGCTTCCTGTAGGATTTTTTCTTTTGTTTGATAGCTTTGGAATTTGGCAATTACATTCCTGGGAGTTGTCTTTTGGGGGTTTAGTGTAGAAGGTGTTCTGTGAGCTCTGTCAGTGGATGTATTGCCCCCTTGTTCTAGAATCTCTGGGCAATTTTCTTTGATTATATCTTGTATCACCATGTCCAGTTTGGTGTTTATTTCTGGCTTATCTGGGAGTCCAATTATTCTTAAATTATCCCTTCTCCCCCTATTTTCCAGATCTATCACCTTGTCGGTGAGATATTTTATGTTCTCTTCTAATTTCTTGGTATTTTGGCTTTGCTTTATTGATTCTTGCTCTTTTACACGATCATTGTCTTCCAGCTGCCTGATTCTGGCCTTTAAAGCCTGGTTTTCTTTTACAGTTTGGTCAAACTGGTTTTGTAGATGCGTGAATTTCTTTTGCATTATTTCCAACTTTTCCTCCCAGAAGGCTTCCATCTTTTTGGTCATTTCTGATTCAAATTCTTCATAGGTTTGTGGAGAGTTTCCATTTCCTTTGGAAGGTTTTGGAGCATTTTCTTTTATATTATCTTCTGTCTGCTCTGTATTTTGTATTTTGGCTCCATAGAATGTGTCCAAAGTCGCCCCTTTCTTCTTATTTTTCTTGGTATTTTGGGGCTTCTGTGGTTCTGTGGAGTTTGCCATTTCTGAATGTGGAGGATTAGTTTTTCTTGTCTCTTTCTGGTGTTCAGGGGCTTTAGTCCTGGGCAGATAGTTCTATGAGCTTTCCCTGGGTTAAACTGAATATGCCTCACTGGAACTGGAATGGAAGGGTCGGACCACGAGGCCACACTCTCCCCCTGGCTCGATTTCCGGAAGTTGCCTTCAGAATCGCTGGCCGTGAGGCTGTTTCGTCGGCCTGCGGGGGGATGGGCTGCCGCTTCCCCAAGCTCCGAGAGCACAGACTTTCACTGAGACTTGGATAGCAGGATCCAGCCCGTGAGGCTGTCTTGCCCGCCCTGAGGGTTGCTGTTGTTTTGACCAGCTCTCTGCAGCGGAGGCCCCAGGCAGTAACTTTCCCCCTGACCGACCAGCTCTCTGCAGCGGAAGCCCCAGGCAGTAACTTTCACCCGGACTGGGACTTGGGTAGAAGACCCTGAGGGTTGTTGTTCCTCAGACCGTGCTCTCTGAGCCCGGCGCGGCTGCCGCTTCCGGGAGCCTTGGACTCTGCGCTCCTACCCCTGAGGTCCGAGGGATCTCGGGTTCTGGCTTTTAAGGGGAGCCGTACCTTTTGAACCGGGTCCAGGTCCAGGAGGAGGGTTCCCAGGGTCTGTGCTGTTGATCGTTTTGAATTTCGGCGCCTTAGGAGCTTCTAGTTTGAGATCGGTCGGGAAGGGTTTTCCGGAGATCTGAACTTCAGCTTTCTCTAAGCCGCCATCTTAACCGGAAGTCCCATATACTACTTTCTATTTGGAGAGTTCAAAAGCATTATTCAAGAATTATCAGAGGAAAAAATTATTGTGTCACTGAAAAATCCATAACCTCTACCAACAGAGAGGATTGATGCTAAATGAGATAATATCACACAAGAGTCTCCTGCCCTTCTTGATCCTTATCTTCTTGTGCCACACCTCTCCTGAAATGCTATCATTAGAAATATATTTCTTTGAATTGATTTTGTTGTTGAGTCATTTTCAATCATGTCCAGCTCTTCATGATCTATTTGGCATTTGTTTGGCAAAGATAGTGGAGTGGTTTACCATTTCCATTTCTAGCTCATTTTACAGGTGAGAAAACTGAGGCAAACAGGGAGAAATGAATTGCCCAGGGTCAAACAGCTAGTGTCTCAGGCCAAATTTGAAATGAAGAACATGAGAAAGATCTGCTTCTAAGTCCAGTGCTCTATACACTATGCCCCCTACCTGCCCTTTGAATTAATATACTACTTAAAAAAAAAAGATGTCTCTTTCTTGAAGCCTTGACAGATCAAAAAACTGGTCAAAAATGGAAATTTTACAATGTAATTACCTTGAATCAGTTGTTTCTTCTTTTTGGGTCTATTGTCTTACCTATAAAATGAAGATATTGGCCTGGATTAGCTCTAAAGTTCCTTCACAACTAACATCTTATGAACCTAGGAATTAAACGCCATCTCTGAGATTTACTGCCTGTATAACTTTGGTCAAGGCATTTAATTTTTCTTGATCTCAGTTACCTCATCTGTAAAATTAGAGGCTTGCATGTGATCATTTTAAAGAGTCATCATTATTTCATCAAGGACAGGCTATTTCAGACTAACCTTATCTCCTCTTTTTTGACAGAATAATCAAACTGGTAGATGAGCAGCCAGCTTTGGATATAATCTGCTTAAATTTCAGCAAAGAATTTGCTACAGTATCTCATATTGTTCCTGTAGAAAAGCTCAAGAGATGTAGACTAGACAATGATAAAATTAGATGGAGTCAGAACTGGTTGTATAGATGGATTCTTTCGTAAGAATGATCCTTAATAGTTTAACATTAGTGGAGGCCCTCAAAGATATCTGTTTGGCTCTGTGATAAGTTTTTTTTTAACCTCCACTTTCTGTCTTAATATCAGTCCTAAGAAGAAAGAGTTGCAAGGGCTGGGCAACCGGGGTTAAGTGACTTGCCCAAGGTCACACAGCTAGGAAATGGCTGAGTCCATATTTGAATCCAAATCCTCCTGACTCCTGGCTGCCCTAGAATTGATCAGCCACCTTTTGTGTCTACTTGTCACTCAATTCTCACCCATGGTTCCAAGAAACTGTAGCATGCACAACAGCCACATCCTGATATAACCATGTTGATGGATGGGCTAACCCATCTAAGGATAATGGACAGAAATCAAACCCATTGGTGAGTTAAGGGAATTTCTATTCCAAACATATGGAGACTTCCCTGATTGAATGAGTGGATGGAAAGTTTGTTCTAACAACAATCAAGGCAACTGAAGCAGGTGCTGTAGGTCTTTCAGAGCTTGTTCAGACATTGAAAATATCAATATCATCCACTGCATTCTGGGCCATCAATAGAAATCTTGACTTTTGTCTTGCCACTGGAATTTGATGGCCAATGACTTTCTGCTAGTTTGCCTCACTTAACTAGTGAACAAGACATCAATCTGTGATATCACTTGTCCCCTTTGAAATAAAGGATGCCACACATTATTAATATTAAGAATAATACTATTCCCGTTTTAGAGATAAATAAACCAAAGAACAAAAGGGAGAAGTGACTTCTCCATGATCATAATAAATGCCAGAGACAGGATTTGAGCTCAGTCTTCTCTGCCTTGAAGTCTAGTACTCTTTCCACTGTGATATATTGCCTATCCAGGGAGTTTTCACTAAGTTTTGTCCACATTCAACAGCTTTAAAAGTATAGCACCTTCCACAACACACTACTGTGTAAGGTTCTCTGAATCTTGTCCAAAGTTTATCAAATATAGATGTGGCTCCCATCATCAATCATTCCCACTAAAAGTTGTTTCATTCCATCACTTTGATAGGAAATCAATTTTCAATGGAATAAGTGAAATGTGGTTTGGCAGTTAGGAAGGTGAGCATTAATGTGTTTTGATGAGGTTTATTTATTGTGGTCTCTAACGGATCCATTTTTTTAATGATCCATAGTCTCTTTGGAGTCCAAGGTTGCATTCCCTGTTACCCAGGATGCCCTGGGCTTCCCAATGCATTTCATTGATGTGTGGTTAGGAAATGCAAACTAATGTTATTATTAATTATAGAAAGTATAATTAGAGGGCTAGATCTTTGATAAAAAAATGTAGATTCAAAGCATGTTAAAGTTAGACGAGGACTTTGAAATCTCATCCCTCCTCTAGGCAAAATTGAGGTCCCGAGAGATTAGATGATAATAAGAATGATTATAACTGACATTTATATAGGACTTTGAGAGCTGCAAAATATTTAACTTATAATATCTCATTTTAATCCATACAACAGCCTCATCTCTACATGCTAGATATGATAGGTATTATTATCTTAGTTTTATTAAAGGGGAAACTGAGGATGAGAGAGGTTAATTGACTTGCCTAAGGTCACATAGTTAATAGTCTAGTCAGGCATGTAAATCAGGGCTTTTGATGCCTTATCTGATGCTGCACTACAAGTTGTTCTCCTGAATTCATTCCATAAATATTTCTGGAGCTCCTGTTAAATGTAAAGATAAAATCCATAAGAGGCAAAAAGGGAAAGGAGGTTAAGTGATTATCCAAGGTCATACTGCTATTTAATGACAATTCAGTATATCTAGTCCTATGAGACAAAAAGGTGGGCCCCTAATCTTCAATTTTTCTTTTTTTCCCCTTTTAACCCTTACCTTCTGTCTTGGAATAAATAGTAAGGATTGTTCCAAGGCAAAAGAGCAGTAAGGGCCAAACAAATGGAAGTAAGTGACTTGCCCAGGGTCACAGAGCTAAGAAGTGTTCTGAGGCCAGATTTGAACCCATGATGTGCCATCTTGAGACTTAGCACTCAATCCACTGAGCTACCGACCTGCACACTTTAATTTTTTCTTTGAGGAAGGGAAATAGAGTCATGTACAAGAAAGCTTTAGGAGACAGTATGGTATAGTGAAAAGATCTTTGGACTGGGAGCCCAACAATCTAGTTTCAATTTCTAGTTCTGCAGTTGAATAGATTACATCTCTCTGCATTTTAATTTCTTCATATGTCAAGCAAGGGCATTAAACTAACTAATCTCTAAAGTGTCTTCCAGATCTGTCATTCCACAGTTTAAGTACTGGAATCTCTCTGAAGCAGTAGCCATGTTTTCATGGGCACACAATTAACTGTAACATTCTAGAACACTCAGTCATGTATGGTGAAAGTTAATAGGGGGCAAATGCAAACATAAAAGGGATATAGGTTCAACAAATACTTGCATAAATGCCTGGGAAGTCAAAAGACAGAATGAGAGGTACTACATGTGTATTGAAATATTAGGAAAAGTGAATATATTAAATATTCTCTTTCCCTTTCTGCTATTGAATTCCTATCTATCTTTTAAGGCTAGGAACTAAACCTGTGTGTTCATTGGTATAATGAGTTCCCCAATAAGGAAACTCTTCCTGATAATGCCTTTTGGTACCTTCTCTGTGACTTAGCCTTGGAGAGTTGCCTAGATCAGTAAGAGCTTAATATAGTCAGTATGGCTCAGAAGTGGGATTGATCCCAGGGCTTTTGTCTTCCAAGTCCCCTTACTATCCTCTATATCACAGCTTTTTGTTTCTGGCTCCTCTTTTAGGAAACTCTCCCTGATGCCCTTTATCAGTGAAGATATCATCTACAGAAATAAAGAATTTATAGATAATTCACTAATCATAGTTACTTTTTGTAGTAGAAAAAAACCCCTGGAAACAATGGATCACCATTTATTGGGCAACAGATGAACAAATTGTGTTATAAAAATGTCGCTAAAAATTACTAAACCATAAGAAATAATGAACATCAGAGATATTTTTAAATAGAAAGGTATGAATGAAGTGATAGATAGTGAAGAGGAAGTCAAAAGAATAAAATATACAAGGGCTATTATAACATTGAGGCATCTAGATGGAGCAGCGAATAGAGCACCAGGTTTGGAGTCAGGGAAACCTATCTTTCTGAGTTCAAATCTGGCCTTGGACACTTACTAACTGTGTGTCCGAGGGAAACGTCATTTAACTCCCTTTGCTTTAGTTCCTCATCTCTAAAATGAGCTGGAAGAGGAAATGGCAAACCATTCCAGGATCTTTGTCATGAAAATCCCAATTGGAGTCATGAAGAGTTGGACTAAACTGAAAAACAAT
This sequence comes from Monodelphis domestica, assembly GCF_027887165.1. Lineage (NCBI taxonomy): Eukaryota > Metazoa > Chordata > Mammalia > Didelphimorphia > Didelphidae > Monodelphis > Monodelphis domestica. The sequence continues at coordinate 54,167,986 of NC_077232.1, forward strand.
TAAATGACAAATGGTAAAATTATGGTAAAAACAAGCTGAATGGCAGTGGAACTCAGATTTATTGAAGTGACTGATTTTGATCAAGGAGATAAAGTGATGAAATATACTGTACTCTTCTAGATCAAACAGTAGAATACTACTGTTATAGAGGGGGAGATAGAGTAAACTTGTCAGTTGATTTTTCTTAATTGTTTTCCTTTGTTCTAAGAAAGTGTTCACTTGGGAGGAGGTACATTGATATAAAAAGTCACTTAAAACACTAATTAAAAAAAAAAACAACTTAGCTTGAGTATCCTCCAATGTCAGACCCACAATTCTTCCCTAAGTCAGTTCTCACAGGCTTTTAGCTTAGTACTGCATGCTGGGTTGGAGGCTTTGCTCAGCTGGTTAAGTCTTTGAGAACATGAGGTTGCCTCCAAGTCACAAAGACACAACAGAGAAAAAAAGAGTTCTGTTGAGAAAACTGTAAAAATATATAGAAACGGGGGCAGCTGATTGGCTCAGTGGATTGAGAGCCAGGCCTAGAGAAGGGTCCTAGGTTCAAATGTGGCCTCAGACTCTTGTTAGCAGTGTGACCCTGGGCAAGTCATGAGCCCCATTGCCTAGCCTTTTCTACTCTTCTACCTTAGAATCAAGATGTGTAAAGATTAAAATTTAGGGGAGACGGGGAGACTGAGGCAGGTAGAAATTAGTTTCTCTCTGCAAGGAGTATTATATTTTTTTAGAGGTTTATTGAAGATTAAGGATTAAAGAAAATACAGGATAAGAGACACGTGTCCAGGCCATAGAGTGGCCTAGACACAACCTCACCTACATTATGAAAAAAGCCAGGCCTGCCCCAAAATGGAAGTCCAAGAGTCAAGAGAGAGCCTTTGAATCAGCTTAAATACCTTCTCAATCTCGGCCCAGGTGAGATTACAAGGCATTTTGGGGAAGTGGAGCAAAGCCTCGTGGGGATTGTAGTCCTGTATTCGAGTCTATTTTTTACATTCCTCCGTTTGATCGTTTGAAAAAAAATTATTTTTTTTTCCAAAGGATCATGAAAACGTAATCAATTTAAAGATTACAATAATTTGAGGATAAGAGAAACAAAAGAATAAAACCAATAATTGCTGAACGCATTGACAAAAAGCCAGTTGGGGGCAGTCATGCTATTCTTATTATATAATATTTCTTCCCTTTGACATACAAATTTATTATCTGGAGGGGAAAACCATCAGTCCAAGTGGCCATGTGATAGAAGAGCATGAGAAATGCCAACTATGAAGGATGACATTCTTTTCAGTGTGTAACAAAAATGGCATATGGGGCACATGGAGAGAACAAAGAGGGACAAATGAGCCAATGAAGGTAGATAGAGCAGAAGGAATAAATTCAAACTTGTTTCACTTCAGATGGCTCCTTAAATAGTTAAAATGTGTTTGGTAGTGGGTAAAGAGGATAGAGTGCTGGACTTGAACTCAGGAAAAGCTGGGTAACCTTGGACAAATGTCTTAACCTTTCTCAGCCTTCACTTTGTTTGTAGGCAGGAACTTTATATTCTTCTTCTTTGTGTCTATCATTATTGTGTGTGTATATCTGTGTAGTATGGTGCTCAGTAAAATCTATTGAATTAATGAATTATATTTTCTTTGTCAGACTGTTATATATATTAAAATTTTTTTTTTAATTTATTGAGTCAATTTAGAACATTATTCCTTGGTTACAAGAATCTTATTATTTCCCTCCCTCCCTTCCCCCCCCCCCCCTTCCCATAGCTGATGCACAATTTTACTGGGTATTACTTGTGTCCTTGATCAAAACCTATTTCCATGTTGTTGATGTTTGCACTAGGATGTTCATTTAGTCTACATCCCCAAACATATCCCCTAGACCCATGTATTGAAGCAGTTGTTTTTCTTCTGTGTTTCTATTCCCACAGTTTTTCTTCTGAATGTGGATAGTGTTCTTTCTCATAAATCCCTCCAAGTTGTTCAGGATCACTGCATTGCTACTAATGGAGAAGTTCATTACATTTGATTGTACCACAGTGTATCAGTCTTTGTTTACAATGTTCTCCTGGTTCTGCTTCTTTCACTTTGCATCAATTCCTGGAGGTCCTTCCAGTTCCCATGGAATTCCTCTACTTTATTATTCCTTTGAGCACAATAGTATTTTTATTTTTTTTAGTTTTTAAAACATTATTTTATTTGGTCATTTTCATACATTATTCATTGGAAACAGATCATTTTTCCCCTCCCCTCCCTCCCACCTATCCCCCCCCCCCCTTCCCTAGACCCACAATTCGTCTGGGTATCACGTGTGTCCTTGCTCTGAACCCATTTCCTTGTTGTTGGTATTTGCATTAGGGTGCTCATTTAGTGTCTCTCCTCGATCATGTCCCCTCAACCTCTGCAGTCAAGCAGTTGCTTTTCCTCCGTGTTTTTACTCCCTCAGTTTGTCCTCTGCTTGAGGATAGTTTTTTTTTTTTCTTGTAGATCACTGCAGATTGTTCAGGGACATTGTAAAGCCATTACTGGAGAAGTCCATTACATTCTCTTGTACCACAGTGTATCAGTCTCTGTGTACAATGTTCTCCTGGTTCTGCTCCTCTCACTCTGCATCACTTCCTGGAGGTTGTTCCAGTCTCCATGGAATTCCTCCACTTTATTATTCCTTTTTGCACAATAGTATTCCATCACCAACATATACTACAATTTGTTCAGCCATTCCCCAATGGAAGGGCATCCCCTCATTTTCCAATTTTTGGCCACCACAAAGAGTGCAGCTATGAATATTCTTGTACAAGTCTTTTTCCTTATTATCTCTTTGGGGGTACAAACCCAGCAGTGCTATGGCTGGATCAAAGGGCAGACAGTCTTTTATCGCCCTTTGGGCATAGTTCCAAATTGCCTTCCAGAATGGTTGGATCAATTCACAACTCCACCAGCAATGCATTAATGTCCCTACTTTGCCACATCCCCTCCAGCATTCATTACTTTCCTTTGCTGTCATGTTAGCCAATCTGCTAGGTGTGAGGTGATACCTCAGAGTTGTTTTGATTTGCATCTCTCTGATTATAAGAGATTTAGAACACTTTTTCCACAATAGTATTCCATCACCAACATATACCACAATTTGTTCAGACATTCCTCAATTGAAGGGCATCCCCTCACTTTCCAATTTTTCTGCCACCACAAAGAGAGCAGCTATGAATATTTTTGTACATGTTTTTTTTTCTTTATTATCTCTTTGGGGTACTATGTGCTATGGCTGGATCAAAGGGCAGACACAGACTGTTATATTTTTGATTAAGCTGTAGTTTTTAGTTGAGACACATTGCACTGTTTTACTATCTGTCTGTAACTTTTCACCCTCCTTTGTTGCATTATGATTTATTTCCTCCTTTTTCCCTTTCCCCATCTCCACCAAGGATAGTTGTCTCCTCATCTGTGCTTCTTGTCTCTCTTTCTTCCTCCATGCCTGCATCACACTATATTGGGAATCATTCAACATGTTGGAGACCTCAATTCAGGTCTCTTGACATTACACTGGAAAATAGAGACCATTCAACACAATCTCCCTCTTCTCCCTTTTGTAATAGATGGTAATTCTGAGGGTGTATATTGATTGTATACTAGATAACTAATGGATCAAGTTTGCCTACCTTCCTCCCTTGATATCCTCCCAGTTTCCTCCCTCTCTTCAGAAGCCTTTCAGCTTCCCCCTCCCCTCTTTCTTCAGTTTCCCTCAAATCACTCTTTTTTTCTTTTCTCAAGTAAGGGTTTATTTGGGGAAGACAGGACAAGGGTAGAGGATAAGGTAAGAGGGATGGGGTTTCCCTATTCTCTAAAATGAGGGTTAGGAGGATATTGGGAGAAATAACAATCCAGTCACTCTTGTGAAACAGAGTCCGTCAGAGAGATGAGGACAACTGTCTTCTTCAAATACAACTAGTTTCTTCTTTTCTTCACCTCAACCAGCCAGCAAAAACCTCTTTCTCCACATCAGCCAAATGGAATCTTCATTTTGACTGATAGATGATGTCCTTTGCATTCATTGTAAATTCTCTCCTCCACACTTTCTTCTTATCTCATATCTCCCTAACATTATGCCCTTCTAGTTAAAGGAGGCAGAGGAAGAGAGGTGGGAGAAAAAGCAAAGCCATTTATATAGTGCCTTCTATGTACCAGGAACTGAACTAAGATCTTTTTGAAAATATTACCTCATTTGATCCTTACAACATTCCTGTCAGGTAGATGCTGTTATCTCCATTTTACAGGTGAGAAAACTAAAGCAAACAGAGGTTAGGTAACTTGCCCACAGTCACACAGCTAGTACCTATCTAAGATTGGATTTTATCTCAGATCTTCTTGATTCCAGGTCCAAATCTCTATCCACTGTGCTATCTTGCTGAGGAGAATAAATAGAACATTAGATGGGAATTCAGGAAGGCCTGAGTTCAAATCCAAATGCATACTAGTTCTGTGTCTCAACTTAGGGCATCAGTTCCCTCTCTGTAAAAAAGAAAGAATTAAACTCTCTAGCTTCTAAATTCTCTCCTTCAAAATTTCTGATGCTGTGATCCTCCTTTACTTCAGTCTTTGATGAAAGTTGCCTTTTGTCTTGTAAAGGTCCATCTTCTACAAGTCACCTTGATCCTATCACTTACTGTTTTTTCTCATTAGTGTAAGATTTAAAATGGTTGAAGGCCTTAAACTGTAACAGTTAAAAGAGTGATGTTGTAAACTGTAGTGAGTTAAAATGGTGGAAGATATAAATTGTGATAGATATAAGAGAGGGTGAGTAAATTTGACTGCAGAAAATATGTTTCATTACAGTGTCTTGGTTTTTAAATCAAATATAAGGTGGTCACCAGGGAAATATTCCCAATTATTCAAACACCCAAGTCAACTGGGTTTTATAGAGATTTTAATTAATACAAATGTGGAATTAAAGAAAATAGAGAAAGAGAGAAAAAGGAAATAAGTATGAAGGGCCTTAAGCCAATATGGCCTAGACCTGAGTCTTAAGAGAGAGAGATCAGTCAGTCAGTCTTTTAACACTCACCACAAGGTCTGCCTAAGCAAGGATTCTAGTGACACCAGGCCAGCATCATCTCAGCTGCTTTCACCAGCTCCCTCCTCCATCTGAATGTTTCAGAATCACTTCTAGCTCTTTTCTGAGCTCTCATTTTTAAGGGCAAAATCTCCTATGTCACCTCCCCCAAGTTCTTCCATCTACCAATCACTGTAGATGTTTTCCAAAAGACAGCCCATTTCGAATTCACAGCTGAGTAGATTAATCTCTTCAGTAAGTCAGGAAAAAAAATGCTGCTGTGTCAACCAATTTCATCAAGAGAAAATCTCTAAGTTTTCACCTTTTAGGTCTAAGTAGTTTACAAGTTGCCCCACCTTTATAGGCACTTAGCATCCCATTGTATCAATTCCAAAAATAGGCATGGCTCAAAGAACTCCTTTCCTTTATAAGTATGGTTTTCAAGTACTTTCATTGTTTAGCAAGGAGTTTTCTGCCCTAAAGTATACTTAAGTACAGGTGGAATAGAGGTCCTCCCATAGCAACGAGTTTTTCTCCCCTAAAGCAGTCCCAAGTAGGGATGGGGTAGAGATCCTCCCATAGCAAGGAGTTTTCACATTCAAGTAGAGTACTCACTATCTGGTAGGGAATTATTTCAAGTAGGGAATTGGAGGATTCCTCAATGTGGAGTAAAATTTTTAACATTCATAAGTCTGTAAAATTTTAAGGTTTACATTAGCATCCTCTCCACCTAAAGCCTTTAATTTCCCTCTATTGATTTCTTCTTTGGGGATGCCAAATATGTCAACTATTTTCCACACTAAAATAAAATAACCCCCAAATTCTAAAATCTTCATTATATCCTCCTACACTTTGTAGAAATTCTCTTCCCTGTTCTCTCCTCCATTAAACTTAAAAAAATTTTATTCTTTGCATCTCCATTTTCCCTCTCATTCTCTTTTAAACCCTCTGCAATCTGGGGTGGCATTATTCAACTGAAGCTACTCCCTCTAGAAAGAGCAGTAACCCATTATTTATCAAATTCTCCTCCTTGATTTCTTAGCAGCACCTGACATTTATGACCATATTTTCTTCCTACATACTCTTTCTTCTCAAGATTTTTGTGACATTACTCTCTCGACTCTCCTAATTGTCCAAATACCCGCTTCTTAGGCTCCTTTTCTTTATCTTCATCTTTGGCATAACTAGGAATTTTATGGGTATCTCAGGTTCTTTCTTGGGCCTTTCTCTTTCCATATTATTCTCTCCCTTGGTGATCTCATCAGTTCCCATGGGTGCAATTATCACCTCTATGCACATAATTCCTAGACCTATATATCTTACTCTCATCTTCCTTGAACTCTATTCTCATTATAACTAACTGCTTATTATACCTTTCAAACTGCATGTTCTGCAGGCAGCTCAAACTCAGCATGTCAAAACAGAACCTATTCATTTTTTGCTCTTCCAAACCTCTCAATTGTTTTATTTAACACTATCTTTTTAGATCCACAATGTTTTATCCACCTTCACTCTTTAATCTCCATTTCCACATATTCATTCACCTGCCAAATTTTGATCTTTCTTTTAAAAAATAATTTATTGAGATTTTATTCTTTTACTGAAAACATATAGATTTCATTGTCTTCCATTTTTTTTTTGGTTACCACAAAATGAACTGCTAGAAATATTTTTGTACATAGATGACTTTTTCCTTTCTTTTTTTCTCTTTTGAGTATAGGGTGATGCTGATATACCTGGGTCAAAGTACACACACACACATACACACACACACACACACACACACACACACACACACAGTGTTTACAGTGTTTACTAACTTTTGATGAATAATTCCAAATTGTTTTCCAGATAGCTTGTATCTATCCACGTTCCACCAGCAGTAGATCAATATGCATATTTCCCCATAGATCTTCCGATATTTATCATTTTCCTTTTTTTGGTAATCTTTGCCTTGCTGATAGGTGTGACAGAGACTGGAACTAAAGAAAAAGTGCCAGCGTGAAGAGTGTGTGAAATTGATCACCTCGACGAGGGAGGGGCTCCAGGAGTTTGGAATCTTGAGGAGGAGAAGACTCTGGCTGGTAAGAGGAGTTGCTCCTCTCTGTCTGAAGAAATTGAAGACAGAAGGTGGGAAAAGAACTTCTCCTGAGAGTTACCCACTTTTCCTGCTGGTGACTGGAAATCTTTCCCCTCAACACTTCCCAATTGAAGGGACTTTCTGAAGAGTAACCTGAGCAGACTTTACCTCAGCTCCTGTTGCCCAGGGGTGAGTCAACCTGACTTTCTCTCAGGGGGCTCAGGCTGCCAAGGCCTGAGTTCCCCCCAGACTTGAGGAGAGAGGGGAAAGGGTTTAGATAGAGACAAGGACCCCCTTCCCCACTTTCCTTTTCCCATTTTTCAGTGTTAGTTATTCCTTTGTATTACTTTGATTGAGTTGACATTAAAATAGTTATCTTTTCCACAAGTTGAGTGTGAGTGAACAGATCAAGGGGAGACCCTTTGGTCTCAAATAGTAGAGGGGGGACAAGAGGGACAAGAGTGAATTGGGGAGAGCAGTTTTGGCTAAGGAGGGAAGGCAGGAGGGGGAAAATCTTCAAACCCCCTCTCCTCTCTCTGAGCCAACCCTAAACATCAGCTGTCTCCCCTGTATACTACTTTGAGAAGGGGAAGTTCTCCTCTCTATCACCCTCTCTATACTGAAAGACTGAACCCTTCGAGTACAAATTAACCCCCTTTTATAATACATAGGTGAGTATGAGATGTAATTATTATTACTTTAATTTGCATTTCTCTAATTAGTAATGATTTGGATCATTTTATTTTACATTACTATAAAAAAGCTTGATTTTCTTCCTTTGAGAACTGTCTTTTCATATCTTTTAGATCATTAATCAATTGGGGAATGGTACTTTTTCTTATAAAGTTAAAGCAGTTTCCTATATATGTTGGAAATTTATCAGAGAAATCTGCTTCAATCTTCCCCACCCTATTCCTAATCAGTTTCCCTTTTAAACTTAGATTTATTAGATTCATTTGTATAAAAACTTGAACATTTTTATGTAATCAAAAGATCCTTTTTTCTTCTGTGATATTTTATATTCTTTGTTTAGTTGTGAACTTTTTTCTTCTTAATAGAGCTAATAGTTATTCCCCCCATAGTTCTCTAATTTGTGTTGTGACTTTTTACATATGAATAATTTTTCTACTGAAAGTTTATTTTTCTATAAGGTGTGAGGTCTAAATCTAATATTTTTTGATGCTTCTATCCAATTTTCCCAGAATTTTTTGTTAAATTTGTTGTTGTTATTCAGCCATTTTTTACTCATGCCCAATTCTTCATGATCCCATTCAGGGTTTCCTTCCTTCCTTCCTTCCTTCCTTCCTTCCTTCCTTCCTTCCTTCCTTCCTTCCTTCCTTCCTTCCTTCCTTCCTTCCTTCCTTCCTTCCTTCCTTCCTTCCTTCCTTCCTTCCTTCCTTCCTTCCTTTCTTCCTTCCTTCCTTCCTTCCTTTCTTCCTTCCTTCCTTCCTTCCTTCCTTCCTTCCTTCCTTCCTTCCTTCCTTCCTTCCTTCCTTCCTTCCTTTCTTTCTTTCTTTCTTTCTTTCTTTCTTTCTTTCTTTCTTTCTTTCTTTCTTTCTTTCTTTCTTTCTTTCTTTCTTTCTTTCTTTCTTTCTTTCTTTCTTCTTCTTTACAAATACAATATTCATTTATTTTCCCCTTTTCTTTTTTTCTCTTTGAGAAAACTAGTTTTATTTAAAAATTTTTAAAATTAATTTATTTAGTCAATTTTGAACATTATTCCTTGGTTACAGGAATCATATTGTTTCCCTCCCTCCCCTTCCCCTACCCTTCCTGTAGCCATAATTTTACTGGGTATTACATGTGTCCTTGATCAAAACCTATTTCCATGTTGTTGATGTTTGCACTAGGATGTTCATTTAGAGATTACATGCCCAGCCATATCCCCTCGACCCACGTATTCAATCAGTTGTTTTTCTTCTGTGTTTCTACTTCCACAGTTTTTCCTCTGAATGTGGATAGTATTTTTTCTCATAGATCTCTCCAAGTTGCTCAGGATCATTGCATTGCCACTAATGGAGATCCATTACATTCAATTGTACCACCGTGTATCCGGCTTTGTGTACAATGCTCTCCTGGTTCTGCTCCTTTTGCTCTGCAGCAATTCCTGGAGGTCATTCCAGTTCCCATGGCCATTCAGGGTTTTCTTATCTAAAATATTGGAGTGATTTGCCATTTCCTTTTCTAACTTATTTTACAGAGGAGGAAACTGAAGCAAAGAGTTAAGTGAGTTACTCACAGTCATACAGCTGGTAAAAGTCTAAGGTTGGATTTGAACTCAGTTCTTCTTGATTCCTGTAGCATCCCAAGCATATTCACATCTATGAAATAGAGATGACTGTATTATTACTGTGTCTCCAAGCATGAGGCTTTACCGATAAGGTTTGTGAAGGTAACCTTGACCTGATCACGAGACCTATTGCCCAACACAAGTCCATTAACATGTTCGGAGACTTGCCCGGGAAAGCGCGGTTATGTCCTACACGCCCAAAGGTGTTCCCTCTACCTTGCCACCCAATCTTAATTGTCTATACTTTGTGATGTGGTTACTACGTCCGTGGGAGTACCGCCCAAGCAGGACATGAATAAATTCAGAGGCAATCCCATGAACTTCCTCTTGGCCTTTCTCCCTTCCATGGAGCTCCACTGGGCTCCTCTATGACTATGTCTCTCTCTTCTTGACCTTCTCCTTCCCCGAGGCTGTAACCATCTCGGCCTTCATTCTCTATCTTAATCTCCTCAACCACCTTGTATTCCATTATCCTCATTTTCCACCTTAAGGAAAATCATAGGGGTTGCCTGCCCTATCCAATCACTGATTTGTCCGTGTCTTTCATTTCCACCCTGGTTCTCGGTTCCTACCTCTCCTCGGGTCCCATCACAAAGGTGAGCCCCTTTCCCTTGTGGGACCCTGCTGGTCAGGGAAGTCCATTAAGGAAAACCCCACAATTCCAAAGCCCAAGACATCTAGAGGTGGGACAGTTGATAGAGCACCGAGTCTAGAGCAAGGAAAATGTGAGTTCAAATTAAGCTTCAAAGGCCTACTACCTGAGTAATTCTGAGCATCATTTTACGTCAGTTTGCTTCAATTTTCCCAATTGTAAATTAGGATATAATAACACCTACTTTACAGAGTTATTGCAAGGATCAAATGAGATAATATTTGCAAAATGATTATCACAATGACTGGCACATAGCAGGTGCCTAGTAAATGCTCAATTAACTTCCCCTCCCTCAGCATCCCTCTCTCTCTCTCTCTCTCTCTCTCTCTCTCTCTCTCTCTCTCTCTCTCTCTCTCTCTCTCTCTCTCTCTCTCTCTCTCTCTCTCTCTCTCTTTATCAGACTGATTTACAAATGTTTCAAGGTTTTTCTCAATTAAAAAAGAAAAAAGGAAATAGGCAGATTTCTTTCATTTTCTAGGAAGGCTAAATTTTGATTAACATGTAATCAAATGAAAGGTTCAAAGATTAGATTACGCATTTATGAAGTACAGTTATTCCTTCCACATCATGACTACCTCCATCTTGGTTCTGATTTATTGTGGGTCTTCTTAAGAAGTTAAGTGGGAATTTTTGGAGATTTTTATGGAAGTTGCATATAACATACAAAGGTCAGTAGATGACCCAGAAAAATTATAGAAACTCAGAAATGCATACTTAACCTAAGATGTACAACAAGATACTGTAAACACCCCATAAAAGAAGAAAAAAAAACAACTTCAGGATTTTTTTTTCTGGTATGAAGGAGGATCAAAAAATTTACAAAGATTTTCCAGATTGACAGGGTGCTGCACCCCTAACCCCATGATGTAGAAGGGATAACTGTACTTACTATGTGCCTGGCATTGTGCTTATTCTTAGGGAACACAAATACAAAAAGAAAGACAGTCCCTGCCCTCAAAAGGGATGACAACATAGAATAAGGAGGTCCTTCTCTGGTGTGTTCATTCCTTCAAGGAACCTCTATTTTAAGAAGCACCCACCAAGTACTGTCTTCCAACCTAATTTATCCCTTAACTAACACAGGATTATTTTCTTTTTCATTTCTGCCTCAGAGCCTCTCTTGAGCTGATAATACCATCCCTGTGGCTTCTTACTCTAATTGGTGTATTCCTTCCTGGAATATCATCATACCCACCTGGTATACCCACCCAGGCATAATCACTTGCAAACTAGATCACATATTATAAGATAACATGGTCTCTATTTATTATGTAAAAAAAAAACCCATATTATTTGCAAGAATATATACTTTTAAATTAATTAAATTAAATTAAAAGAATTTCTCATGTGTAGATTAATACTATTTAAGAACCCAACCACAAATATAATTCCTTGGGGACCTCATTAATTTATTAAGGAAGGTGATATATCTTCACCAAAGAAATCTGTCACTGCCATGGAAGACATTCTATTTGGGGAACAAATGGAAGGGAGATTTCTAGTATATGATGAAATCCTTTGGATTCGCCTCTTCATAGGTGTCATTTTATTGATTTTATCAAGCTCCAAAGCAAGATGATGCCTCTCCAATGAAAGCTATGATTAAACAAAAGAGACTGGCTTAACAATTCGTGGAAGAAAACCAAATGGATAAAAAAGCTTATTGGAAAATGGCATACTGATGAATGGCCATTCCCCCCCCCCCCCCCAATTTAACATGTCAGTACAGCTATTTAGGACACCACTACTGCTGGGAAATAAATTGCACCTCAGATTTAGTAGAAGAAAGGAAGTAGACTGAATTGATTTTGGCAAACTGTTCAGGACTCTCAATAGTCTCCATCACAAAAACTGACCTTGCTAACAGTAATGTTCTCATGAAGCTACTGCATGATTGTCAACCTTGGAACACCACAATCTCTGAATAATAATTATCATTGATGACTAGAGGACAATAAAGCAATGCATGGTGGGTATGAATAGGTTGGAGCCCATTTCCAATGATGACTATAGTTTTCTTGTACGTATAAAAGAATAAATGTATGGTTAGAAAAGGAAGTGTAGCAGTCATACAATGACAGCCAAGGAAAACAGACGGAGAAATTGAAACACTGGTACCCAAGGAACGAGAAAAACTACCTTGGATGAGGATTCTTGTTGAATCTATTATCTATGAAGGAACTATGGGAAAACTTTTATTAGAATTATTTAGTATGAGAAGGTATTGTGTTAGGATTTGCACAAATGAAACAAGTAGTGATATACATGAAATAAATCAGAGATCCATTGGGTCAACTGAATAAATACACCTTTTCTTTAATACATAGTAAAAAACTTTATGTATAATGGGAGTTTAATAATGTTGGTTGAATTTGAACAAATTATAGAAGACTTAAGTCCTTAGGCCAATTCTTGTGAGTTGCTCCTTCAAAGACCATGTTGTATGTTAATATTTTGGGGATATTTTCCCTTTATTAATAGGTAAACTTCAAAAAAGCATTTGGGCATGGTGGAGTTGGCATGAAATAAAATGATAGCTTTTGTAAAAATTGTCACAGCACCATTATATGTAATCTGTGAAAATAATAAGAAATAACACAAAGTTCAATATGAGAAGAATACGGAAATTGTTAAATTGTGATACATCCCTATAATCAAATGCATTAATGAACTTGAGACCAATAAGTATGAAAAATATACAGAAATATAGGAAGATGTTTATGAAAAAGGATGAATCAGAACCAGAACCAGAACCAAAAGAGAAGTCTACACTAATTACAACTTTCTAAGAGGAAAAACATGTAAGAATTAATGAATAAAAAATCCTGAGGACTTAGGAGAATCTGAAGAATTACTATGACACTTCATGCATTGAAATTATTTAACTTAATTGTAAATAATTACTAGATAATTAAAGTTGTTTGTATTGTCATTGTTAAGCTTTTAGCAAAACACTAACACAATAACTTACAGTATTTCATAAATAAACTGATTTATAGTTGCAATGTTCTTAATAAATATTTCTACTATTGATTTTTACAGCTGCCATGCAAGGTATATAATATAAGTATTGTTATTCTCATTTTATCAAGGAGGAAATTGAGTCTTGTAGAGGGGAAATTAAAGGTGTGTATGATTAATGTTGAGTTATTTCACCTCTCTGAAGCTCTGTTTCTTAGTCTATAAAATGGGAGAGCATTCATGAAACGATCTCTAAGTTTTATTTTATCTCTAATTTTCTATGATCGATTATCTGAGGAAGAAGGAATTAGTACAAATCGAACAAGCTCCCTCGTGAAGTGGAACAACTTGTTATTGTAGAGTCAGGAGACCTGAATGTTAGTTTCCATTCTTTTCACTGATAGCTAAGTAATTTTTACAAGTCACTTTATGTTTCTGGGTCTTAGGCTCCCTTTCTGTAAAATGAAGGAATTGGACTAGATGGATTCTAAATGTCTTCTGGGTTTAAGATTCTGTGATTCAATCCTTTGTAGGGATTCTGATCTCTCACAGAGTTGGGTTATTTAAACATGACCTATGACCTGTCAAGCAGACTAGCTAATAAAGATGAATAAAAATTCTGCTTAGAAATTACCCTAGGGATGTTTTTCATATTGAAAAAGAGCTATATCATGGTAAAGTTAGTCATTTATGGGCTCAGCTGTTATATCTTCTCAAACAAAATTTTAAATGATATTAAACTGAGGAGAATGGAATTGGGGAAAGGACAAATAAGGAGAACTGACAGAATCTTCTGCCTGTCTGTAGCAATATATTTTGTTCTGAAAAATTTTCTAGGACACCTGCTACCCTGGGTGTATGACCTCTCTATATGAAAGTATTTACATCTCCTCAAGGACTGGAGCTCTGTGTGACTTGGCCAAGACATTATTAGTCCTTTGTTCAGCCTTGATTTCTATAAATCATTTTAATACCCTATATCCTTTTTTTCAAAATAAGTTAAGGTGACATGTTAAGAATCATGGAAAGAAACTGTTTGAAGGAGTTACTACTTTTGTTTTGGGTTCTACTTATAAATGCTACTATAAATGCTAGATTGGTTTATGGTAAGACTTTACAATACACCAATGTTAAGGAGAAAAGATCTAAACTTATCATTTTTAGCTATGTATACATTCCCTAACAACATATTTGGGGGGTTTACTCTGGGGTTTTTGCAGGAAATAATTCAAGAAGAAAATTGGTCAGATTCTTAAAGCTATATTACTTTCTAAATTTTTAGCAATTGCCTGTGATCTTTCAAATAAACCATCTTCTGCTCTCAAAGATTAGGGCTAAGCAGCTAGGTGACCCAGTGGATAGAGCACTGGATCTGAAGTTAGGAAGACATCTTTCTCAGTTCAAATTTGGTTTCAGTGATGTGACATGGGCAAGTTACTTAACTCTGTTTGCCTCAGTTTCTTCACCTGTCAAATAAACTAGAGAAGGAAATGTCAACTCACTCTGGTATCTTTGCTAAGGAAACCTCAAATAGGGTCATGAAGAGTCAAACACAACTGAATAAAATCAACAACATTCCCAATGAAGGAATAAACAGACTGTAATACAGTTTAAAAATCTCATTGATGGTTATTAAAGTATAATTTTTATAGATAGTTGAACCCTTAGGATCAGTGGAAATGAGATAGGTTGCACTTCAGGATTAAGTTACCAATTGGGTATTCACCAGCTAGCTGAATAGTTTAAAAGCATGAGTTCTCAGACTGGCTATTGAGAGAAAAAAGGCGGCAGCTTCCTAGATGGTTAAAGGAATGTTGGATGATGACTTGAGAGGTGTTGGGGAGGATTGCCACACTAGATAGGGTCCTTTCTCCATTATCTGCGCATTACAGATGCCCTTATTTTCCGAATAACTAGTAAGGAAAAAAAGAAAACAAATACTTTTGCTTCTGTTAATGCTCCAAGTATTATTATCATTGGTGACTAATGGAAGAATGGGATGGGAATATAGCAACTCTGAACATTCATGATAGTTTACATTTTATACAAAAATGTCCCATTTTTATTCACATTGAAGATATATTAATTTTGTAGTTCTCAAGGATTCTAAAGGAATGGCTGATTAACAGTGATGGTAATAGTAACATCAGAATACTTAAACCTTATCTGTTAAAGATAAGGAAATGTCATATCTATAAGAACTAGAAGAAAGCCAAAGAAAACCATTTTTCTTGGGCTTAGCTGACCATTATTAAAATTTACAGCGAGAGACCTGCCCTGTAGCTTAGGGATAGATGGGAAAATAGTTTTAAAAGACAGTAGACTTTCTAATAATTTGCATTAGTAATTAAAAAAAAAACAATCCAAGTATCCTAAGGACTTTTTTGATCTCTAACTAGTTTGACCAATGCCCAGGTCTTTCAGGTTTACTTCCCAAGGGAGAACAATGAAGCCTTTGAT
Source organism: Monodelphis domestica (assembly GCF_027887165.1). Taxonomy (NCBI): domain Eukaryota; kingdom Metazoa; phylum Chordata; class Mammalia; order Didelphimorphia; family Didelphidae; genus Monodelphis; species Monodelphis domestica. Next base: position 54,183,466 of record NC_077232.1, read on the forward strand.
TTTAGGAATTAAAGCTTCCCTTTTGGATTTTATATATAAATGCAAACCTAATTTGGGGTGATAGTGAGATTTCACAACATATAAACTATTATTAAGGAGAAAAGGATTTATTTTACCAATGATGCTTGTCCTCTAGTAAACAATGCTAATTTGCTTTTCATTTAAGGAAATGTAATTCTTGTAATTTACAAACATGATAAATAGCAAACTTATGCTTATATACAATTGTGTTGTTGTTCAGTAGTGTCTCACTCTTCATATCCTTATTTGGAGTGTTCTTGGCAAAGATACTGGAGTTATTTGCAATTTCCTTCTCCAGCTCATTTTACAGATGAGGAGACTGAGGCAAATAGGGTTAAGTGACTTTCCTAGTGTTACATAGCTAGTAAGTGACTGAAGCCTCAGGAAGAGACTTTCTGACTCCAGACCAGGCACTGTGTCCACTATGACTCCTAGCTGTCTTGTCATCCGAATGGAGGAGGCAAAAGGAAATTCCAAAGGAGATGAAGCTTATGTGTCAGCTCACTTTTATAGATCATGGAGAAAGGCTTAGTTCTTTGACAAAGATCTATCCTCCTAAATCTCAGTTAGTTAATCAACTTGGAGGCTAATTGGGAACAGAACAGAAATTCTATGTCCTCTCAATCACTATACCAAATATGTATGTCCACATTCTTCCTGGAGGAGGACCAGTCTCATTCACCTCTAAACAAAGGACTCTTCCCTTTAATCTCATTAAGTTGATTGAAGAACTTAATTAGACATTCCTTTGAAAGGGAGAAGGGCATCTTTTTTTATTATTATATTTTTCTCCAATTCCATGTAGATACAATTTTTAATAATCATTTTATGACATTTTGTAATCCATATTTTTCTCCCTGTTTTCCCACCTCTCCAAGATGGTAGATAATATGAAATAGGTTACATATATTCTATTAATTAATATGTATTTCCATGTTGGTCATATTGTGAAAGAAGATGCATATTGCTTAGATAAGAAAAAAAATTGTCAAGGAAATAAAGTGAAAAAATGATAAGCTTCAGTCTGCATTCAGACTTTGTCAGTTCTTTCTATGGTGGAGTATAGCCTTTTTCATCATGAGTCCTTCGGTATTATCCCCTGGATCTTTGTGTAGCTGAAAATTGTTACGCCATTCACAGTCAATCAAAGTACATTATCGCTGTTATTGTGCACAGTGTTCTCCTGGTTCTGGGGAGACAGACATATTAAAGACCTTGCTTGCTGAAGCAGAATCAAGAAGGGAAGAATGAACAATGTGCTCCTGGTTAACCAAAGAATCGGGCATTTGTGAAACATTTTGGAAGCTCCTATCACTGAGCAACTTGGATATATGTTTATTTAAGCTCCATGATGTTATATCTTAGCTTAGGCAACATGTTGCAGGCATGAAAGACAGCATGGTGTAGTGGATACAGTGCTGGCCCCAGAATCAGGAAGGCATGATCAAACCCATGTCTTCAGGGCATAGACCTTTATTTAGAGGCAAATCAGTATGCTTCTTCTCATGAAGAGTGTGGGCACATCTATTAAGACATCCCACAATGGATATTCAGGAGATATTTTCTTTCCTCTAAACTCTCCCAATCTTCTACCTTTTCTACTACCATAAGAAGAACCCTGTCCTCCTGGTCCTTTAGGTTTGCAATTTAGAAGTTATATTGGATTGCTCTCTCTTCTTCGCCATATCCAAGCTATTGCAAAGACCTGTGGATTTCACCTTTGTAGTACCTCTTGTATACCCTTTCTTTTGACATTGCCAACACACAATAGCCTACCATTGGGTCTGCTTACCTCAAGTCTCTCAATCCATCTTCTATTCAACCTCTAACATGATTTTCCTAAAGCACAGTCTGATTATGATATCACTCCTCCCTACTCAATGCACTCTAGTAGCTTCCTATTGCTTCCAGGGGAAAATAGAGAATGCTTTGTTTGGCATTCCAAGTCCTTCATAACCCAGCCCTCTCCTACCTATTCTTTGATCCAGTAACCATCTCTTGACTCTTGGTATTTTCTCTGTGTGACTCCAACTACGTCACACTCAAACTCTACTCCAAAAACTGCTTAAAGCCCAACTAAAATCCCACCTTCTATAAGAAGCCTCCCTATCCTGTCTAAATTCTACTGCTTTTTTGCTCTCAATGATTTTCTATTCATCCTTTCAAGGGCTTGCTTCATATATATTTGTTAGAATATTTTCTTTCTCAATAGATTATAAACACCTTGAAGACAGAGATAGTCTTTTGCCTCTTGGCATATCCTATGTGCTTAGCACAATGCTTACTTAGTATATAATAGGTGCTCAATGAATGTTTATTGAATTGATTTACTAAGAAAGAACAGATTCCTTTATTAGTTGCCAGATACTAAGGCTTCCTCCAAGATGATTGGTTCAGATCTAGGACAGATCTTTGTTAAAAGATCTACTCCAGGGGGTAGCTGGGTTGCTCAGTGGATTGAGATCCAGACCTAGAGATGGGAGGTCCTGTGTTCAAATTTGGCCTCAGACACTTTGCAGCTGTGTGACCCAGGGCAAGTCACTTAACCCCCATTGCCTAGCCCTTACCACTCTTCTGCCTTGGAACCAATACATAGTATTGATTCCAAGATGGAAGGTAAGGTTTTTTTTTTTTTAAAGAGCTATTCCATTCCATGATAAAGTGAACTTATTTTCTCTTGGAATATTCTTCTCTTGACATACTTGCTGTATGACCTCAGGTAATGTATTTACCTATTTAATAACTTAGGTTACTTTCTAAGACTTAATTTTGAAGAGAAGGTCCTATTCTGCTGTGGTAGAGGATGTTTCATTAACCAGAAATTCTCTAATCACTGTAATCACCAGAAACTATTTCTATCTGGTGCACTCATTTTTACACATGTAGTGTCTGCAGTGCTGGGGACCCATGAAAAGACCATCTTCCTTCTCCTCACAATATATGTATTTTCCAGAGGCCAATGAGTGAGAAGACATATTGGGGAAAATGGCAGTTGGAGTTCAGTTTGAGTAGAACTTAGGGTTCCAGAAGGATATGGCGCAGAAAATAGTGCATCTGTGTCGCTCAGAGCACCTTCATCCTGAAGAAAAACAGAAGAAATGAAAATATTTTAATGACAATGTCTCATTTACCAAAGTATAAGACTGGAGATCTAGAAGTCTTAGATTTGATTTTGTTACAGATAGCACAGTTGAAAGTTTATGACAGATTTAAATTGTGCTTCGGAATTTCATAAAGCCTTGTATAAGTCACAACTTTTGGATACCTCCATTTTCTTAACTACAAAATGAAGAGATTACAATATACTATCCCTAAAGTTCCTTTCCATTTTGGTTTTTGTGGAGATGATGATGGATTCCAGTTTGGAGCCAGGTTCCATTACCGGTTCTTCCAACCGTTATTTCTGTGATCTCGAGCAAGTCAGTTTGCTAATCTAGACTTTAATTTCTTCCTATTGTATCAGGTGATCCTCAAAGAAGCTTCCAATTTAAGTGTTTTATGAATCCGATCCAAACCTCTCAGCCTTTGGGTCAGCACCCCAAATGCTGATTTGTAATATTCTCCCCCCCTTCCATCTGCAGATGTGGACCTCGAAAATCCAGCGATAATTATTTGGAATTTGCTTTCCCTGGACAGGTCATTCATTGAAGGTCTCAATTTTGCAGTTTGCCTGAAAATCTTGTCCTAACAATTACATAGCCAGTAGGGGGAACCCACACACTGTGAGTCTTGCCACAGAGATGGGCTGAGTGTCTGGTGTAGAGAAACGTTTTGTAATTTTTAGTGAAGAAAGCCTGGCTACTGGCTTATGGCAACGCTTTAGCTCACAGCATGGGAATTGTAGCTCCTTCACCAATCCCCAAGTTGACCCATGTCTGCACTTCATCTGATAAATCAATGTTATATCAGCCATCAGTCCCATAATTGCAGATTTCTCAGGCAAAGATCTTTTCTATGACTGTGATCAAAACAGTGCAAGCAGAAAATAGAGCCTAGATTCGTCCTAGGGGAGTCATTGGGCATTCCCAGGGGTAGCTCTGTTTGCCCAGTTACAAGGATGAGTGAAATGTACATATTGCTTTGGTAGGGGGAGTTGAAGCTACATTTGAATGTTGAAGTGACGTAAAACAGACTTAACAATCAACAAATATTTGCTGAACCCTTATTCTGCTTCCAGCCCTGAGCTAGGCACTGTGGGGGAAATGGAAGGAGAGAAAGGAAGGAAATAAGCATTTATAAAGTACCTATTTTTTGGCAGACACTGTGATAAATACTTTGAAAATATCATCTCATTTGATCCTCATGACCACCTCGAGAAGGGCACTATTAGAATTCCAATTTTAAAGTTGAGGAAACTGAGGCACATAGAGGTTAAGTGACTTGCCCAGAGTCATAGAACTAATGAGTGTCTGGGGTCAGATTTGAACTCTAACTCTAGTCCCAGTGTTCTCTCTGTTGTGCCGTCTAGCTAGATATTAACATATGGTTCCTCAAAGAACGAGCAGCCTTTAAGACGAGATACAAAAACCTGCTTCTTTGTGGAGGTTGGAATGGATGCCATATATTGCCTATATTTTCAGACTTTTTCAACATATTAATTTTTTTTGTATTCATGTGTCTTTCTTCTTCCTTGATTATTTTTAAATAATGATATAATTGATAAGGGATGCCCCTCTAGGAGGAGACAAAAGCAAAGAATGTTGAAAAATTCAAGCCCCCAATCTTTATTTTAAAAAAAGGTTTAAATTATTTTTTCCAATTACACATAAAACACCTTAAATATTTCTTTTTAAAAAGTTTGAGTTCTAAATTCTCTTCCTCCTTCCCTCTCATTCCCTCTCTTTGAGAAGGCAAAGAATTTAATATAGACTATATATGTGTAGTCATGCAAAACATTTCTATATTAGTCATATTGCAAAAGAAAACACAGACCAAAAAACCAAACAGGAAAAATAAAATAAAAAATAAATATGTATCAATTTGCATTCAGACTCTATCAGTTTTTTCTCTGAAGGTGCCTAGCAGTTTGCATCATAAGTCATTTGGAATTGTATTGGATTATTGTATTCTTACAGTCAATCATCATAAAGTGTTGCTGTTACTATGTTCAATGTTCTCCTGGTTCTGCTCACTTCACTTTACACCAGTTCATATAAGTCTTTCCAGAGTTTTCTGAAAACATCCTATCCATCATTTCTTATAGGATGGTGGTATTCTATCATAATAATATACCATGATGTGTTCAGCCATTCCTGAATTGATGGACATCCCCTCAATTTTCCATTCCCGAATTGATGGACATCCCCTCAATTTTCCATTCCCGAATTGATGGACATCCCCTCAATTTTCCATTCCCGAATTGATGGACATCCCCTCAATTTTCAATTCTTTGCCACCACAAAAAAGCTGCTGTACACATTTTTGTATGAATAGATCCTTTTCCTTTTTTTTTTTTAATCTCTTTGGGATATAGATCCAGTAGTGGTATTGCCCCTAGCTTTTTTTTGCATAAAAATTATAATGCTATCAGTGATATTTTGGTATCTCCACCCCTTTTTTTGACAGTTCCACCAAAAGTAGCAATCAGGTTCTCAGATGAGTGTTTTTTTTTTCCTTTCTCAAATTTCTGTGTCTGGATCAGTTTTATACTAGTCCAAAATGAAGCTTTCCCCTCAACACAGGCTTGCTAGGTCCAAAATGAGATTTTTGCATAGTAGGCTCACTGAGGCTCACTCACTACAACTCTGAATAAGAGAGTCAGGCATTATCCTGATTAATGAGTGGAAGACTGGGAGGCTGCCAAACAGAAGAGAGTAAAATCATCTAACCTGGGCAAGGCCGACAATGCATTTATGTTCACATTTAGGCAAACTGGAGCCTGTGGCATCTCACCTTGTATGAATATCCACCATTCTGGGGATTCATTTTTTTCCCTTAAAGCCTTAATTTATAAATTAATATTAATTAATAATTATATATAAAAATAAATATATATCTTAATATAAAAATATAATATATAATGTATATATAAATAAGAAACTTAAAAATATAAAAATAATAATAATAATAATAAAATAATAATAATAAATTCAGAATTTATACAAAGTATTGGTTCCAAAGCAGAAGAGTCAAGCAATTGGTGCTAAGTGTCTTGTCCAGGGTCACACAGCCGGGAAGTGTCTGAGGCCAGATTTAACCCAGAATCTCTTGTCTCCAGGTTCTACTGAGCCACCTAGCTACTGAGAGAGGCTAATTCTTTTAAGAAAATGTATTGTAACACTCTGCCCTTTGTATTACTGTCAGTTAGCTAGTCAATAACCATTTATTAAGTGCCTATTATGTGCCAGGCTTTGTTCAAAGTGCTGGATTACTGATAACTTGCAATCTCGTAGGTCTCTCCCCATTGTAACATTCTATGATTCTTAAATTCAATCCTCGAGACTTTTCATCAGCCTGGACAGCCAGGAAGACTGTATGTATCCTGGAGAAGAGCTCTGGGCTCCCCTGTTCCCTCCTCTGCTCTGTATGTGTAGGCTGTCTCTGAACTCTGTCTTTATTGATGTCTGGTTAAGAATCATCAGTCTTGTCTCTGGAGCCAACAGCAAGAACAGATCCATAGCAAGATTTTGTGCTTCTTGAGTCAAGGGAGTGAATATTCTTTTTAATGGTAATTGTGAGAGAAAGTAACAGAAATTTAAGCTACAGAAGTACCTTTAGGAGCACCAAATTGGGCTTCAGTAGCACTGGGGTATAGCTGTGGGATCTTGGGCAATTCTCTTTTTCTTTCTGGTCTTCTTTTATTCAAATCTATAAAAATTAGGCATTTGACGTGACTAAGTTTTGAGGATACTCTTCGATCTAATGTCCTATGGGGGGATTGTGGGGATTAGGACAGCAAATAGTTAATTGTGGGAATTGAGTGAACCACTCTGACCTCACCTGGTGACTCAATTCTGGAGCTAGCTAAGTTTTTATGGGTCTAGTCCAAATTCTGTCTTGTGAGAAAATTTTATTCAATTGTGGGAATTGGGAAAAAAACCCTTTATTACATGATATGAACCTAGCCTTATATGGGTGGAAAAGCAGACCACCTCCACCTGTTGTTTAGAAACCCTGAACTATGGACCCAGGTTATACTGACCAGAAAGAAACTCAGTCAGACCCAAAGATTGATATAAGGAGTTTTCTCACAATTATACATCTCAAGCAACCCATTTGACTTATCTGAAAGCTGACTTTTCATACTAATCAGTCACTTATTGTTTCCATGTTCCTATGATTATTTATAAACACTTGTGAGGAGTGGGGCATATGTTTTTCTAAATCAGAGAATTATACCTGTTCACTCTTTTCCTTCTGACTGGGGAAGTACCTAGTCTTTTCTGTAATTAGAAATCAGATTATGTGATGCTGTATTGTTTCCTTTTAATTATTTGGTCTTATTGGATTGTTTTTAATACATAAAAGTCTGTCTTCCTCTATATTCAGGGTCCAGTCCCAAGCTGAGCTAAGGGCTTGGCCTTGATTTGTTAGGCAATTAATACGCATTGCTTAATAAATTGATATGCTCAGATCATTGAACCTTTGTTTCCTCAGCCATTTCATCTTTTACCCACCACACATATGATCCTATAAAGAGTCTACAAAAATGTCCTTTCCTTTGAATATGAAGGTCCTTCACAACTGACAAGAGAAGAGACCACTCTCTCTAAAGCCTCCTTGCTAGCATGCCCCTGAATCATCTCCTCCATCAATAAGTATTTGTCAAAAAGTCTTCTAAGTGCATAAATCTGGGCTAAATGCAACAAAGAAATATTAGACCATTTTTGGGTCATTTCTCTTCAAGGAAATTAGGAGAGAAGGCTAATTCCTAAAAATAATTAGGAAAGAATAAATTGCCAGATAGTATGTTGGCAACTACAAGAGTAATAAGATTACCAAAGAGTGAGGAGCTGGAGCTCAACAATGAAGGATAGTTAAAATTTAGCTAAGTGATGGATAAAGGGAGAGCATTCAAGAAAGGAGGTATGGCATGGACAAAGGCATGGATGAACACAATATGCACAAGGACAGAGAAATTTTTCCCGAAAGTACATGTGTGTTGTAGAAGAGTAGAGAATAGGATTAGGTAGGTCAAATAGATCCTCACTATGAAGGGTTTAAAAAAAATAAGCAGAGTGATATGGATCGAATATAGTTGGCCACAGAGCATCCTTCTTGATTTTTAATTATTGAAGAACCACAGTAAATGTGATTTTTTTAGAAATGTTGACTGGTAGAATATGCAGAACAGGATATACAGAGTAGAGATTTGAGGCAGGGTGTCTAGCTAGCATGATGCCACTGAATAATGGTGATGAGGTTAAAGGGAGCAACATTTTAACCGGATATTAGACATATAAGATGTAAGAATCAAGAGTAATCCTATGATTTCCAGGTAGGAAGTGTGGAATATTGGTGATACTACTTGATAGAACCATACATACTTGTGGTCTCCTCATATATAAGCTTCTTGAGGGCAAAGAGTGATTCATTGTTGTCTTTGCCTGAAAACTGGAAAGTATCTGCTTGATAAAAAATTGTTGATTGACAAATTTTAGCAAAGCAATCATTCCTCTCTTGCTCATCCTTGCCTTCCACCGATCTTTACCAATCTGGATTGAATTTAAGTTTATAAGATCATAGAATCAAAGATTTAGAGGTGGAAGGAAACTTAGAGGCCATCAAGCCCAACCCATTTATTTTACAGAAAAAAAAATCAAGCCCAAGACTATTTTGCTCAGAAAATCTCTGACACTGTATCTGAGCCAAGACTCAAACTAAGGTTTTTCTGATTCCAAAGCCAGTATTGCACCATCTAGGTTTAACAACAACAATATTAGGTATGGGGACAATTGCATGTCATACAGTTGTAATGCAATAGAATAGTTTGGCAATATATCATTTTACATGCTGGAAATTAGGAACCCTCCATCAAGATTGAGCTATACCAGTGTAGGGCAACTACAATAACATTGTAGTTTTAAATATATATATATATATATATAATATATATATATATATATAAGGTGCCAATATATAACATAACATAATGTAACGTAATGTAATATAATATAACATAACATGATATAATATAATATAACATGATATGATATGATATATAATATATGATAGAATATAATATGATAAGATATGATAGAATATAAAATTAGGTGCCTATATATAATATAAAATTAGATGCCAATAACATTGTCCTGGTGTGAGCTTCCTTCTGTTAGCAATATCCTCCTGAGCCTTCTCCCTCAACAATGACCATCCTTTCAGCAGCTTGGAGACTTCATGGTATCCTAGAATCTGCTACTTCTTGAAAGTCTTTCCTTTGGCCATCTCTGCCTCTATCATCCATTTTCTCTATTAGCAGCCAGTCCTTTACTAACAGAAAAGTTATGGAGTGGGGGGATACTTTCTCTTGCCAGAGGTCATACCTTAGGTGAACTTTTCCACTTAGGTGTTGAATAGCTAATTATGGCTCTACATTTAGTAAGAAAAATATATGAATATGACATGAAAAGAAGGATTGACTTATTACTGGTGGTGGAGAAGGAGGAAGAGAGTACACGACTTAAATGGTTTGAGGCTCTGATTTCTTCACCATTCCTTTGGTAAAGTACTTCTTCCATACTCTTTCACAATTCATATAATAGAACTCTGAAATTCCCTGGAGGCCCATACATTCCTCTAGAATCCAAACTTCTAGCCTTGTTTATCTTAATATTATTTTAAGCAAAGGAAATAAAGGAAAATGAATTTAATGTTGACTACCAACCAGAAAATTTAATGTGGATAAGCCTGACCTTACAAAGACAGTGGCATTTTATGCAACCTGGAAAAAAGGAAGAACCCTAAAGAATTCTTATCTTAACACAGGAATGAGAGGGGAAGGGAGGTTCATGTTGCTGACTGAGGCATTGATAGCACAATTTGTGGAAAAATTAGAGGCAGACCTAATTGTGAAACCTGATAACAGCACAACTTTGGGGGATATTTTTAAATAACTGGCATGGAAGGAAGGGCATTGCATGTTACATTGCTTCTTTTAGAGAGGAGGAGGAGGGGCTTGAAGAACCTCTTAGCTCTTTTCTAAATCATAGTAGTCAACCCTTGCTAAAAAAAAGAGTGAAAAGCTTGTTTTTAACAATAATATGATAAATGCTCTAAGGGCTTATCACTTGCTGTAGTCATCTTTGTCTTGTATTTTTTCATTTTAAAATTTACTTAATTAATTAATTTAGAATTTCCGTGGTTACATGAATCATGTTCTTTCCCTCCCTTCCTCCCTCCCACCTCACCCCCATAGCCGATGCACAATTCCACTGGATTTTACATGTGTCATTGATCAAGTCCTATTTCCATATTACTAATATTTGCGCTAGAGTGATCATTTAGAGTCTACATCCCCAATCATATCCCCATCGACCCATGTGATCAAGCAGTTCTTTTTCTTCTTCTGAGTTTCTATTCCCACAGTTCTTTCTCATAAGTCCCTTGGGATTGTTCTTGATCATTGCATTGCTGCTAGTAGATGTCTTGTATTTGAAAACTATCCCAGTGTTTTCATTAGGGTAACTAGGTGGTACAGTGGATGGGCTTCGTTAGAAAGACCAGAGTTCAAATTTGGCTTCCGACATAGACATGTGACCTTGGACAAGTTACTTATCCCTGTTTGCCTCAATTTCATCATCATCATCACCTATAAAAACCTCAGATGAGGTCAATCAGAGTCAGATATGAGTAAGAAAATAGCTGAAGAACAACAGTTTTCATTGCTCCATATTGAAATTCTTTTAGTGAGTCACATTAACTGTTAGCTTTCTAGCACTTGTTTATTCATGAATTCTCCTTCTATCTATGAATCTGACAGGTAAAATGGTGCCAATTCTCCTAATTTGCTTATATCTATCTCTCTTTATGTCTAGGTCATGCATCCATTTTAATCTTACCTTCTTGGTAAATGGCATAAGATATCAGTCTACATCTACTGCTTTCCAATTTTCCCAACTTTAGAGTCTTCAAGTTACTCAAATGCTGAGGAGTTAAGTGACTTGAACAGGGTCACTCAAAAAGTTTGTGACAGAGCTGAGACTTGAATATTGGTATTTCTGACTGCAAGGCTGGCATAGGGATGGAACCAAGAAGTCCCCAAGTCAAATCCTTTCTGGGACATGACTTTGAGCAAATTATTTAAATTCTGGGCCACAGTTTCTTTCAGAATAAAATGGAAATGATGAAAATGACTACCTTAGAGTGCTTTTATGATAGCAAGAGATAATATCTATGGTTTGCAAACCTTATATTGGTAGAAGAATGGGAAAACTAATTATGCTCATCTCCCAGAGCTTCTCATTGTACTCTACTTAAATAGGTGATGAGATTTCTTCAGCTGATTTCAGATTTCTTCTACTAGAATCCTCTCTCAGTGGATTATGATATCATGGCAATGCCCTTGTGTTTACAAAGGTTATGTCAATAGAGTTCCATTCCTAATAGATTTCTCCAAATTGGAAAGACTTGATTATATAGGCTTGGTGATTGTCTATGTATGGGCCATCTGAGGAGTGACTTAATTGTCTTTTTGTTAATTAAAAAAAAGACCTTCTGCCTTGGAACCAATACTATGTACTGGTTGCAAGGCAGAAGAGAGGTAAGGGCTAGGCAATGGGGGCTAACTGATTTGCCCAGGGTCACATAGCTGGGAAGTGTCTGAGGTCAAATTTGAACCCAGGACCTTCTATCTCTAGATCTGGCTCTTAATCTACTGAGCTACCCAGGTGTCCCCAGCTTAATTGTCTCAAGACAACACAGACAGTATGATATGATGAAATGTTGGCCACAAGTACTCCTGAAGACCATCTTCCAAATGACCAGGGGTTCATGATTTTGTTGGTGCTAGTTGGTGCAGTGGATAGAGTGCTAGGCTTAAAGTCAAGAAGATGAATTGAATTTAAATCTGGTATCAGATACTAACTGTGATACCCTAGACAAGTCATTTAACCTCTGTCTCAGTTTCCTCAATTGTAAAATAAAAATATAATAACAGCACCTATTTTGCAGAGTAGTTGTGAGGATCAAATGAAATTCATATGTGTGTGTATGTAGTTAAACCCTTATTTCCACCCCAACCCCTTATTTTAAAGGCAAGGGCTAGGTAAAAAAGGATGAAGTGACTTGCCCAGAGTCACACAAGTAGGAAGTGTGTGAAGCCAGATTTGAACCCAGATGCTTCTGACTCCAGACCTGGCATTCTATCCACTGAACCATCTAGCTGCTCCCTAAACAATATTTTTAAAAGCACTTAGTACAGTGATGCTTAGATAACATGTACATTTTCTCCTCCCACTTCTCCTCTCCTCCTGGGGATATGGTTCCACACGGATATAATCATGAATCCCTGGAGTATTATAAAATTCATTGAATTTGCTAGATTACATGATCAGATGCTATATTTTACAAAGCAAGAATTATACATTTCCATATGCAGTTGGGTTTTTTTTCCCTATGATTTTGCAGGTGAAGGGATTTTATCTTGGACATTCCATCTGAATAATGAAGATCAGCAGTAGTCTTAGAGAGGGGCCGAGGGTGCTCAGAGATTAAGTGAGCTGGCCATGGTCACAGAGCTAGTATGTGTTAGAGTCAGAAATTGAGCCCAGATCTCCTGACCTAATGCTATTATATGGGCCACTCTTTATAAATCTTAATTACTGAGAAAATTTTGTTTAAAGTATGGTTTTTGGGACAGCTCGGTGGCTTAGTGGATTGAGAGCTGGATCTAGAGACAAGAGGTCCTGGATTCAAATGTAGCCTCAGACAATTCTTAGCTATGTGACCCTGGGTAAGTCACTTAATCCCAATTGCCTAGCTTTTACCAGTCTTCCGGCTAGGAGCCAATATTGATTCTAAGACGGAAAATAAAGGTTTATAAAAAACAACAACATATTTTTTTTTTATAACTCTCCACACCAATATACATGGCTCTCATTAAATTATCTTTAAAGATTATTTTTAATTTTTTAGAGACTGTTTCATTCCATGCCTTGTTATACAACAAGGCTTATAGAATGTTGGTATTTAAAAAAAATACAGAATTTTGTTTCTATGAGAAACTTGATTTCATTAAAGAAACTTTGCAATTTACTGAAGGTAACCCAGGCTATTCTACTACTCTTGTATAATTCTGTGTCCAAATAATTGTTCATTTGTACTGTCTGTATCAGACATACAGATTGAATCCTAAGGGATATTATGCTCCAGGTGGTTTATCAAACTGTATATCATAATCTAAGCAAATGCATCATTCATCCACTTGGCCTTTCCTGTGTAAATGGTCTGGCCAAACTATTTTGAGTGGTTTTATATCTTTTCCAGAAGAATCTGAGATGGGGGTGGCTAGGTAGCACAGTGACTAGAGTACCAGGACTGGAGTCAGGATGACCTGGGTGGACAAATCACTTAACCCCAATTGCCTAGTCCTTATTGCTCTTCTATTTTAGAATTGATACTAAGACAGAAGGTAAGAGTTAAAAAAGTATCTGAAGTGTTCTGAGGCATCATCCAATGAACACAATGTCATCCACAAACAGGAGCATCTGGAGACCTTCTCCAACTACAGAAATTATCTCTTTACTTTGAAATCTACCCTGGATTTCCTTTATCAAAGTGATGAAGGAGAAGCCCCTGGTAGGTATGAGAAGGATGTTCATATAATTTTCTGGGCTAAATAAAGTGTCCTAAAGGTAATCCTGATTTGTATTGCAATTTGAAACCAGAACTGCAAATCCAGGAATAATATCAAAATGCCAAGTGTTTATTCCTCACCAAATTCCTATTATAACACAAGGCAATGCTGGGTATTTTCCTAATTACTGCATGAAGGAGGATGATCCTAAAGAACTGGGTGTAGGTGAGAGCAGATTGTGATACTCTGTAAGGAACAAAATTTCTTCTTGTATCATAGCATGCGATAACTTTCATTGCTGTGACAAGCCTCTGTTTGGGGTGAATATTTTGATGCACTTCATCAGAATATTTCAAATCTATTTATATGATTCATGTCTTGCAACATCTCTGGGAAGGAGAATCAGAAACAATAACTCATCTTTCCTGCTTTGTCTCCTAACCACACTCAGTTGTCAGACATAGCAGCCTTGTCATTCCAAGTCTGCTGACTCAAATAAGGATTTCGAATATTCTCAATTCTAGGAGGGACAGCTTGGATATCTGTTTTATTTTTATTTATTTTTATTTTTTTCCCTTTTAAAATTATTTTATTTGGTCATTTTCGAACATCATTCATTAGAAACAAAGATCATTTTCTTCCCCTCCTCCCCCCACCCAATGGCGATGTGTGCTTTCTCTGAGTATCACATGTGCCCTCGGTCTGAATTCTTTTCTAGGTTGTTGGTATTTTCATTAAGGTGTTCATTTAGAATCTTTCTTCAATCATATCCCCTCCACCCCTGTAGTCAAGCTGTTGCCTTTCCTCAGTGTTTTTACTCCCACAGTTTGTCCTCTGCTTGAGGGTAGTGCTTTTTTCTCCTTGATCCCTACGGATTGTTCAGGGACATTGCATTGCCACTAATGGAGAAGTCCATTACGTTCAATTGTACCATAGTGTATCAGTCTCTGTGTACAATGTTCTCCGGGCTCTTCTCCTTTCACTCTGCATCATTTCCTAGAGGTTGTTCCAGTCTCTATGGAATTCCTCCAGTTCATTATTCCTTTTAGCACAATAGTATTCCATCACCAACATATACCATAATTTGTTCAGCCATTCCCCAATTGAAGGGTATCCCCTCATTTTCCAATTTTTTGCCACCACAAAGAGCGTAGCTATGAATATTCTTGTACATGTCTCTTTCCTTATTATCCTTATTATCTGGTTCAAACCCAGCAGTGCTATGGCTAGATCAAAGGGCAGATAGTCTTTTATCGCCCTTTGGGCATAGTTCCAAATTGCCCTCCAGAATGGTTGGATCAATTTACAACTCCACCAGCAATGAATTAATGTCCCAACTTTGCCACACTCCCTCCAACATTCATTACTTTCCTTTGCTGTCATGTTAGCCAATCTGCTATGTGTGAGGTGATACCTCAGAGTTGTTTTGATTTGCAACTCTCTGATTATCAGAGATTTAGAACACTTTTTCATGTGCTTATTAATAGTTTTGATTTCTTTGGCTGAAAATTGCCTATTCATGTCCCTTGCCCATTTATCAATTGGAGAATGGCTTGATTTTTTTGTACAATTGATTTAGCTCTTTATAAATTTGAGTAATTAGACCTTTGTCAGAGGTTTTTGTTATGAAGATTGTTTCCCAATTGGTTGCTTCCCTTCCAATTCTGGTTACATTGGTTTTGTTTGTACAACCCCTTTTTAATTTGATGTAATCAAAATTGTTTGTTTTACATTTTGTGACTCTTTCTATGTCTTGCTTAGTTTTAAAGTCTTTCCCTTCCCACCATTCTGACATGTATACTATTCTGTGTTCACCTAGGTTACCTAGTTTCCTTCTTTATATTCAAGTCATTCACCCATTATGAGTTTATCTTGGTGTAGGGTGTGAGGTGTTGATCCAAACATAATCTCTCCCACACTGTCTTCCAGTTTTCCCAGCAGTTTTTGTCAAATAGTGGGTTTTTGTCCCAAAAGCTGGGGTCTTTGGGTTTGTCTTGCTGAGGTCACTTACCCCAAGTCTATTCCACTGATCCCCTTTCTGTCTCTTAGCCTGTACCAAATTGTTTTGATGACCACTGCATCATAATGTAGTTTGAGATCTGGGACTGCAAGGCCCCCTTCCTTTGTATTTTTTTTTCATTATTTCCCTGGATATCCTTGATCCTTTGTTCTTTCAAATGAACTTTGTTATGGTTTTTCTAATTCAGTAAAAATTTTTTTTGGAAGTTCAATGGGAATGGCACTAAATAGATAGATAAGTTTGGGTAGGATGATCATTTTTATTATATTGGCTTGTCCTACCCATGAGCAGTTAATGTTTTTCCAATTACTCAAGTCTAGTTTTAATTGTGTGGAGAGTGTTTTGTAGTTGTGTTCATATAGTACCTGTGTTTGTCTTGGAAGATAGATTCCTAAGTATTCTATTTTGTTTGAGGTGATTTTGAATGGAATTTCTCTTTTTAATTCTTGCTGCTGAGCTGTGTTGGAAATATATAGAAATGCTGATGACTTATGCGGGTTTATTTTGTATCCTGCAATTTTGCTAAAGTTGTTGATTATTTTGACTAGCTTTTTGGTTGATTCTCTAGGATTCTTTAAGTAGACCATCATATCATCCACAAGGAGTGATAATTTGGTCTCCTCCTTGCCTATTTTAATGCCTTCAATTTCTTTTTCTTCTCTAATTGATATTGCTAGTGTTTCTAGTACAATGTTAAATAATAGAGGTGATAATGGGCATCCTTATTTCACTCCTGATCTTATTGGGAATGCATCTAGTTTATCCCCATTGCAGATGATATTAGCTGATGGTTTTAGATATATATTGTTTATTATTTTTAGGAATGACCCTTCTATTCCTATGCTTTCTTGTGTTTTTAATAGGAATGGGTGTTGTATTTTATCAAAGGCTTTTTCTGCATCTATTGAGATAATCATGTGATTCTTGTTGGTTTGCTTGTTGATGTGGTCAGTTATGTGGATGGTTTCCCTAATGTTGAACCAGTCCTGCATTCCTGGTGTAAATCCTACTTGGTCATAGTTAATGACCCTCCTGATCACTTGCTGAAGTCTTTTTGCTAGTATCCTGTTTAAGATTTTTGCATCTATGTTCATTAGGGAGATTGGTCTATAGTTTTCTTTCTCCGTTTTTGACCTGCCTGGCTTCGGAAGCAGTACCATGTTTGTGTCATAAAAGGAATTTGGTAGAATTCCCTCTTTGCTTATTATGTCAAATAATTTGTATAGTATTGGGATTAGCTGTTCTTTGAATGTTTGATGGAATTCACTTCTGAATCCATCTGGCCCTGGAGATTTTTTCTTAGGGAGTTCTTTGATGGCCTGTTGGATTTCTTTTTCTGATATGGGGTTATTTAAGAATTTTATTTCTTCTTCTGTTAGTCTAGGCAATTTGTATTTTTGTAAGTATTTGTCCATATCACCTAGATTGGCATATTTATTGCCATATAATTGGGCAAAGAAATTTTTAATGATTGCCTTAATTTCCTCTTCATTGGAGGTAAGGTCCTATTTTTCATTTATGATGCTGTTAATTTGCTTTTCTTCTTTCCTTTTTAAAATTAGATTGACCAGTACTTTGTCTATTTTGTTTGTTTTTTCAAAGTACCAGCTTCTTGTCTTATTTATTAGTTCAATAGTTCTATCACTTTCAGTTTTATTAATTTATCCCTTAATTTTTAGGATTTCTACTTTGGTTTTCTTCTGGAGGGTTTTAATTTGTTCGCTTTCAAGTTTTTTGATTTGCATGTCCAATTCATTAATCTCTGCCCCCCTAATTTGTTAATATATGCTCTCAGGTATATGAATTTTCCTCTGAGTACTGCTTTGGCTGCATCCTATAAGGTTTGAAAGGATGTCTCACCATTGTCATTTTCTTCAATGAAATTATTGTTTCTATGATTTGTTCTCTAACTAACCGATTTTGGAGTATCATATTATTTAATTTCCAATTAATTTTTGATTTTTCTCTCCATGTACACTTACTGATCACTATTTTTGTTGCCTTATGATCTGAAAAGGTTGCATTAATCAATTCTGCTTTTCTGTTTTGTATGCCATGTTTTTATGACCCTGTGTATGGTCAATCTTTGTGAATGTGCCATGTGCTGCTGCAAAGAAGGAGTATTCCTTTTTATCCCTATTTATTTTTCTCCATATATCTATTAACTCTAATTTTCTAAGATTTCATTTAGCTCTTTTGCCTCTTTTTAATTTATGTTTTGATTTGATTTATATAAATTTGATAGTGGTTGGTTCAGATCTCCCACTAGTATAGTTTTATTATCTATTTCATTCTTCAATTCTAGTAGTTTCTCCATTAGAAATTTGGGTGCTATAGCATTTGGTTGTTGATTAGTGACATTTCCTCGTTGTCTATACTCCCTTTTATCAGGATGTATTTACCTTCCCTATCCCTTTTAATCAGGTCTATTTTTGCTTTGGCTTTGTCAGATATCATGATTGCTACTCCTGCCTTCTTTCTGTCAGTTGAGGCCCAATAGGTCTTACTCCAACCTTTAATTCTGACCTTGTGAGTATCTACCCGCCTCATGTATGTTTCTTGAAGACAATATATGGTAGGGTTTTGGATTCTAATCCATTCTGCTATTTGTCTATGTTTTATGGGTGAGTTCATCCCATTCACATTCAATGTTATGATTGTCATTTGTGAATTCCCAGCATTTTGATAACCTCTCCTAATTCTGACCTTTGTTCTTTTACTATAACCTTTTAAACCAGTGATTTACTTTAAATCAGTCCCCCTAGTCCCTCCCTTGTTATGCTTCCCTTTCTGGCCCCTCCTTTTTTGTTCCCTTCCCCTCTCCCCTCTCCTTCCCTCCCTTTTTGTATTCCCTCCCCCCCAGTCCCACTAAGTTTCCCCTCCCCCTTACCCTGTTGGATAAGATAGAATTCAAGATCCCAATGGATAAAGATGCTCTTCCCTCTCAGAGTTGATTTCACTGAGAGTAAGGTTTAAGTAATACCAATTAGCACTCTTTTCCTCTCCTTCTTATGAGAGAATTCCTCCCCTCCCCTTCCCATGTGTATCTCTGTGTGAAAAAGATTATTCTATTTAATTTATTTCTATTTCTTTAAGTATATCTTAGTGCCCTCATTGATTCCCCCTTCCCTTTATCTTTCTTTTTGTTTTTTTCCCCCTCCAAATCATGTTAATGCCCTTATCTTTCCCTATGAGTGAATCTTCTGGTTACTCTATTATTGCATACAAATTTTGAAAGTTACACATGACATTTCCCCCATATGTTAGTATATATAATTTGATCTAACCCTTATAGAAGAGAGTTTGAATAAAAGAAAAAAATACTTTTTTCCTTTTCCCTTTCTTTCATATTTCCCTTTTCATGTTTCTCTTGCTCTTTGTGTTTGGACATCAAACTTTCCACTGAGTTCTGGTCTTTTCTTTGCAAATACTTGGGAATCTTCTATTTTGTTGAATGCCCATACTTTCCCCCTGTAAGTATATAGTCAGTTTTGATGGGTAGCTGATTCTTGTTTGAAGACCCAGTTTTCTTGCCTTTCTGAATATCATGTTCCAGGCTTTGTGGTCTCTTAGCATGTTTGCTGCTAGGTCTTGTGTAACCCTTATTGATGCTCCTCTGAATCTGAAGTTCCTCTTTTTAGCTTCTTGTAAGATTTTTTCCCCTAGCTTAGAAGCTCATGAATTTGGCAATTACATTTCTTGGAGTTGTCTTTTGGGGATTTAGTATAGAGGGTGTTCTATGAACCCTTTTGATTTTTATTTTGCCCCCTTGTTTGAGAATATAAGGGCAATTCTCTTCGATGATTTCTTGTTGTATGGCATCGAGATTTTTGTTAATCTCTGGTTTTTCAGGTAGACCAATGATTCTCAAATTGTCTCTCCTTCCTCAGCTTTCCTGGTCTGTCACTTTGTCAGTGAGATATTTTGTTTTCTTCTAATTCATGAATTTTTTGACTTTGCTTTATTAATTCTTGCTATTTTGCAAGATCATTGGTTTCCAGTTGCTCAATTCTGGTCCTTAAAGCCTGGTTTTCTGCTTTAATCTTTTGGCATTGAGATGTAATATTTTGGTTCTCTAATATAATTTTTTGGTTTTCTTTTTGAACAATTTCCCACTTCTCTTTCCAGAGGGCTTCCATCTTTCTGATGATAAACTCCATTTGAGACTCTTCCAGGGCTTGTGGACAATTTTCATTTTTTTTTTTTTGGTTTTGCCTTTGTTTGAGTTTCGTCCAGTATTTCTTCTGTAGCCTGGATTTTTCCTCCATCGAAAATTTCAAGTGTGACAGCTTTCTTTTTTGATTTCCTGCTGGGATTTTGAGGCTCCTGTGCATAGTTAGCCATTTTTTCTGGATGTTTTCAGTTCCCTCTTTAGTCAGAAATCAGAGTCTGCTGAGCAGGTTTTTTGTGTATGGAGTTAATGAGCAGGCTCTAGGTTTTCCTCAGTCCTTTGCGGCTTTTCTCAGTACCTTCCTCCAGGGGGTGCTCAGTGTTTGCCCTCTCTTGCCTGCCTGGTTTTTTGGTTTTGCTACTTTTGGTGGTGGGTCTCCTGCAGACCTAGTCAATTCGCAAGGACCCAAAAATGCTCCCTGTTTGTTCCAGAGGGACTCCTGTCTCACTCCCTGGCTCTGGCAGGTGCACTGGCTCTGGGCACCTGAGGTCTGCGCTCTCTCACGTCTTGAGTTTTTCTGCCTAGCTGCCTTCAGCGGGGGTCCCCCTGCTGTCCTAGTCAGCTCCCAATGGTGCACAAGTGCCCTCTCCTTGCTTCAGAGGAGCCCCTTGCTCATTCGTCTCATGGTGTGCTGGCCCTAGCTCTGACCCTATAGGTGGGTGTGGGGGAGGGTGGATTTGCTCATTTGTGTGGAAGCCCTTTCCCCCTCTTATAGGCTGGTAAAGTCCCGATCCCACGCACCTTCACTGTGCCCCGCTCTACATCTCCTCTGCTCCTCTTATAAAGATTCTTAAGGTCTTTTGGGGTGATTCTTATTGGTGTATGTCGGGGAGAATGAGTAAGCCACATTTAGCAGGCAGCCATGCTTACCTGGAAGTCTATTCGTTTTATTCATGGAGTCAGGGCTTAAAAAAAAAAAGTCACTAGATTTCCTTTCCACTAAAGACATGCAGATTCAATGCCTTTAGATACATAAACAGAAAGAACAAAAAAATAGGCCATTGGAAGAGGACATGGTGCCATATTTTAGAGAGGACATTGATAAAGATACTTGAAAATTATTAAAAGAAATGTAAATGCTTAGCCTGGAGAAGAGGAAACTTAAAAGGGGCATTTGCTTAATCTTTCATGGTAACCCTCCTTGAGAGCACTGTCTGAACTTAGTTTTCCCTACCCTACACCATCTTTATTCTGGTTTTTCAACTCATCATCCAACTAAAACTGACCTCTCCAAGACTTTTTAATGATTTCTTAATTGATAAATGGAATAGATTAATCCTCATCCTTCTTGATCTCTTTCTGGCTTTTGACACTTGAAATCAAGGGGTTAAGTCTTTCAGGATAGAGAGAGAGAGGAGAAGAGAGGAGACCTTCCTTCTCAAATCAGGGTTCTGGGGAGATAGCTGATGTTTAGGGTTGGCTCAGAGAGAGGAGAGGGGGTTTGGAGATTTTCCCCCTTCTGTCTTACCTCTTTAGCTATGGCTGCTCTCCCAGATTTGCTCTTGTCCCTCTTGTCTCCCCTTCACTACTTGAGACTAAAGGGTCTCCCCTTGATCTGTTCACTCACACTTGATTCATAGCTTTTATGCTAAGACTGAATTGTGGGAACAAAATTTTACAAAATACAAAGATTATTCCTATTGCAATCAATATAAAATTTAACTCTTAACTAAAATTGAACTATCCTATGCCTTATGTAGTACTAATTCCAATGTAACAATTCATAACAATTAGATATATGTATATATATGTATATATTAACTTGAATGTAACTGAAATCTGATTTTTTTCTGTCCCTATGTTACCTCTCTAGTTACAACATTCCCTTTTCCACCCTAAACTAATTTGTCCCTGTCTGTTAATGGTTAGTATGTTAACTCTTTCCTTTCCATCTATATTAGTGGATTAGACCATTAGAATGTTACATATGTCCATATCTGGGTTTTCCACACATTTACATATGCTACATGTTATTTATACATATATACATATCCTCTGGTACTAGGGATCTATTTACAGATATACAATTTTGGGGCTGTCCTTATTTATGGGACAGCCCCTAATGTCAGTGTGAAATTTGTTCATGTTCTAGATATGTCGTGGTGGATGCATACTTATTCCTCTTCACGAAATCCTCTTCTCATTGCCTGAAGATCTCTTCTTCATTTTTCCTGTGTAGATTCCATTGTATATGTGGATGCAATTCCCTATATGTGAACTTAATGTGATTGGCAATTAATCTCACATGACCCATTTTCCTGAAGTTCATTCCCCATAATGTCTTTGATTCAAAGTTCTTTCCAGTTGTTAGTGTTGGTGTTGTTTGAAGTAGTCACAGGTCTGTAAATCTTGAAATTTCTCAGACTTGTGAATGTTAAAAATTTCCACATTGAGGAATCCTCCATTGGAACAAATTCCCTACTGGAAACATTCCCCATTTTGATGTGAGAACTCGCCAGGATCAGAAATGGGAGGACCTCTACTCCACCCGTACTTAAGACTGCTTTAGGGGAGAATACTCCTTGCAGAGAGAAACTAATTTCTACCTGCCTCAGTCTCCCCATATTCCTAAATTTTAACTGTTACAGGTCCAGGGTACTTTCTCTTTTATAAGATACTCCTTGCCTGTCATCTCACCTTGAAAGATGATCTGAGGTATCTGGAACTACAGGATCATGCCTGCGTGCAAGATTAATATGTGTGTGCATGTAAGAGTGAATATTTTGATGCATGTGAGTGAAACTTTATATAGGATGTTTGTGCCATCTTTATGTGTGCAAGCAAGATTTTTTTTATGCAATGAATGTCGGTATTTTAATATGTGATTGTAAGGTAATTATTATAGTCCTACGTGGTTGATTGTAGAGGTTAATGATATTTTAGTCTAGGCTTGAATTGGAGATTTGTATATATATGTTCACTATCTGTATTGGGCATTATTCTCTTTCGGTTTCATGCAATAATTTTTGTTTGGGTAAGATGCTCCAGTAGCATCTTGGATGTTTCTCATCTACATTTACTGGTATCTTCTGGGAATGACTTCAGCTTCTAATCTCCTGGGGTCCCTCCCCTGTTGAGGTGATTAGTTCCACACACTCTTCAGTCTGGCACATTTCTATAGTGTCAGCCTCTGTCACACACTATTGATTACTTCCTCTTGGGTATTAATTCTTCTCCAGGTATTCATGACCCTCCTCTTTCATGGTTCTCCTCCTACCTCTCTGATTGTTTTTTCTTTATGTCATAACCTCCAACTGAACATATCCCCTAAAATTCTATTC
Source organism: Monodelphis domestica (assembly GCF_027887165.1). NCBI lineage: Eukaryota > Metazoa > Chordata > Mammalia > Didelphimorphia > Didelphidae > Monodelphis > Monodelphis domestica. The sequence goes on from NC_077232.1 coordinate 54,206,694, forward strand.
TGGGCCCTATTCTCTTTTTGCTTTTTACTATCTCAGAGATTTCATCAGCCCCTATAGGTTCAGTTGTCATCTCAAAGTAGATAACTCCTTTATCTACATGTATAGCCTTAGTCTCCCTCCTAAGATATATCATGAACCCCCAGTGCCCAATATGCATCTTGAACTGAATTTCTTGTAGGCATTATAAACTCAACATATTCTGATCATAACTCATCTTTCCCCTCAAACCTTCCCTTCCTCCCACTTTCTCTGTTACTCTTTTTTATTTTTGCTTTTTAAACCATTACTTTCTATCTTAGTAATAATTCTAAGACAGAAGAGTAAGGGCTTTGCAAATGGAGTTAAATGACTTATACAGGGTCACACAGCTAGGAAGAGTCTGAGTTCAGATATGAACCCAGTTCTTTCTGATTCCAGGTTTGCTGTTATCTCCATTGAGCCACCTAGCTCCCCCTCTCTGATACTCTTAAAGGCAACACCATCTTCCCACTTATTAAGTTTATTTATTTATTTTAAACCCTTACCTTCTGTCTTAGACCCAATACTGTATATTGGTTCCAAGGCGGAAGATTGGTAAGGTCTAGGCAGTGGAGGTTAAGTGACTTGCCTACGGTCACACAGCTAGGAAGTGTCTGAGGCCAGATTTGAACCTAGGACCTTCCATCTTTGTCCCTGACTATCAATCCACTGAGCTACCCAGATGCCCCTGCCCCTTATTAAGTTTAAAGCCTCAGTGTTATCCTTGAGTTACCACTGTTATTAACCCTTATTAGTCAATCCACAGCCAAATCTTATCATTTTTACCTTCACAAGATCTCAAATATATGTTCCATTACCTCTACTTATCTAACCACCAATCTGAGTTGGACCTTCATTTCCTTTGCCTTCTTTCTGCTCTCCTTGCCTCATGTTTCTCCCTCATTCCAGTGCCTTTTTCACTCATCTTGCAAAGCAAAAAGTGATTTTTCAAAAGTAAAATTCTCATGATGTCGCCCCTGTGACTCAGTGATTTCTGGAAGCTCTCTATTACCTCCAGGAGCAAATATAACCTCCCATTTTGAGCATTTAGAACTCTTTATGATATGCAGCCTTCTTAATCTTCTAGTTGTATACTTCCTTTCTCTCTATTCCCTCTATAATCCAGCTAAACTGGTCAACTTGCAGGCATATTCCATGGTGCTTCCATGTTTTTGTTTACCGTTCCCTATGCCTGGGACATTGTTGCCTCACATCCACTTCCAGTTTGCTTCTCCTTCTTCAAGACTCAGCTGAATTGTTACTTTCTAGTTTCTTCCCTTTTCTAGTTGTTAGTGTCTTCCTCATTTCTATTCCATCATCTCTGTTTATATCTTATACATTTTTAGTTATTTGTGTTTTGTCTTACACGTTTGAATATACATCCCTCTGAAGACAGTGACTCTTTTTACCTTTTTTATGCTAACCTTAATGCCTGCCACATAATAAGTACAGTGTTTGTTAAATGACTGATTTGACAAGGCAGAAGAAGAGCAGTGGGTAAAAGTTGTGCAGAAGAAAATACAGGTTTTGTGTAAAGAAAAATTCTGAGAAGTCCTGGCTTTCCAAAAACCAAATGAATACAAAAGTGGAACTGTGAATGAGAAAAACCTCCAGTCTATGCAAACATAACCCCTATTCCAAAGCTCATTGGTAAGGGATTCTCTCCTTATTAATGGAAATGAAAGTCCTGTTCTGTGTGAGGGTTGAGGCAGAGTTGGCCAATTCCCCTTTGGGACTTTCCAAGTAAAAGTCCCCTTGAGTCTCTCATTTGGGGTCTTTAAAGAAAGTGCTTTATCTATATGGAGGAGACCAACTGCAATTCAGATTGCTGAAGGAAAAGACATTGGAAGAAAGAGTCTTCATCATATATTTACCCCTACTTTGCTACTCTATAGAGACTTTGGGGAGTTTACCTTTGGTAAGATCAAGACACTCTTCCTTGACTGAACCAAGTTATCTTGCTCTCAGTGCGAGATCACTTTCATTCTGTATTGTCTGAGATATTCTCCTTTATATAATTTTTTTAAATTTCTGTTTTGCTCCTTTGCTATTCACTGTGCACATTAATTGTGGAACTAGTGCTTTGTGGGAAAGGGATCCCAATTTCCCTCTCCACATAACAAAATGACTAAAACTTTGATGGAACCCGATCATATCCCCTGGACAAACAATATTCAAGGCAGAAGATGGATATACATCCAGCCCAGTACCCCCTCTCTCTGAGAACAGAGAGCAAGCATTGGATATAGAGTTTGGGCCCAATTTCCCTCTCCACATAACAAAATGACTAAAACTTTGATGGAACCCGATCATATCCCCTGGACAAAGAATATTCAAGGCAGAAGATGGATATACATCCAGCCCAGTACCCCCTCTCTCTGAGAACAGAGAGCAGCATCTGGCTTTAGCTTCATCTTCTGGAAGGAATCAAAGTCTCCCCTAGAGAAGGGTGGGGTGTGAGATGTCTATTTTGCATTCCTTTATGCCACACACAAGGGCATGTGTGTGAAGCCTTACTACACATATGAGACAAAACTTGCCTACAAACCTGTATTTTGTTATTCTCTCTCCATTCCTCCTTATCCTTTCCCACCTTTACATAGTAATGTGTTCGGTTCACTGTCTGTGCCCAGGTATTTCTCACCCACCTCCTTGGCATATCGCCAGTTGAGAAGATCTGTTCTGGTCCTATTTCTGAAAACAAGTAGGTTTATGTGGTGGGGAGTGAAATGGACTTGCAGTGGGGAGAGTTAGTTTCAGTGGTAACACCTTGTACCTTCCAGTAGTAGTTCTAAAAATATGGAGACGTCCATTGGTTTTGAGGGGGCTGGAGTTACGGTCTGTGGAGAAATTCAGGGAGCTCTGAGCATTTTGAGGTTAAAAGCGAATGATCAGTGTGGTAATAACAATAATAAGATTTGTCATATTAACCATTTTTATTCTCCATGTGTCTTTGTTCATCAGGAAAATATACCCTCCCCACAAATCCACATGGCATGCACATTTCTGCATATGATTTATTTACTTTCAATTCAAATTGAAAGTCCAGGTGTCAGCAGCTGGCAGTTTTTATAACTGGTCATGCTTTGTGGATAGCAGGAGAGGAGTCAGAGGTCTGGTCAGGTCATGTGAGGCAGTGATCACTAAGGAGAATAGACCTCAGGCTATTCTGAAGGCATATATATCATTGATTGTGCTTCTGGGGCATCATTGCCCTTTCTTTTTTCATCCTGTCTCCCCCTACTAACTAGGAGCATCTGAGAGCTATCAGGGAAAAGGCATTCCTTCTCTTTCACATCTGCAGCAATATTCCATTGAATTCAAAAGATCAGGTAGAAATTCTGCAGTGGAGAACTCCATCCTGGTTCTCATTCAACTCACTAGGGGGAGCAAACCACAGTATTTGCAGAAAGATAAAAAAAATACCAGGAATGAGAATTGCTGAACGTTCTGCTTAGTGATAGTTTTTCTTCAATAACACCTCAGGCTCTTTTTGTGAAGTGACAACTTCTCTAAATGGGCCTGTTCTCAAATCATTTTTATTACTTGTATCTTGGAAGATGCTATTGGCTTTCATTCTTGCATACAGATGTGCACCGAACCCCAAATCAGCAAATTGGAAATTCTGCAGCTGCTTAATTTCCTGCTGTGAGAAAAGGGTTCTTGATGGATGCAGATGATTCTTGGTTTAATATTTCAAGGGACTGGATAGAAGCAATGGGGCATCAGTCTTAAATAACTATTCTGGGACTAGAGGAAATGGGTGACAGCTCTTAAGTAGAAGGTTCTCCTTGCTTTTTAAACCTTTCCAAATGATTCGTTTCAAGTGGCTTGACCTGATAATGAGTTGTGTGTTCTAAAAATTATTAGCACTGGAGTATATATAATCAATTACAATTAACATTCCAGTTTAAGAGTGGGGTGTTCCTTTGAGGCCTTCATTATAGAGATGAAAACCCTTCCTGAAAATTGGACTTGTGGGTATTTGCTTTCCCAATCTGGACTAAGTGATCACAAACTCCCATTTTATTCATTTACCTAATGAGGAAGATCAACTTTGATATCTCTCTTAGTGTTTTGTTTCATAGAACAAATGTCCTGATGGAAGAAATTGTAATCCAAGTGAAGGTAGTTGTGGTAATAAATAAAGGACGTTGTACTAAGAGTCATGGGACCTGGGATTTAGGCACTATCTGTGTGAGCTTCAGTAATTCATGTGAACTCACTAGGAGCTTCTTAATGGTAAAAAAAAGGGGATTGGTCTATACTATCGCTATCATAGACTATCTCTACTCTTTTCCCCATTTAAGTTATACCTTAAAATATAATCCTTGATCCAGGATCATCGTCCTGAGCTCTGGCAGCTCAGTTTAATCCTGAATGTTTCTCAGTAATTAATCATCCTTTTGAATTAATTCTAATTTTAAATCTATGGCTTAGATCTAGGAATTTCTGAATTCGACTCATTTCTTCTATATTCTCTGAAGGGTATTCAGTTCCTTTGCAAACTGGGGATGCCAGCAAGGTATGGAACATAATATACATTTATAACATATCAAAAATACAGAGAGAACTTGTAGCCATGCCTAATGGAAATTACAGAAAACTTTCCCACTTTTCTATTTCATTTCTCCCTGGGAATCCGAGCCCTCCAAGAATGGAATGAAGTCAGAATTTCTAAGGAGTTACATCATCCAAACTTCTGGTTGAAATTTACTTTTTCAAGAGTCTTCAGAAGTCACACAAACATTTATTAAGAGTCCTACCCACCAGTCAATAGGCTAAGTGCTATGGTTACAAAGAGAGGCAAAAGACCACAGGAGCTCACAGTTTACCTGATTTGAAGCCCTTTCAAGCAGGAAAAGGACTTGTGCTTCTTGAAGGGTTGAACTTGCTGCCTGAATTGTATCATTCATTACAACCAGGAAGGAAACAGTTTGGATTTGCTCTTAAACATCATGGCTCTGTGAACCAATGAGTCTCAATTCTAGCTCCTCTGGTACTTGCATTTGGGCTTCCCTTATTTATCAATTTATATCCCTTCCTCTCCCTAACCCGCTTCAGCATTCTATTATTTCTCTATACAAATTGTGTGGTGTGACTTTCTTGTAAGTATGTTGCTCAGTGCTGGCCAAATTTCTTTCCCATTGATACAGGTTCTAAGTATGCATCCCTGTCTGGAGGAAAGTGTTGCAGTTTTTGTAATCAACGTGTATTTGGTGTATAGAAGGACCTCGCAAACTGAACACAAGCAAATTCAGAGATAAGCTATTGGCAAGTGAAAAATAATAAAGGCAGAAAAATACACACAATTTAAAAAATGTTAATTACTTGCTAAATCCATACCACTTCTCTAGGCAGTATAAAGTCTTGTTGCAGTTGACCCACTCATACTCATTCTCTGAGAAATGTTAATATGAAGCATTATATTGTTTTGTGCCAAGTGTTAGCTCCCACATCAATCTTTGCTCTGAGTTCTCATTTATAATGAGTCATATCTATATCAGCAGTTTTCTTTTTATTTCATTAGTGCTATTTAGTTATTAATAATAGCCCCAAAGGACAAGAATAGTGATGCTAGTAGTGAAAAGTTGTGAAGTATCCAATTTTGTTTGCTTAAGAAACACTTATTAATTGATAACTAAACCTATAGACAGGAGGTCCTGAGTTCAAATTTGATCTCAGATATTTTCTACTTGTGTAACCCTGGGCAAGTCACTTAATCCCTATTGCCTGGTCCTTACTGCTCTTCTGTCTTGGAATGAATATGCAGTGTTATTTCTAAGATGGAATGTAGTGTTTTTTTTTTAAAAGAAATACTTATTAAATAATGGGGTTTGCTATTATGCACAATTTTCAATTTATGTGAATGATCTTGGAACACATTTGTTGTGCAAAATTAGATCTAACTATATTTTTAGCTCTCTTAGTAAGACTCAACATCTCCACTCAGGAGGCATTTTAAGGGACCCCTCAGAAATTCTTCCTGCTTCTATTCATTTCCACTGGGAATCCTCAGCCACCGTTTCTGAGTGAGAGTGGCTGAATTTCCTTTATTTCCCTCATCTGATGCTATTGTCCCTAACAGTCCATCATTTGCTACTGAGGCTTTTTCAGGTTGGGGGTTGGGGCAGAAGAAAACTTGCACTCTTTTCCATTTGATTTTCTGCTATTTATTCTTCCTTCCTCATCTAATCTCTTTTGACATCTCCCTTCCCCATCAGCCTACAGTTAGCTATGGAAATCACTCTGAGGCTTAGAGATGGGAGAAATCACTCGAAATGCTTGAGAGAGGAGCCAAACCAGTGGCTGCTGCCATTAATCCCATTGCATGGCAAAGGCTCCTGTCCCTGTTTCATTCTTTCATCAGTGAAATGATGTGTAGTTCTTATCATCTGGAAGGAACTAGGAACTGGACTTGTGATTTCAATGGCATAGGGAATGCCCAGGTAAGGAAACTTTCTACCAATGCAGATTATAACATTCTCTTCGATATATAGGCTTAGTAGATTGTCTGGGACACTGAGAGGGTGACTTGGCCAAGGTCATACACAGTTTGTATGCATCAGAGGTAGAATTTGAACTTCATGTCTTCCTGGTTCTCAAGCTGGCACATTCTCTACAAAATCATGCTTCTGCTTCTTGTAATTTACACTGGGAATATGTAATCAATGGCAGCTTGCTACCAGAAGTACTATAGAGGATTGTCCTGAGATGATACATAATCAGAAAAGGAACTGGACCAGAAATCTTATTATCTAGTAGAGTTCTGGCTTCATCACTTACTAGCTGTGTTATTGTGAACAAGTTATTTAATCTCTTTGAGACTCAGTTTCTCTTCAGGTCCCTTCTCATGTAAATAGCTTGTAATGTTAAAATAGGATAATTCTATGCTCTCATCAGAGTGAGAACTCTCTCTCTCTCTCTCTCTCTCTCTCTCTCTCTCTCTCTCTCTCTCTCTCTCTCTCTCTCTCTCTGCCTATTTCTATTGTTGCCCATCTATGTGGTTTGGGCTTTAGGCTTTAAAAAACCACTCTGTAACAAAAAGGAATAATATGGAAATAGGTATCAAGTGATAACATTTGTACCACATAGTGGAATTGCTTGTCAGCTCTAGGAGGAAGAGGGAAAGAAAATGAATCATGTAAGCATGGAAAAATCTTCAAAAATAAATAAATAAATCCACTTGGAAAAATATATATTTTTCCCCATCTATGAATTGATAAGTAAATACCAGGGAGGTATTGTACAAATTAATCAATTTGCTCAGGGTGACATAGCAAGTAAGCGTCAAAGGTAGCATTTGAACCCAGATCTTAATGATTCCAAGTTTAATCTGCTGTGCTCCACTACCTTGTGTGATAGGTCTATAAACATCTCAGGAAAATGTCAGCCTTCCTGCTTCCTTTAGTCCCTTTGGTTAATAGAAAGTGCTCTGGAAAGTGTCATTTGGTTGGTATTTTGTCCCTTACAGGTCACCTTTAAAAACTTCCTAATAATGGTAATGTGGGATGAGAAATTCTGGACAGCACAGCCATCCATTATTCCCCTGGACATATTGCTATGGCTGCCTCTAATGATCCCTGAGCACTGCTATTAAAGGCAAGATATTACTCTGCAAAGTTTATGGTTGCGGTCTTGCTGAAACAAGCAAATACCTTCTATTACATTAATGTTCTATTTAAATAACAAATGGCTGACCTCTCGCTGGGCTTCCTTCTCCCACATGTGTTTGGGTAGTTGGATATGTGTGCGTGTGAATATTTTTAGGCTCCTCTAAGCACCCAGGACACAGTTAACAAAAGATCATTCTGACAGCCTCCTTTAGATCCTATCACTTGCCTCCTATTCTGGGAGCTTTGCAGAAGCAGTGTTTATCATTGCTCCCTGTAATACAGTAATAAAAGTCTGCTGTTCTCTTTGTGAGGAGGCCTCATCTATAAAAAGGGAAAATGGAAGTGAATTAGGTCAGGAACGTTTTCAAGTCCGTTTGTGGAATGGTGGATGCTGTCATGACATTTCAACCTGTACATGATGCTAAAACCTATCAATTGAGCTGATGATGTGTTTCTGTAGAGAAGCAAGGATGCAGAACCAGTCAAATACCTTTCTGAGCAGCTTGCCTTAAAGCACTCTATTTGACCAAGCACCTAATCACGACCATTTATATCCTTGTGAATCTAGGAAAATGGAATTATCAGTGGAAAGCAATCAGCCCTGAGAACATATTCACCTCAGAAAAAGGCACATTGCAGAGATCTCAACCTCTGTCTACTCATAAAGCATCATTCTTAAGTCAATTCCTTCCTCCTTGAAAACTTTCTCCAATTAGACTTTCTCCAGATAATTTCTTCTTTGCTTTGGGGGTGGAAGAAGGATTCACTGGAGTGGATAAGTGAAAGACTTGGACTATGCATTATAATTGTTAACTAGACACTCAATGAGATCTAATTTGGAAAGGATCACTTGTTGCTGGTTTTCTATGATCTAGAAGAAAGAACTCTGGATTTGGGATCAGTTCTGATGTTTACTGATTATATGACTTTGGGTAAAATCCTCTGAATCATCATTTATTAAATGAAAATAAAAATACTAACAAACTTCACAGGGTTTGAGGGAAGATCAATGGAGAAAATGTATGGAAAGGTATTCTATAAATTGTAAAAGACTGCTCACATCTTATAAAAAGAATTGCTGGAATGACCCAACTTTCTACAGGCTACTGTTTAGCTGTTTCTCAGGCATGTCTGACACTTTGGGATCCTATTTGGAATTTTCTTGGCAAAGATACTGGAATGATTTGACATTCCTTTTCCAGTTCATTTTATAAATGAGAAAATTGAGGCAAACAGGGTTAAATGACTTACCCAGGATCATATAGTTAGTAATTATTTCAAGTTGCATTTGAACTCATGAAGATGAGTCTTCCTGACTCTAGGTCCAACACTTTATCCATAGTGCCACCTAGCTGCTATATTATATATATATAATGCTATAAATTAAAAAGTTTCAAGGCATATGCTTTTCCACTCGAACCTACTTCTACCAGGAATGTATATTCTTTTTTTTAAAACATTATTTTATTTGGTCATTTTCATACATTGTTCATTGGAAATAGATCATTTTCTTTTCCTCCCCCCCCCCTTCCCTAGCCGACCCCTGTTTCCTCTGGGTATCAAATTTGTCCTTGCTCTGAACCCATTTCCTTGTTGTTGGTATTTGCATTAGGGCGCTCATTTAGCGTCTCTCCTCTATCATGTCCCCTCAACCTCTGTAGTCAAGCAGTTGCTTTTCCTCCGTGTTTTTACTCCCTCAGTTTGTCCTCACTTGAGGATAGTTTAGTTTTTTGTTTTTTTTTATTCTCGTAGATCGCTGCAGGTTGTAAAGCCATTATTGGAGAAGTCCATTACGTTCTCTTGTACCACAATGTGTCAGTCTCTGTGTACAATGTTCTCCTGGTTCTGCTCCTTTCACTCTGCATCACTTCCTGGAGGTTGTTCCAGTCTCCATGGAATTCCTCCACTTTATTATTCCTTTTAGCACAATAGTATTCCATCACCAACATATACCACAATTTGTTCAGCCATTCCCCAATTGAAGGGCATCCGATACCTTCATTTTCCAATTTTTGCCACCACAAAGAGCGCAGCTATGAATATTCTTGTACAAGTCTTTTTCCTTATTATCTCTTTGGGGTACAAACCCAGCAGTGCTATGGCTGGATCAAAGGGCAGACAGTCTTTTAGTGCCCTTTGGGCATAGTTCCAAATTGCCCTCCAGAATGGTTGGATCAATTCACAACTCCACCAGCAATGCATTAATGTTCCTACTTTGCCACATCCCCTCCAGCATTCATTACTTTCCTTTGCTGTCATGTTGAACAATCTGCTAGGTGTGAGGTGATACCTCAAAGTTGTTTTGATTTGCATCTCTCTGATTATAAGAGATCTAGAACATTTTTTCATGTGCTTATTAATAGTCTTGATTTCTTTAACTGAAAATTGCCTATTCATGTCCCTTGCCCATTTTTCAATTGGAGAATGGCTTGATTTTTTGTACAACTGGTTTAGCTCTTTATAGATTTGAGTAATTAGACCTTTGTCAGAGGTTTTTGTTACGAAGATTGTTTTCCAATTTGTTGCTTTCTTTCTAATTTTAGTTACATTGGTTTTGTTTGTACAAAAACTTTTTAATTTGATGTAGTCAAAATTATTTATTTTGCATTTTGTGACTCTTTCTAAGTCTTGCTTGGTTTTAAAATCTTTCCCTTCCCAAAGTTCTGACATGTATACTATTCTGTGTTCACCTAATTTACTTATAGTTTCCTTCTTTATATTCAAGTCATTCGTCCATTCTGAGTTTATCTTGGTGTAGGGTGTGAGGTGTTGGTCCAAACCTAATCTCTCCCACACTGTCTTCCAGTTTTCCCAGAAGTTTTTGTCAAATAGTGGGTTTTTGTCCCAAAAGCTGGGGTCTTTAGGTTTGTGAAAGACTGTCTTACTGAGGTCATTTACCCCAAGTCTATTCCATGATCCTCCTTTCTGTCTCTTAGCCAGTACCAAATTGTTTTGATGACTGCTGCATTGTAATATAGTTTGAGATCTGGGACTGCAAGGCCAACTTCCTTTGAATTTTTTTTTTATTATTTCCCTGGATATCCTTGATCCTTTATTTTTCCAAATGAACTTTGTTATGGTTTTCTCTAATTCAGTAAAATAGTTTTTTGGAAGTTCAATGGGTATGGCACTAAATAGATATATAAGTTTGGGTAGGATGGTCATTTTTATTATGTTAGCTCGTCCCACCCATGAGCAATCAATGTTTTTCCAATTGTTTAGATCTAGTTAAAAGAGCTAGGGAAGGTTATTACATCCTGATAAAAGGCAGTATAGACAACGAGGAAATATCTGTACTCAATATGTATGCACCAAATGGCAGAGCATCCAAATTTTTAAAGGAGAAACTAGAGGAGCTCAAGGATGAAATAGATAGAAAAACTATACTAGTGGGGGATCTCAATCTTCCCCTATCCGAACTAGATAAATCAAATGAAAAAATAAATAAGAAAGAGGTGAGAGAAGCAAATGAAATCTTAGAAAAATTAGAGTTAGTAGACATATGGAGAAAAATAAATAGGGACAAAAAGGAATACACCTTCTTTTCAGCAGTACATGGTACATTCACAAAAGTTGACCATGTACTAGGGCACAAAATCATTGCAAGCAAGTGCAAAAGGGCAGAAATAATAAATGCAACCTTCTCAGACCACAGTGCAATAAAAATAATAATTAGTAAGGGTACATGGATGGATAAATCAAAAATTAATTGGAAATTAAACAATATGATTTTCCAAAACCAGCTGAAGAACAAATCGTAGAAACAATCAATAACTTCATTGAAGAAAATGACAATGGTGAGACATCCTTTCAAAACCTATGGGATGCAGCCAAAGCAGCACTCAGGGGGAAATTTATATCCTTGAGTTCATATATAAACAAATTAAGAAGGGCAGAGATAAATGAATTGGGCATGCAAATTAAAAAAAAACTAGAAAGTGAACAAATTAAAAATCCTCAGATGAAGACTAAATTAGAGATCCTAAAAATCAAAGGAGAAATTAATAAAATTAAAAGTCAAAGAACTATTGATTTAATAAATAAGACTAGAAGCTGGTACTTTGAAAAAACAAATAAAATTGACAAAGTACTAGTCAGTCTAATTAAAAAAAGGAAAGAAAAAACCAAATTGACAGTATCCAAGATGAAAAGGGAGACCTCACCTCTAATGAAGAGGAAATCAAGGCAATCATTAAAAACTACTATGCCCAATTATATGGCAAAAATATGGCAATCTAAGTGATATGGATGAATACTTACAAAAATATAGATTGCCTAGACTAAAAGAAGAAGAAATAAATTACCTGAACAACCAACCCCATATCAGAAAAAGAAATCCAACAGGCCATCAAAGAACTCCCTAAGAAAAAATCCCCAGGTCCAGATGAATTCACAAATGAATTCTATCAAACATTCAAAGAACAGCTAACCCCAATACTATACAAACTATTTGACAGAATAAGCCAAGAAGGGGTTCTACCAAATTCTTTTTATGACACAAACATGGTACTGATCCCAAAGCCAGGCAGGTTAAAAACAGAGAAAGAAAACTATAGGCCAATCTCCCTAATGAATATAGATGCAAAAATCTTAAATAGTATACTAGCAAAGAGACTCCAGCAAGTCATCACAAGGGTTATCCACTACGATCAGGTAGGATTCATTCCAGGAATGCAAGGATGGTTCAATATTAAGAAAACCATCCACATAATTGACCATATAAACGAGCAAAGTGACAAAAATCACATGATTATTTCAATAGATGCAGAAAAAGCCTTTGACAAAATACAACACCCATACCTATTAAAAACACTAGAAAGTATAGAAATAGAAGGGCCTTTACTAAAAATAATAAATAGTATATACCTAAAACCATCAGCAAACATCATCTGCAATGGGGAAAAACTCAAAGCCTTCCAAATAAGATCAGGAGTCAAACAAGGATGCCCATTATCACCTTTATTATTTAATATTGTACTAGAAACACTAGCAGTAGCAATTAGAGAAGAAAAAGAAATTTAAGGTATTAACATTGGCAATGAGGAGACCAAGCTATCACTTTTTGCAGATGATATGATGATTTACTTAAAGAATCCCAGGGAATCAACCAAAAAGCTAATCGACATAATCAACAACTTTAGCAAAGTTGCAGGATACAAAATAAACCCACATAAGTCATCAGCATTTCTATATATCTCCAACCCAGTTCAGCAGCAAGAATTAGAAAGAGAAATTCCATTTAAAGTCACCTGAGACAATATAAAATACTTAGGAATCTATCTGCCGAGACAAACACAGGAACTATATGACCACAACTACAAAACACTCTCCACACAATTAAAACTAGCTCTAAACAATAGGAATGTATATTCTAAATAATGTGTGAATCTCCTGCTACTGATTTTTAAAAGCAATACATTTTCTTTTTTTTTGCGGGGGGGGGAGAGCCTAGTGTCATGGAAAGAACAATGGATTTGGATTCAGGAGATGGGCTTAAGTTCTATATCTGCCACTTATTAGCTGTGCAGCTTTACAAAGTCAATTCATCTCTATGGGCCTCAGTTTCCTTTTAAATAAAATGAAGGGGTTAGATTAAGAAACTTAAATTTTTGATACTCTATGATTCCTCAGTCATAGATTTGTTGAAGACTTCTGAAAATAGCCTAACTTTTTTTTAGTTTTATCTTAATTTTATTCCAATAACACATTTACACATAAGTTTTCCAAAGTTAAATGATTTGTGTTGTCTCCCTTCCTCTCCTCTCCGCCTCCTGGAGTTAACAAGCAATTCAACTGGGTTATACATGCATTATCACTCAAAATACACTTTTATATTATTCATTTTTGTAAGTGAATAATCTTATACAACCAAAACCCCCAAACATATACCCAAATAAACAAGTGATAAGTCCTATATTTTTGTCTGCATGTTTACTCCAACAATTCTTTCTCCAGAGATAGATAGCATTCTCTAACTTTCTGCATAATGCCCAAATCCCCTCTACTGAATCATCAGCCTTCCATTTGTATAGTCCTAGTTATGAGGTGCTTTCTACATTACAAGACAACTTAGGTCATGTTCATCTCCTCACTGGGCAGTTCTAATTATTAGAATATTTTCCTTTATACTTTGCCTCCTTAAAACTTCTGGAGATTTGCCAAATATTTATTCTATCTAACACATGATTGTCCAGGACTATGATAATGGCAATGAAACAATAATAAGTGATTTACAGAGTGCTTTAAGGTGTGCAAAGTACATTATATGCCTTGTCTATTATGAACAACCAATTAATCTTATAAGCTATATTATATAGTTATTATCCCTGTTTTACAGATGAAGAAACAGTAATTGAATGACTTGCTAATGACTACACATATAGTAGGTCTAAGAGTGTGGATCTGAACCCAGGTTTTCCTAGGTTCTGTGAACAAGGAACTGGACAAAAGCTAGGGAAATGTGAAATTTGAAGAAAATGTTTCTGGAGGGGCAAATGGAACATTCAGGACTTGTGGGGGATGGGAGAGTTCCATGAAGATTCAAAAAAAGAAACTGTTGGAGCCAGAGAGAGATTTCTGGTCTTCTTATCTAAGACTCTGAGAAAGCTGGATGGGAGAGATACTCTTCTCAAACCCATTTGCCTGACTGACTGAATGAAGTTTCTCACCCAACTGAAGACAACCCTTGGACTTTATTTTTCTCTTAGGGGAAATCAGAGTTATATTCCTTGAAGAGAGTTTTGATCAAACCCTCAAAAGTTATCATAGGAAAGAGTAGGGATCTCCTTCTTTCCCTCTACCCTCTATCTTTCTTTTCAAAATAATTAGATAACTTTGAAATTATAAGAGAACTGATTCAGAGTCTAAGTAATAGGAGAGGGATTTTCAATTCATCAAAAGAAGAAAGCTGTGAAGGGTAGGCTTACCTTCTGGTATCACTGGCTGACTATTAAAGCTGCCCAGATTAGTGAAGGAAGAGGAAGATGTCACACAGAACTCAGTCCTCAAAAACAGCTGCTTTCTGGTCCCTTCATCTTTTAAGTCCCCCTCTAACTATTTCAGTTCCAAGTTCATCCCTCTATTCACTATTAAAAGATGAATCCTATAGAGCAAGGAAAAGAAATGACTACTATCCCACCACCACCAAAGGATGCTTCCATGTTCAGAAAAGTAACATGAGACAAATGATAAGTGATTATCCTGTAACTGTCCACTTTTCTTCATGATGTTTTCTCCTTGTCTCCATGATGGCTTAGGTAGTCTGAGCAAAATGGCAAGCTCCTCTCTTCCTACTTCTTTTTTTTAAATCCTTACCTTCTGCCTTAGAAATAATACTAAATAGTGGTTGCAAGTCAGAAGAGTGGTTCACACAGCTAGAAATGTCTAGGGCCATATTTGAACTCAGAACTTCTCATCTAGAGGCCTGATTCTCTAACCACTGAACAATCCACCAGGGCTCTCTGTCTCTCTGTCTCTCTCTGTCTCTGTCTTTCTCTCTCTCTCTCTCTCTCTCTCTCTCTCTCTCTCTCTCTCTCTCTCTCTCTCTCTGTCTGTCTCTCTCTCTCAGTCTCTCTCTCTCTATCTCTTTTTCTCTGTCTCTGTCTCTCTCTCTCTCTGTCTCTCTTTCTTTTTCTCTCTCATCAGCTAGTCAGAGATACCCCATAGGGCTTCTGTCCAAATGATCAAATTGTTCATGGATATCTACCTCAAATGACTCCTGATATCATAGGTCAAGGTGTTTTTGGAAAAATAAGTTTCCTTCTGAGTCATCCCTTACTCATGAGAAACAACCCTGATTAGACAATGAAGGTTTGAGTTTTGACACTCACCTCAAAGAATGCTGGAGTTAGAAAACTTGTATACTGGTTCTGCAATGTACTACCAACATGATCTTAGATAAATTATTTAACCTCTTTAATCCTCATTTTCCTCATCTAAAAATTAGAAGTTAGGACTAGATGATCTCTAAGATCCCTTTTAGCTCTAAATGTCTAAAACTATGACCATTCATATTTTATGATATGGGAATGAATTCTTTTATATAGGTAAGGGTCAAGAAAGTGTTAACTTATAAAAACACTTTCAAGAAAGGTCATGAAATATCTTTACTTTGGTGAATAAACTGTTTTTTTTTAATTTAAGTTTATTTAATTAACTAATTTAGAATATTTTTCCATGGTTACATGATTCATGTTCTTTCCTTCCCCTCATCTGTAAACCTTAAAATTTCTTAGACTTGTGAATGTTGGAAATTTCACCATTGGAATGTGAACCCCATTGGCAAGGGAGGTTCCTCCTCCTCCCTTCTTAAGATTACTTTAGGACAGAAACCTTTTGCTGAACAATGGAAAGGGCTGCAGCATAGATCAAAATTTAATTATTCCAATCTCCACCCTACTCAGGGTAACAGGATTTAGGAAGGGCTGCAGCATAGATCAAAATTTAATTATTCCAATCTCCACCCTACTCAGGGTAACAGGATTTAGGAAGGGCTGCAGCAAAGGATCAAGATTTAATTATTTGAGAATATGACCTTCAACAGACATGTGCAAAGCCACAGACCTCTGGGTGGTCCTGGGTTAAGCTAGAGCTACCATTGGCACAGGGAAGACATGGACAGTGATTGGTAGATGTGAGAACTGAGGGGAGGGAACTTGGATGGTTTCCTTAAAGATAGCGGGGTCTGAGGACTAGGGGGGGTTGGTTGGAGAGGTTGTGCTCTGAGAAGCTTGCTCTGAAGGAAGCTGGAGGTGGAGGCCCCTGAGACTGTTTCTCCATTTTGGTCACATGCGTGATAGGGACTGATCTCTTTCCTTTGCCTCAGCTATCTAAGGGCTTGGGCCTTTTGGCCCAGCCTAAACAGAGTGGGTATTTAAGCCCTATTCCCTTCTCTCCCCTTTCTCTCTCTCTCTCTCTCTCTCTCTCTCTCTCTCTCTCTCTCTCTCTCTCTCTCTCTGTCTCTCTCTCTCTCTCTGTCTCTCTCTCTCTCCCTCTCCCCCTCTCTCTCTCTATCTCTAATACCTTTCTTCCTCCTGTTTGTAATTAAACTCCATAAAAGGTTGACTGCTGACTTGAGTTTTCATTTAGGAATTACATAGCTGAATTCCTTGGCGACCTTAAATTAATATATATCAGTCTTTTAAAGTGATTTCCTTGTCACACATCCTATCCCCATATCATAGCCAATGAGCAATTCAACTGGATTTTACATGATTAAGACCTATTTCCATGTTATTAATATTTGCAATAGAGTGATTGTTGAGAGTCTATATCCCCAACCATATCCCCATTGAATCATGTGATCAAGCAGTTGTTTTTCTTCTGTGTTCCTACTCCCAAAGTTCTTTCTCTGAATTTGGATAGCATTCTTTCTCCTAAGCCCCTCAGAATTGTCCTGGATGATTGCATTGCTGCTAGTAGAGAAGTCCACTATGTTCAATTGTACCACAGTGTATCAGTGTCTGTGTACAACATTCTCTTGGTTCTGCTTCTTTCTCTCTGCATCAATTCCTGGAGGTCATTCCAGTTCACATAGAATTATTCCAGTTTATTATTCCCTTTAGCACAATAGTATTCCATCAACAACATATACCACAACTTGTTCCCCAATGAAGGCCATCCCCTTATTTTACTTTTTTTTTTGCTACCACAAAGAGAGTAGCTATACACATTTTTGTACACACATTTCCCCCTATTATCTCTTTGGGGTACAAACCCAGCAGTGGTATGGCTGGATCAAAGGGCAGGCAGTCTTTTAGTGCCCTTTGGGCATAGTTCCAAATTGCCATCCACAGTGGTTGAATCAATTCACAACTCCACCAGCAATGCATTAGTGTCCCAATTTTGCCACATCCCCTCCAACATTTATTACTTTCCTTTCATGTCATATTAGCCAATCTTCAAGATGTGAGGTAGTACCTCAGAGTTGTTTTGATTTGTATTTCTCTAATGATAAGAGATTTAGAATAATTTTCCATGTGCTTACTGATTGTTTTGATTTCTTTATCTGAAAATTGACTATGTTTCTTGCCCATTTTTCAATTGGGGGAAGGCTTGCTTTTTTTTAATAAATTTATTTAGCTCCTTGTAAATCTGAGTAACTAGACCTTTGTCAGAGGATTTGTTATAAAGATTTCCCCCCAATTTGATGCTTCCCTTATAATTTTGGTTGCATTGATTTTGTTTGTACAAAGCCTTTTTAATTTAATACAATCAAAATTATTCATTTTATATTTTGTAATATTCTCTATCTCTTGCATGGTCTTAAAATCTTTCCTTTCCCAAAAATCTGACAGGTATACTATTCTATGTTCACTTAAATTACTTATAATTTCCCTCTTTATATTTAAGTCATTCAACCATTCTGAATTTATCTTGGTGTAGGGTGTGAGATGTTGATCTAAACCTAATATCTCCCATACAGTTTTCTAGTTTTTCCCAACAGTTTTTGTCAAATAGTGGGTTTTTGTCCCAAAAGCTGAGTGTATGATCTTTGGGCTTATCATACACTATCTTGCTAAGGTCATCTACCCCAAGTCTATTCCATTGATCCTCCCTTCTGTTTCTTAGCCAGTACCATATTGTTTTGATGACGACTGCTTTATAGTACATTTTAGATCTGGTACTGCTAAGCCCCCATCCTTCATATTTTTTCATTATTTCCCTTGATATTCTTGATCTTTTGTTCTTGCAAATGAATTTTGTTATATTTTTTTCTAATTCAGTAAAAAAGTTTCTTGGTAGTTTGATATATATGGCAGAGAATAAGTAAATTAATTTGGGTAGGATTGTCATTTTTATTATATTAGCTTATCCTACCCAGGGGCAATTAATGTTTTTCCAATTATTTAGATCTAGTTTTAATTATGTGGAAAGTGTTTTATACTTGTGCTCATATAATTCCTGAGCTTGTCTTGGCAGATAGATTCCTAAATATTTTATGCTACCTAGAGTGATTTTAAATGGAGTTTCTCTTTCTAACTCTTGCTGCTGACTTTTTTTTGAAATATATAAAAATGATGATGTATGTGGTTTTATTTTGTATCCTGCAACTTTGCTAATCTTGTTGATTGTTTCCACTAGCTTTTTAATTGATTCTCTAGAATTCTTTAAGTAGACCATCATATCTGCAAAGAGTGAGAGTTTAGTCTCCTCATTGCCTACTTTAATCCTTTCAATTACTTTCTGTTCTCTAATTGCTACTGCTAGCATTTCTAGTACAATGTTAAATAAGAGGTGATAATGGGCATCCTTGCTTCACTTCTGATCTTATTGGGAAGGTTTCTAATTTATCCCTATTTCAGATGATGTTTGCTAATGGTTTTTAACATATACTGTTATTATTTTTAGGAAAGGCCCACCTATTCCTATGCTTTCTAGTGTTTTCTATAGGAATGAATATTGTATTTTGTCAAGGGCTTCTTATGCATCTATTGAGATAATCATGTAATTTCTGTTGATTTGGTTGTTGATATGGTCAATTATGTAGATAGTTTTCCTAATATTAAACCATCCTTGCATTCCTAGTATAAATCGTACCTGATCATGGTGAATAACCTTCATGATCACTTGCTGGAATCTTTTTGCTAACATTCTGTTTAAGATTTTTGCATCTATGTTCATTAAGGAGATTGTTCTATAGTTTTCTTTCTCTGTTTTTAGTCTGCCTGGCTTTGTAATCAGTACCATATTTGTGTCATAAAAGGAATTTGGTAGAGCTTCTTTGCTTATTTTGTCAAATAGTTTGTATAGTATTGGGATTAATTGTTCTTTAAATGTTTGATAGTATTTGATTGTGAACCCATCTGGCCCTGGGGATTTTTTCTTAGGGAGTTCCTTGATGGCTTGTTCAATTTCTTCTTCTGAGATGGGATTGTTCAAGTATTCTATTTTCTCTTCTGTTAATCTAGGCAATTCATATTTTTGTAAATATTCATTCATTTCACTTAGATTTTTATATTTATTGCCATATAATTGGGCAAAATAGTTATTAATAATTACCTTAATTTCCTCTTCATTAGAGGTGAGGTCACCCTTTTCAATGAATCAACTTTTAAAAGATTTAGCTATGTCTATGTGCAAGGATTTAACTTGGGGAGGGATAAACCACTCATAGGTGCTCATTAAAGATATTTCTTTATTAAGTTTCACTGTTCATTGTGGGTGAACCTGTGTCATTCCATCTAATAGTATCACTCTTTCTCTGTCTATAGCTCCATATATTTCATAAAGAGTCCATGTACTTTGAGACATAAAGATTCTGGCTATCATCCAGGTATAGAACTACTCATTGATCTGTCTACATACAAGATTAGGAAAGATAGTCATATAACAAATCAGATATTCATAAATATACAAGGTGGTCTGGAAAAAGGTGGGAAATTAATGGCAAATAGTCTTCCAGGCCTTTGTAGCCTGCTCAAATACTAAATAATTAATTTCATTTTGTAGAATGTCCCTTGTGAAGATTGGATTTAGCTCTCCCCTGAATGTAACAATGAAGATACTTAGCTCTTCCTTCATTGTGAAGATAAAATTGTAATCCAGAATCTATTTTTAGATTTTAATCTACAAAAAGGTGATAATTCAGTATTTTAATTACACCTACCAATTTTAACCACAAAAAGGTGTTAAGTAACTACAAAAGGTGAACTTATAAAAAAAGTGTTAAGTAACCCCAAAAGATATAATCTAACCAAAGAACGTGAGAAGGCATCTGACGTGATTGATAGACGTGAAAATTTAGGGGAGGTGACACAAGAGAAAAAGATCTTTAAGAGGACCAAAAGGGCAGAGGAAGATGGATTTGAGAGATATTCGATTTGAGTTTAGAGTTGGAGGCACTGACTTGGAGGAGAGACTGGAAGACAGACCCTTGAGGAATGACCAGAAAACAGACACCCAGACTTCTTTTATAGACTGTCACTGTTGGTGAGTGAAAGACTGACTTAGTGCCCCTGCTTTTCTCTTCCCCTGGCTGGGGTTTAGGAATTCTAACTGATATCAGAAGAAGCCAGAGTTCTCTCTCTCTCTCTCTCTCTCTCTCTCTCTCTCTCTCTCTCTCTCTCTCTCTCTCTCTCTCTCTCTCTCTCTCTCTCTCTCTCTCTCTCTCTCTCTCTCTCTCTCTCTCTCTCTCTCTCTCTCTCTCTCTCTCTCTCTCTCTCTCTCTCTCTCTCTCTCTCTCTCTGTCTCTTTCTTTAATATCTTCCTTCTTTTGTAAATATTGTAAACAAATTACCATAAATTCCATTTACTTTAGTAATTCATTTTGGGATTTAGAAATTAAATCCCTGGTGACCACCTATTATATATTCAGAGTCCAACCACAAATAAATTTAAGACTCTGAAATTTTCCAATTTCCTTTTGATGAATTATTTCAAGATCTGCTTGTCTATATTGATTATATATTCATCTATTCACAGGATCCTGCCTAGTACCATGAAATGGTACTAAGCTAAGTATGATTTTAACTTTAACCCTAACACAGTGATTAGAATAGCAATGATTGTCAAGTTGGACATGTGTTTATTCTAGAAGTAGGATATTGGTTACTGATACATATAAACTTTTGGAGAGTTGTATACATGAGAGGTAACATGGAGAATATTCTATGATTAAAAACTCTAAAATCACTAAAAATCTTATTATTGTTCCCTACAATAAGGGAATATGATTGCTTGTTTGGTTGTGACATCTCTAGTTATAGATCTAAAAAAGTATTTTCTTCTTTGTTTTATTCTAATTTGTTTGTTATTCCTTTTTATATCTAGGACTCATATCATGAGTACTTAGCATAGTACCTGGCACATAGTAGGTATATAATCAATGTATATTGAATCACATTGAATAATGGGTTTATATCAAGAATGAGAAACTCATTTTTGGATATGACCAATGTGAGAATTCGTTTCTCTTGATTACATTTATATCACACAATTTTCTCTATCTCCCTCTCATCATTATTCCTCTTGAATCTTTGTTAATCCTTATGTTAATCAGCATAGTTGCCCATTTTTCTAAATTTTTGTCTTTATCATATTGCCATTATCCTTGTTTTCTTTACTTCACTATGCATCAGTTCATACCAATCTCCCCAGATTTCTCTGAAGCCATATCCTTTTGCAAAAAGAGAGAATGATCAGAAGCTCTCTATTTCATTCCACATTCTCTGTAAAATTATACTTACTTTTGCTGAGTGTTATACTTGGTTGCAAGTCTATATCTTTTGTCTTCTGGAATATAATATTCCAAGTTGTCTGTCTATTTATGGTAGTGGCTACTAAACATTATGTATCCCTTTCCCTCCATAATCTTTTAATTCTTCCCTGTGATCAAAATATTCATTCAGTTTATTTTAGTCAGAATTTAACTGATGAAAAGATCCTTCAATATATCTGTGAGTTGTTAAATTCTACAAGTGCTACCTACTTTCTACAAAAGCATCAACCTTGAATTGTGGAGTGCTGCTACAGGGTAGAGATGTATCTGAGATCATGGCAATGCAAACATGGTAGAGGAAGGAAAGTGGATAATATCTTTTGTTTTATTCTGAGTCCAAGATAGTATTTTATTTTTTTGGTCAATGTAATCTATCTTCAAAGTATTAAGAGTTACCACACACATTTTAGAAATCAGAGATGAGATGGGTTGCAAGAATGCCAAGGTTAAATATGGGAAATATCAATTTAAACTCACGGTGAACCTTTTGTGATAGCTATAGTAATAAATCCTTGAATAACTGCACAACTTCCAAATCTGTACAATTGTCCATATGCAAAAAAATTCCATGATTGAGATGCTATTCACTTTGCAAGCTATTGGATAATAGAGTTTTTTCACCTCCTCAATAAATGATCTAGATAATTGCCTCAATTCTCCATATTATAAGTATAGGTAAAGAGAACATTTTATAAGAATTCCTTGAATTTCATCACTAGACAAATCAATTCATGGTTCAGAACAGATAAATACTCTATTAATCATGGATCTACAGTTGGATCTTGACTTTATGCTCTCTAATTT
The DNA here is from genome assembly GCF_027887165.1 of Monodelphis domestica. Lineage (NCBI taxonomy): Eukaryota > Metazoa > Chordata > Mammalia > Didelphimorphia > Didelphidae > Monodelphis > Monodelphis domestica. The sequence goes on from NC_077232.1 coordinate 54,229,350, forward strand.
CAGAGCCATCAGATATATTCCTAGAATGCCTGCTTTCAGCTAATACTTAATCAAATGATACAAATTAAATAGATTATTGGAGAAAAATAACAAAAATACAACCAATTCTGAAAAGATTCTCAGACACTAAAAAGCCCTGAAAATATATATTTCCCCCCATTAGCTCCATTTAGCATATTGTGTGTTTACTTTTTATTTTTAGATGTGGAGAGCATTTTGGAAATGGCACAGAATTATAAAGAATGAAAAAAATCACAGATCTCTAAGTAACCCAAATTACCCATAAGAAAGTAGGCATGCTCCTCCTCTTGCCTGCCCTTAGCACCTTTAATTACACCATTTGGAAACAGATACACATTTTGGAAAGTTAGCATACATCAAAAGACCATTTTATTTACTTTTTCATATTAAGCTTTGCTAAAAGCTTCTCACATTAGGAGAACAAACTGATAAGTGTTCTACAGGAATGTCGATTAAAAAAAATTATCATTATGACTGTGCAGTTAAATAAATGCAGGTTGTATTATTCTTATTTTAGCAAGCACTTAAAGGGGAAGGAAGCATGGCTTGGTAGAAAGAGCCTTAAATGACAGGGCAAAAGACCTTGATTGGAGCCCTATCTCTGCCACTTACTATGTGACCATGGATAAGTCATTTCTTATTTTTGGGCTCTAGTTACCAGATCTCTAAGCTCTTTTCCAGTTCTAACACTGTATGAGTATGAAATTCAATCTCTGTCCCTATTCTATTCCCTTCAGAAATTCAATATATGAACTTCTTATGCTAGGCTTTTTGAGATTCTGACTCAGTTTTCTTTATACCATAGATGTCATAAAATTCAATAAATATGTGTCTTCTGTGAGCATTCTATTGCACTAGGCACTGGGAAAATTACAATTGTGATTTGATCTGTTCTTGTTATCATTGCCTTCATAGTATTTTTTTTTTGGTGGGGAAAAGAAAACTACAATAACAGCTATATTAACAGAGATATATTTTAACAATCATATACAATATAGATTAAGTTCCATAAAATGACCAGGAAAAAAACATTAGGTTGGGAATCAAGACTTGGCTTCAAGCCCCAGCTCTTCCACTTAGTACTTGTGTGATATTGGGCAAGTTATTGTTTCTCTAGGTCTCAATTTCCTCTATTGTAACATGAAGCAGTTGGGCTGGATGATCTTTAATTTCCCTCCTTATGATTCTAATTTTTTTGATTTCTACCTATAATAGATAGGTAGAAAGGGAATTATTATGTTAGGTCCAAGAGAAAAAGTTGTTATCAAATCTAAGAGAATGTAAGCTCCTTGAGAACAGGAACTATTTCATTTTTTGTGTTTTTATCGGCAGTGCTAGCTAGCATTGTACCTGACTCTAAATAAGTGCTTAATTAATGCTTAATGATTGATTGATTTATTGAGTCATAGTATTAGAAGAAGATCTGAATGAAATTTAGTATAACTGTAAGAGAAAACCCGTACTCATTCTTCAGTGGAGATGTCAAAGTCACAACCCACAATACTCCGAAGTGTGACCAGAACTATTAAAATGTAATGGGAAAATATTTACCAAGAAAAAGAAACAGAACAAAGCATAGATAATGCTAATTTGTTGTTTTCTAAATTAACATGTGGCTTGGAGGATCTGTTTATATTTGTATTTGATACCTCTCTTTTACAACACGTCTACCAATTGAGCACAAAGACTTTGTTTATATCTCAGTGATGGGGAATGGCTGATGAATGAAATAATATATAGAAAATATTTTGTAAACCTTAAAGACCACTATACTTTCTAAACCTCCAATTGGTAGGAAGTTTTCCCTTGAAACAATGGATCGAACCCTGGCTCAGGATTCAGAGATCCTGTGTTCAAATCTTGAACCTCCTTTGGATGTAGTTTCTGTCAGTCTTGGGTGCAGGGAACAATGCACCTTGCATTGATTTCATTGGCTGTTTCTGGGCCAAGGTGGTTCTCAGGAATGGATGTGGTTAGGTTGTACATTTGTTCAGGGATGACAGGCTGAAGAACAGAGTCTTGGTGTTCTGCCAGGTGTTGCTTGTGCTTTTTGTCCTAAGGTCTAGCGGTTTCTTTATCTAAAAATAGTAAGATTGTGTTAGAAGGTTATCTTGGGTCCTTTGACGCACTAGACCTTTGACACTTATATTGAATCAAAACTGACTTGCATACTTCTGAGAACTAGTCTTCATCTTCCTTGAAAGTTCAATCTTCAAGAATTCGAAGACAGCTACTTTCCTTCCTAAGGAAGAGTTTTCTTTTACTACTGGGTGGTGTGTGTGTGTGTATTTAATTTTATTTTCCATATAATTTCACCCTTTAATGGACTTTCCCTTTTCATGGTGAGGAGAAATCAATGACTAATTCAGCCATGTAAAGATATTTGTAAAATGATTCCCACAAAAACGTGAAATTGAAGAATTGCATATTTTTAGTACGTGTTCTTTAAACATCAATAAAAGTAAAAAATATGCTCATGAAAAAGCAAAATGTGGATGTGTAAAAATTAAATTACTCTAGCAATAAAAATATTATATTTTAAGAGATTTATTAAGTATTATTAGAAAAATCAAGGAATAAAGAAAATACAAAATAAGAAACCACATGCCTAGGGCTGATTAGCCCATTCAAAGCTACTTACTACATCTTGCAAAGGCCGAGCAGAGAGCATTGAAGAGCATAGAAGAGGGTGAGGTAGGCTTTACTGCCAGTTTAAATACTAATTGTCATCTCACCCAGGTGGAGATTTAGGTGAGATTATAGGGAATTCTGGGAAATACCAAGAACTTCTGGGGATTGAAGTCTAGGGTTTAAATCTCCATTTTACAGATGCCAAAAAAAGGTGATTTGATCATTGGTATCATTACTAGGGACACAATATGCAGAATAAAGAGGGTCATAGTCCTGCTATACTCTGCCCTAGTTAGACTAATTCTAGGGAATTATGTCTAGTTCCAAGTGCTACCTCTTAATCAGTTACCTGTAGTTTCTCTAGAGGAAGGTCACTGTGATAGTATGGGATATATGCTATCAAGATTGGTTTAATCAATGGGAATATATAGCTTGGTGAAGAAATGACTTGTAGGTATATGCACATGCACACGCGCACACGTGTGTGTGTGTGTGTGTGTGTGTGTGTGTGTGTCCAATTTAAACATTATTTTATTTGGTTATTTTCAAACAATATTCCTTGGAAACAAAGATCCTTTTTTTTATCCTCCCCCCCTCCCACTGCCCCTCCCCTAGCCAACGCATGATTGTGTGTGTGTTTTTAAACATATTTTAAAAGTTATGCCTATATTTTCTTTTCTCAGTTGTGGAAGTATATAGTTATACACAGTAGATTTTATATTTCTATTTCTTCTGGTTTTGTCTTTGATTTCATCTTGATTATTCACTATTTTGTTGATTTTATTCTTTAATCTTTTCATTTACATCGGGTTGGCTAAAGGTTTCCCATTTTTATTAGTCTTTTAAAATAGCAATTTTTAGTTAATCATTTTGGTGTTTTTTAATTTTATTTGTTTTTCCTCTAATTTTCAATAATTACTCTTTCTGGTTATGCTGAGTTTGCTTATTTGTAGAATTTCTAATTTTTACAATGCATACTTACTTTATTAATCCTATCCTTTTTATTTCTTTAATGTATTTTTATATAATTAATTTCCCTATGATTTAGTTCCATCTTAGAAATAATGGAATTTTCATCACTATAATTTTCTTTTCTACAATTATTCATTGTTTATATGATTTATCCTTTAGCCTATGCATTATTTAGGATTTTGTTATTAAGCTTCTATTTTAGTCTGTACTTTTTTTTATGCTTACTGAATTGAACCATTTTTTTTAAATTTTTTGCTCATTGGTATATAAAGGGATACATGTATTATATATGCTTTTCACATTTATTTGAAATAACTCCATGTCTTTTTCCATGGTCAAATTTGTAAAAGTTCCATGTGCTACTGAGAAGAGTGTATGTTCTTTAGCAGTCCCATTTGGAAGATGACAATAAATCACTTAGTTCTAGTTTCCCCAGCAATTTGTTAAATTTTCCCTTTCCCCATTTATTTTTCTGTTCAGTTTGTCCAAAACAGATAGAAAGACAATGAAATAGCTTGCCACTTTGTGCTATTGTGTCTTATTGCAAATCATTAAAATTAATGTTTTGTTATTAATTAGATTCTGATGCTTTTGGAGCATTTAATATTGATATTGATTTATTATATATAGTTCCTTTAAACATAAGATAATTGAATTGTTTATTTATATCATGACTGTCTGGTTCATTTGAGAGAATATTTGTACTCCAGGCTTTTAGAGTTCACCTATGTATAGTAAATTTTGTTCCAGTTCCTTATCTTTATTCTTTGTTTTTTGTTTTTTTTTTCTTTTCAGATTTGTTACCTTTAAGTACCAGACTGTGAGGTTTAGTTTTTGAATATAATCTGTAACTTTTAATTTTGGAATTACTTAAACAATTTACATTTAAAAGTTATCAATTATGTTTATATTTTCCTTTAATGAGTTCTAACACATTTTTTTTTCTTAATAGTGATGTTTTTGGTTCCTTTTACCTTTTAAAGATAATACTTTGTCTCTTCCCTTCTTCATTAAGCTCTTTCCCATTTGTTATCACATTCTTTAATTTTGAAGTTATATATTAATTGTTTTATATAGCTATCTAATTGTTCCCTATTTTTTGAAGTTAAGTATTTAATTAAAATCCCCCCTCCTCTCCTTCCATTAATTTTTTGTTAGTCTATTTTCCCCTTTTTATTAAAAAAATCCTCATTCTCTTCATTAATTCTATTCTAAACTTTTACTTTTGATTCTTGTTCCTTATACATGTCTATTTCCAGAAGGCCAATGGGTGGGTCTATCAGTCATTAGTTCCAATAAGATTGTGGCATCACCAAGCACACTCCCCTTCAATAACAGAGCTTAAGTCATCTTTGCAAATGTCTTTTGCCTAGAATATCTATTTATTTATTCAACAATTATTTCCTAAGCATACACTTTGGAGCAGAGGTAAGTTCTAGGTTCTGAATAATGTTTAAACTTTTAATAAGATGTTTAACCTGAGCTCTTGAAGATTACTGTCTAATGGGGGGGGGGATGAGATAGAAATACAGATAAATGTAATGTTCAACCTTATATGATCAACGCATTGGGCTTATGCCTTCCACTTTTCTAGCATCAACCATGTGTTGTCTTGAAGATTTGACCTATATGATCATGGGAGAGAAAATATGCATATGAATGCCATAACAAGGATTTATCAATCATCTCCTATATGCCAGAAACTATATTATTCACTAGAGATTCAGCCAAAAGGGAGGCATGTTAGTCCTTAAAGAGCTTACATTTGAATATTTCGGTTGCATGGTAGTTAGAAAGCTGACTTCTATTCAAAACAGTTACAAGAAAACCTTGGGGGGAAGGTATTCACAGAAGTGAATTTATGGGGAATCAAGAAAGATGCCCCTGGGAAGATGCCATGTTCTCTTTCTGGCATTGTAGATGCTCTATATCTTCCACTTGTGGAAGAGAGAAATTGGGAAAACAAGAAAAAAGACAGAAGCAGTGGAGGCTGATGACCTGTCAGTCAAATGAATGTTCTTTTTGGAATGTTACTGGGAAAGGCAGTTGGAAGCCAGACCAACTGTTGGGTGAACCCTGTTACCTTGAAAGAGGGGAGAAGGAGTTTTCCTCTCTTGGACTTTGGAGACAAAAGCTGAAGGAAGTCTTGTGATGTTGAAGGCAGAAGAAAGAGGGACAAAAGCCCAGATATTTCTCTGACTTGCCCTGTTGATGACAGTGACTGAACTTCCAGACCTATCAGCCATTTCTCTCAATTGAATATGGAATATTCCACCATTCTCCAAACTAAGACTCATTGCAGTATTAGGGAAATCCTCAACCCTCTTACCTCCATTCCTTATCCCTTCCTGTTTTGCCCAAATAAACTCCTTTATTTAAGATAGAGAAGAGAAAAAGTACTTCATTTGAAACATCATAAACTCACCCTGAGTTGATTTAGAGAAACCAGAAGAAGAAGAAGGAAAGGGGGAGGGGAGAAAAAAGGAGCAAAAGGGAGGAAGGGAGATTTAGAGGGAGGAGGGAAAGACAGAAGAAAGAAGATAACCACCTGATCTTTAGTTATCAATTACCAATCAATATAGTCCATCATTGTTATTTGTTATACACTGTAACTTTTCTCATAGATGCCTCTTGAATGACCAGGACCACTTTAATGGTGACTCCCACTTTATCCCCCGAGTGGACTTGGACAATTACCTGAGTAGTACAGAAGCTCTGGCACCATCTTTAAGCAGAGAGGATCTCTGGGGAACTCTGCTGGTCTTGTTTGCCAGTTGGTTGTAGGGATGAGTTTGTAAGCATGACCTGAGGCAGGATTGCCATTATGGGAACTACTTGTGATGAGTAGCCTAGGCTGACTGGCATGGACTGGAGAGTGTCTTCTGAGGCATGTCCTTCCCTTCCTATTAAAGTATAGTCTCTGGGGAAGGGAGCAGATGCTGAGAGCTTTTAAAATACTAAAGGAAAATTCTGTTTTGCTTTGAATTACCCAAGTAATTACCTTAATCCTCAACTTTGCTTTGACTACACACATATGTGGACAAACCTAGTGCCTTGTACACAGAGTTAATGTAATGTGATTTTTTTGTTTGCATCTCTAGTTTCAGTGGTACAGTGATCTCTGTATCAATTCTGTAAAGTACCTAATCTGCAATTTACAGTCTCAATGAATTTGCCTAGGGCATGCTGTCACTCTAGGTTAGAAGTTAGACCTGAAAGTAGATCTCGTTATTTTGGGTCTAGCTCTCTATTTATGGAAGTAAGGATTAGAGATATTCTTACTCCTAATTTTAGATGAGAAAATAGGATCTCAGTTGTTAAATGACTTGCCAGTAAGAATCAGAGGGGGGACAGTTGGGTGGCTCAGTGGATTGACAGCCAGACCTAGAGACAGGAGGTTCTCAGTTCAGATCTGGTGTCAGACATTTTCTGATTGTGTGACCCTGGGCAAGTCACTTAACCCCCATCGCCTAGCCCTTACTGTTCTGCCTTGGAGCCAATACACAGTATTCATTCTTTTTTTTTTTTCCAAAACCTTACCTTCTGTCTTGGAGACAGTAGGCAATGGGGGTTAAGTGACTTGCCCAGGGTCACATAGCTACAAAGTGTCTGAGGCCGGATTTGAACCTAGGACCTCCCATCTCTAGGCCTGACTCTCAATCCACTGAGCCATCCAGCTGCCCCCTCACAGTATTCATTCTAAGACAGAAAGTAAGTTTTAAAAAAAAGAACCAGAGGATTCAGTTGCCCATTCTTTTAAGTCTAAATCATGGATTCTATCTCTTACATTATGCTATCATTATTGAGAGCTTTTCAGTTATGTTTGCCTCTTTGTGACCCACTTTGAGCTTTTTTTTTTGGCAAAGACAGCAAAGTGGTTTGACATTTCTTTTTCTAGCTCATTTGTAGAGGAGGAACTGAGGCAAACTGGGTTAAGTGACTTGCCCACGGTCACTTAGCTAATAAGCATCTGAGGCTAACTTCAAATATTTGTCTTCCTGATTCAAAGGCAACTCTCTAGCTGCCCCTACTATTCTATGCTGTTTTTCTTAAATATATGCTTGTCAAATAGATGGTATGAGAGAGGAATGATCCAGAGAATTTGAAGGACAGAGCCTGGAAGTAGTGCAAAGGTTTACAGCCACAGCAGGGGATGGTGGAGGAGACTTGGAATCTCAGAGATTCCAGGTGGGAGACCGTTGATCTCTCTCTCTATCTTGAGAAAGTCAAGCTGACAGTCTGATTCAGAGATTTCTCTTGAGAGCTATTCAAATCCCTCATTGAACCTAATCATCCCCGTCTTCCCCCAACTACTAAGAATTGTGGCAGAACCTGAGAAGAATAAGAACAGCCTAAGAAGATCTCACACAGCTCCTGTGACACCCTGGTGGGTCTGGACATTGGCACTGCTGTGATAGACCAGGGGCACAAAACCCTGAACCTCTTAGAGATCAGGCTGGCAAGCTTGAGTCTCCCAACTTTAGACGGAGGGACAAAGATTTCTTAGACAGACAGGGACTTCCTTTACCCTCTTTCCTATAAAATCCAAGCTGCAGACATCTTGCCCATCTTATCCCTAAGCACAATTTGTTAGAATAGAGTCAGTTATCTTAAATTGACTTCCTTGTCATATTGGATGAGGGAGAGAGCTGATTTCTCTCCCTATCCCTATCCCAAGGGAAGAGGTTCACCCATTAAAATCAGTTATTAGAGAGGAGTAAAGGCAGCGTTAGTGGGGAGACCTATTTTGAGGAAGACTGAAGGGGGGATTCCATGTCACCCTCCTTCTTCCTTCTGGATATTTATCATCTCCTTTTCCTCCATTATACCCAAACCAACCCTCTAATCCAATGGATGCATAGATGAATAAATGAATAAGGTGTCTCATGATTGGCTGGGTGAAATTCAAGTCTCTGCATCCTCACCGTTTCCAGTCTCTGAAGATGCTGCCTGGCCCTTCACTTTGGCCCGTATCTCTCCTGAGTGAGGCCCCTTCACCTTGTGCTGATGACATGACAAACGTCTCCTCTGGAGTAAGGAGCATCAGTGACACGGCCCGTGAGGCTAATGCAGATTTACTGTGGCTGGTAGATGGAGCACCTCCTAAGCAAGCAGAAAACGTCAATATCATTGACCTCAACAGGTGATTTGTGACTTGGGCTCACTCTGGTCCAGCAGCAGGAAGGGGCACGGCAGCCCTGTGCACTTATCTCTTGCCCAGAATGAGAAGCATGGCTCCATCGATCCCAACAGAGGCAGGTCCCTAATTGCTCCGAAAGTAAGCAGGAAGCAAGAGCTTGACAAGGATCCAGGACTATAGAGTGCCAGTCCTGAGTCTGTCTCTCACTGACAGTCCAGGAAAGTTGTTGAAATACTCCAAATTTTGTTTTCCTCATCTGTTAAACAGGATATCAGTAATGATTCCTGAGAAATCGCCTGAATTTGTCCGTCTAGGATTCTGTTATAAGAATAGCACTTACATAATTTTTTATGGTTTGCACAATGCTCATTTGTTAATTTGTTATTGTTCGAACATTTCAATTGTATCTGACTCTTCATGATCCTATTTGGGGTTTTATTTGCAGAGATAAGGGGGAGGTTTCCCATCTCTTTGTCCAGCTCATTTGACAAATGAGGAAACTGAGGCAAATAAATGGGTTAGGTGACTTGGTCAAGGTCACACAGCTAGGAAGTATTGACGGCTAGTTTTGAACTCAGGAAGATGAGTCTTTCTGACTCTAGATCTAGTACCTTGTCTACTCCACCACCTAGTTGCCCATTTTATAATGCTATCATCTTATAATTGTGTGGTGCTTTATTTTATTTTATTTTTTTAAACCCTTACCTTCCATCTTGGAATCAATACTGTGTATTGGTTCTAAGGCAGAAGAGTAGCAAAAACTAGGCAATAGGGGTCAAGTGACTTGCCCAGGGTCACACATCTGTGAAGTATCTGAGGCCAGGTTTGAACCTAGAACCTCCCATCTTTAGGCCTGACTCTCAATCCATTGGGCCACCCAGCTGACCCCTTGTGTGGCACTTTCAATCAATCAATGAGTATTTATTAAGGACCCGCTATGTCTGAGATACTCTCTTAGGTACTAACTAGATGAAGATAAAAGATAGAAGATGAAGATAAAAGCAAAATTGCTCCTGTCCTCAAAGACTTAACTTTATTTTTTTAATTTCAAAAATTTATTTAATTAAATTAGAATGTTTTTCCAAGGTTTCATATTCATGTTCTTTCTCTCCTCTTCTCCCTCCCCACTCCCATAGCCAACAAGCTATTCCACTGGGCTTTGCATGTACCATTGAGAGATCTTACTTTCTATAGAAAACCCATACTCATATTGAAGACAAAGTATTTTTCCCCAAAAAGGGGAGGTGTTAGCAACTGGGACAGAGAAAGTCTCTTAGGTCAGATTTGAATTCAAGTTCTCCCGATTCCAGTTCTGGTACTCTATCCACTGTGCTGCCCAGCTGCCCATTGAACAAGACATTTAAAAAAAGGTAACTCAATGAGGATAGATTTATGGAACAGAGACCTTTGTTTTTATTATTTCCATGTAAGCTCAATTAAAAGGTTACAAGGATATTCTCTACTTTCCAACTTTCTTTGATTGTCCATAGGAGAGAAATACAATGTCAAAAGTTTCTTTAATGACTTTTTATATCATAAAAGGCCAAGATAGAGGTTAAATAGAGCCAATTTGAGGCCTCCCTTGGGTTAGTGGCATTAATGAAGCTGCCATCTGAAAGAAAAGCTAAAATCCAGGAGAGAAGAGATGCCTGGTTACCCAGACCCAGCTTTCTAGTGTGGGAGGAGTGCATCCATCCATCTTTCAAATTTAGCCTGGCATAGAACTGTTATAGATTGGAGAGTAATTGAGTTAACTCTCATTTTATCTCAGATCTCTTTATCTAACTTACCTCAGACTACCCTTCCCTCATATCCAACCATCTTCCAGGATGTCAGGTCTTAGCAATCTGGGAGAACTTGCCTTCTGCCTTGTTTCTGCCTCACTACTTTCCTCAGCTTCTGTCTCTTGTTGAGGAAAAAAAGAATTAAATAGTTTTGGGACATAGTAATCTAAGGTTCTATGACTCCACCCCACATTCCCATGACAAGTCAGAACAAAGCCCACTTTCCTGGCTATCACTCTCCAGTAAATATTTTATCTTCTAGGAGATTTCACTGTCCTTGAGGTCAACAACTATAACAGTTTTGAATTTCTGTTCCCAATGTCCAACACCATTTATGGCACATAGTAGACACTTAAGAAATATTTGTTCAATGACTGATTAAATATACAGCACAGATTTCCTCATCAGGTCACCAAATTTAGCTCAGTTTCTATACAAGTCCATTCTTTTTTTAACATTTAAAACTTTATTTCCTCCATGGTATGGGTTTTTATATTTTGGAGTCATTTCTCACTTTTTGGAATATTTGAATTCAGGAAGAAATCAAGGTTTCTGTTAAAAAATTAAGTATTTTTCCATGGTTCCATGATTCATGTTCTTTCCCTCCTCTTTTCCCTTTCCTCTTCCTTCCTCCCAGAGCTGACAGGCAATCCCACTGGGTTATACCAGGTCCATTTTTAAAGGTGAGTTTCTTCGTATTTATTTCTGTATGGCACACCTGTCTCATTTTAGACTATAAACTCCATGTTGATTATCTACTTGATACTTAGCATAATGGAAGCAATTAGAGGAATTATGGTATGGTGAATTTTAAGATTGTGAGCCAAGAAGTACTTGAATCCAATATCTTATACCAGTTTGACTTGGGGAAAACCACTTAACTTCTCCATGCCTCAATTTCTTCATCTGTAAAAATGAAGTATTTGGACTAGATGATCTTTAAAGCCCTTTCTAGCTCTAAAGCTATAAAATATTTGTTGAAATTATTTATAGTTCTTTGATATCAATCCACATCCAACCCTCCCAACTGCTTTTTTTAACCTTAGTATTTTCATTCAAGACTGAGCCTGCCCAAGCAGGACTTCTCTCTGAAAATTGAATATTATTTTGATCATGTGCAATTCCCAGATTTTCCTATCCAATCATTGAAAATATAAGAGCCAACCTGATCGGAGAGATGTCCATCTTTAGTCTCCTCTACTTATATATCTTACAGTAAGACCACATTTGCTCAGACTCCTCTAAGCAAGGTCAAAGGGGCCTTATCCCCTGAAAAAGATTTCATTATTCATTAGGTTGGTTCCTGCCAAAATCTACCCTGATTCATGCAACCCAAGCCCTCAACCACTCTAGACCCAGAACCTATTCCCTATACTGGACAAGGAATCTGGCTCAGGACATAATTGGAAATGACATTGCTCTTGAACCTGAGGTTCATCATCCCAGGATAAATAGCGATTTTAATATTCTTGGTTTGAATTACTGTCCCCCTTCCCCCAGCTCCTTGATGTGAGTGCAGAGTCTCTTGGCTGTGTCTGTTCATGTCCATCTGCCATGATGGCATTGTGCCTCCTTGCTTGCTGTTTGGACCCTTGCCTTGGGGGTTATAGGTGCCAGGCAGTGATAGGCAGGCTGCATAACAATGCAAATGTCAGATCTTCTCAAGGCACTTCTCCTCTCTGGCCATCTTGGTGGGCTGGAACCATGTGTCTCTTAAGACACAACTGCACCTGTTGAAAGCCATCTGCCAAATATATGTAGCATTGGGGAGAGGGGTTTGTAGGCTGTGGCTGCCAGCAGGATGATTAGCACTGTATGGGAAAACTCATCAATGCCATTAGAGGGACTCAAAACTCATATACAATATCACCCGATGACTCTCAAATGCTGCCAATGCCAGAGGGCATGGAATAGGGAGAGATAGCCAGGACACCAAGGGGCACCAGGTGGTTGATTAAAGCATAGAAAAATACAGACAGCATCACAGCAGGCATGGCTATGGACCTTCTAAGAAATAGGCTGCTTCCCAGAAGCAGAATTCAGAAAGATCTAGAAGGGTCTTTGTGTAACATATACCTTGGGCTTTATAATGGAGAATATTAGACCAATTTAGAATTTGCTTCTGTGTCCAAAGACTCAACAGATTTCCCATGAAGGGGATTTTAGTCTTAAAATGAATATTTATAGAAATGATATTTTTTTCTATCTTCTTTGAACTCTGGACTTGAAGCCAGGAGGACCTGAGTTTGAATCCCATGTTTTAGATATGGGGAAGCATAGAAAAACTACTTAATCTCATGAAAGCTTAGTTTGTTCCTCTTTTAAATAAAGACAATGGTACCTGTAATGCTTCCCTCATGTAGTTAATGTGAAATTCAAAAGAGATAGTGTGTGTAAAGCATTTTTCAAAAGTTAATGCGTGATAGAAATGTCAGTTACTGTCATCATCATGGCCAGCTGTCATGATTGCGGATTGTATATAAGTGAACCTATCCAGCTTGGAAGCAATAGATAACACTGAGGCATAAGATGTGACAAAGGAAAGGAACATTTTAATAGCCCAAGGTACCTTACTCCTGCTAGGACATGGTTTCAGAGGCTGATGTGCATCTGCAACAGAAGCTACTGTTCTCTCTCCTCTCCTCTCCTCTCCTCTCCTCTCCTCTCCTCTCCTCTCCTCTCCTCTCCTCTCCTCTCCTCTCCTCTCCTCTCCTCTCCTCTCCTCTCCTCTCCTCTCCTCTCTTTCCTTCTCCTTCTCCTCTCCTCTCCTTTCCTTCTCCTTTCCTCTCCCCTCCTCTCCTCTCCTTCTCCTCTCCTTCTCCTCTCCTTCTCCTCTCCTTCTCCTCTCCTTCTCCTCTCCTCTCCTCTCCTCTCCTCTCCTCTCCTCTCCTCTCCTCTCCTCTCCTCTCCTCTCCTCTCCTCTCCTCTCCTCTCCTCTCCTCTCCTCTCCTCTCCTCTCCTCTCCTCTCTTCTCCTCCCCATAAGTTCAACATCAGTCACTATCAAATTATTGTGGATCCGGTAGGCATGGGGATAAGGTCGAACTTTCCTCCAGTGATCCACAGATTCATAGGATTTCTGGGAAAGTTATTAAACTGAGTGACCGAACAGTTTCCCAATGCTCAAGTGGCCTGCTTTGTAGCCTTCTGGGTAGTATTGCCCCTTCCCATTCCCCAATCTTTCTGTGTCCAACTGATTCTTGTTATAATAGGTTCATTTCAATGCAGACCTAGTCACAGCATCTTTTCTGATCCCTAATAATTGTGAATTAGTAAGAAAAACACAAAGTAAACTTAGAAAACATCTCATTAGGGTCATGTGGTTGAGTAAAATTTGGTTTAATTCTTTAATTCTAGATATTATTAAATTCTAGATATTATTAAAGCTTTAATTCTAGATATCTTACTGCCTTGGCAAATTTGTTCACCTCTCTGGGCCTCAGTTTCCTCATTGGGTATTTGACAAAATTACCTTAAAAGTCATTTGAGATCTAAAACCATGATCTTATAACCACTTCCTCCTCTGATACATCCCATTTTTAAGATAAGTAAACTGAAGCTTAGAAAGATTAAGTGAGTAGTTCATTGAATACAAGTAGTTAGTGGAAACACTTCTGAATCAACACAGGTGTCCCTACTCTAATTTCATTTTAATTCAATTTAATAAAAGTTTATTGTTATTAACTTATCTACTACTTGCCAAGCATTGTACTAAGCTCTGGGGATGCAATTAAGAAAAAAAAGATAGTTTTTGCCCTCAACCGACTTCCAATTTAATGGGAGAAGACTTCAAAAGGAAGCTGAAAGTGGGGAGCATGGTGAGATACCCCACTTCAGGCCACGGTGTTCAGTAAAGTCATTTGAAGCCAAGAGCAATTGATGGAAAATGGAATTATCAAGAGAGTTCTGGGACTTCATTTTAAAGATAGGTTTTGGGAGGAGCTTTGTGTCTTCCAATCAGGAGAGGCAAGTGAGGGAGAACTGAGTTAGTGTCAAGAATACAAACCTGAATCATTCTTCATAGTGACGAAATTTCAGGTGGTCAGCTTATCCTGTGTGTATGTGTGTGTGTGTGAGTGTGTGTGTGTGTGTGTGTGTGTGTGTGTGTGTGTGTGTGTGTGTACACGTGCATGCGTGCATGTGCAGGGGAGAAGGACTTGCTGTTGGAGGAGTCAAAGCCAAGCAAAGTATGGTTTTTTCCTCAGTATGGTTTATTCAAGAATTCAGAAGTAGAGAGGGAAATCCAAGACGTGGGATTTTTAGCACTTTAAAAATTACAGGTTATGAATAAAAAGTAAACATCCAAGACTAGCATCAATATAGCTTTCAAAGGGATGTATAGGTATAATTTTGAAGAATCAGGGTATAGAATGTAAGCAGCTTCTTAAAAATCCACAAATGGGAATGACTCCTAACTAAAGTTACAGGGTATTGTGTTATCTATCATGGACACATTGAAAACATAACCAGGTATTAGAGTAAAAGTTAAGTCTCAAGCATCAGGGGAACATTCTACAGGGCAAAGCCCAATCATGATGGGCATTTCCAACAAAAACCTAAGAGCCTGGGATTGAAGGGTGTATTTGAGGACTAAGTAAGAAGGAGGATAAGAATGCCAGAATATAGGAACTGAGAGAGATCATCTAGTCCAACCTTTTCATTTTACAATTGAGGAAACTGAGGTTCAAAAAGGGGAAGTGACTTGTCCAAAGTTACACTGCTTGAAATCTTAAAATATAAGATTCAAAGTCATAATTCAAAACCAAATTTTCAATGTCAAGTATTCTGTTTCTAAGTAAAATGGTGATAATAATTATTTATAAGAGATTAGAGGGAGATTTTTTAATTCTGTGGACAATGACATTAATTTCCCTCGAAGTTTTGTAATAAATTTAGACCTTAGTTGTTTTATTACTGTTAGAAATTAAAACACTTCATATTATATTTTCCCCAAGGAAAATCCTTGCCCAGAAAGAATAACTAATTGATCCCTTATCTTCTCCCAAATTATTCAGAAAATATTTTCTTATGTTATTTACATTTTATTAATAATTAATGATGCTATTTTTAATGAGGTGATTTTATTTCTTTTTAAATAATATCCTTAATTGAGCTTTGATGACTGTTTCCCGAAAAGTCTTCCTCTTATTTCCCCCTATTTTAATTGTTCAGTGACTTCAACTCAATTTGCATTTACCGAACATCTAGAAGGCATGTAGCAATTTATTCTATCTATACTGTGATGAAGAAAAACATGGGAAAATATGTCATCTTCTTTACCTTTAAGTAACTTATCATTCACTTTGCTGTTCAAAGGATGAATTTTAGAATTTTATGTGGATAATTAAATATGAATAAGACAGGCTGCCAGACTGGTCTCATTTCTATTCCCTAAACATCAATGTGTTTGTTGCTTCTTTTATCCCTTGGCTCCTATATGTTCCTAGGCTTCCAATGTGCTTTCTTCTTCTCTCTGCCAATCCAGTTTCAGGGACCACATTGGATTCCATGACTTACATGCAATATTCTCTGACATCCATTACCCACCTTCCCTTATCCTGTCTATGAGTCCAATTTCCTTATTATCCTTACTATTCCATATTGTGGTTATTAGTTATCCCATGTGACCTATGAGAAAACTCATGGCTCTTCATTTCATCTACTTTTTCATTTCATCCACTATTTGTCTTCTACTGGTTTCATGGTTTTGACCCCTCAGACTTTGGGTGCCCTAGGGTTAGATAAAGCACTAATCCTTCAACTTGATGCCCAATTGAGCTGGACCTATTGAAGACATTTGAGAGAAGTGTATCACAAGAGAAATGTCTTTCTTCCTTCCTTCCTTCCTTCCTTCCTTCCTTCCTTCCTTCCTTCCTTCCTTCCTTCCTTCCTTCCTTCCTTCCTTCCTTCCTTCCTTCCTTCCTTCCTTCCTTCCTTCCTTTCTTTCTTTCTTTCTTTCTTTCTTTCTTTCTTTCTTTCTTTCTTTCTTTCTTTCTTTCTTTCTTCTTTCTTTCTTTCTTTCTTTCTTTCTTTCTTCTTCCTTCCTTCCTTCCTTCCTTCCTTCCTTCCTTCCTTCCTTCCTTCCTTCCTTCCTTCCTTCCTTCCTTCCTTCCTTCCTTCCTTCCTTCCTTCCTTCCTTCCTTCCTTCCTTCCTTCCTTCCTTCCTTCCTTCCTTGTTTTAGATTTGAAATTTTTTATTTAATCAATTAATTTGGAATATTTTTCATGGTTCCATAGATCCAGGTCATGGATCCAGAATGATTATCTTTAAAAGTTATTTAATATCTGGATGGCAGCAGGATGTTAAGTATAAATGGGAATAAAAAATTACTAGGAAGCCATTTATTTGGGAATTATCCTGTTCTCCTATTAGGGACATTTTCATTCAATCAATAAGATGTTGAGCCAAAGGAATGAATGCTGAATGGTGGAATAAAAGGCAATAGTTTGGAGACAGAACTTTTAGGCAAGGAGAGCCTTCTCAAAATCTCCAAAGTCATCAAGTGGGCATTCATTGTGCTATGTCCCCTTGAAGACGATCCCCAGACCTTTCAGTGTCACAGGAGACTCTGAACTACCCTCTCCTACAGATTTAAAATGTAGAGGTATATGTCTAGCATAGAATTGAGGGAATTCAACCTCAGGCAAGAAACTAGACCGGATGACCTTTTATAGTGTCTTCCATGCCTGTGGCTCTGTGAAAATAAGCTGTGTAATTTAAAATGACTGTGTATCTCTTCCTAAGAGAATTCTGCCAAATCAGGGTCAGGCACTGGAAGAAGAACAAGAATACATACTCAATAAACTGAAACAAAGAACAAGGAACCAGGAAAAGACATATGGGAAAGAGGGGCTGAAATAAGCATTAGGAGTTGGGGAGGTTGCCAAGCCTGGAAAAGACAAGAGGAAGATTTATATTTAGCAGGATTTTTTTTAATCTATGGGGAAACTAATTAAAACTCTTAGTTCTAATTGCAATTAATTGGATTGGTAGTGGATTGAATTGGGGATGGGAATATTTCCTGTCACTCTAAATATATTAATTGATGATTAAAAGGAGACAGTCAACATTTGTTTTTTGTTTTGCTTTGAAATCAGAGTGTGAAAATTAAACTCAGATCATCCAGTTTAACTCTCTCTTTCTACAGGTGAAGAGACTGAGGCAATACAGAAAGAAAATGCCTTTCCTGAGATGATGAACAATAGTCTGGGAGCAGATATGGGAATAGACATGATGTCTCCCAACTCTCAGTTTAAGATTCTTGCCAGTACATCATGCAATACTGGGAAGAGTGTATTGAGTGTTAAAGGAGGAAGAGCATCTCTCATGTGAGGGCTTGCTGAGCCCTTTCCAGGGCTACTCATTCACCTTTAATGCCCAAAGTTCACTCAATTCCTACCTGTGATTCCAAGAAACTACAGCATGAATAATGAACACGCCAAGTAAAATTGTCTCAGCAAATAGACTGAACCAAGTTCAGAGTAACAGATAGTTCTCAAACCTATTGGTAAGCTACAGGAACATCTCCACCAAGCATCTGAGGACTTTCCATGATGGAATGGGCAGATGAGAACAATTTGTTCCAAAGCTTATGGAAGTGGTTCAAGCAGGCACTATGGAGGGCTTAGAGTTTGGTCAACATTGAAGATACCACTGCCATTGCCAATCACCTCGACTTTCATCTTGCCACTGGTCTTTGAAGACTGGAAAAGGGAGTGAGTCTGTTGACTTTGTGCTTGCAAAACACTTTACATATATCGAATCCCTGAAGCAACCCTGTGAACTAAATGATATTATCCTCATTTTACAGAATGGAAAATTGAGACTTTGGATCTTTTAGTTATCCTCTCTGGGCCCCAGTTTCCTCATCTCTAAACTAGATGGTCTCTAAAGATCCTCCTATAAGTGGGAGTACAAATAATGAACCAAATGTGCCAACTTTTTTATTTTATTTTTTAAACTCTTATCTTTTATCTTAGAATTCATACTGTGTATTGGTTCCATAGCAGAAGAGCAATAAGAGCTAGGTAATGGAAGTCAAGTGACTTGCCCAGGGTCACACAGCTAGGAAGTGTCTGAGGTTACTTTTGAATCCAGGTCCCTCTCTCCCCCAGGCCTGGCTCTCAATCCACTGAATTATGTCGTTGCCCTCAATTTTCATTTTTTATGATCCTTTAAAAGCTTTCCCTGCAATAAATAGAATAAGCTGCTGTTTCCTAATGAAAGCAATACCAATATTATGAGCAGAGTTAAGAAGCTGCATTTTCCTACATCCATAGAAAGAAAATTAATGGAACTCTAAACTTTTAAGAGATGCCATAGCAGGAGGCCAAGTACAGCCCCATTAATCTAGTCTCCCCAAAGCCTGAATGATGTCATTATTAACAACATCTGACAGAAGCCTTTCAGTGCTTCACCCTCTTTTAGATATTCATTAAGGTCCCACCAAATTCTTGATGACTTCCAAAGAAAGAGAAAATTCTCTCTTCTGCCACGGACCTAGCATCATCAACTAGCAAGATCAGACTAGACCCTACTTGGCTACATTAAATTTGATTAATGAATTATTGGTCTGATTGAGTTTGTGCACACTTAAAAATTAATTGACAATGCTAAATATCTGTTCCTCTGAGTTCCTGGCTTCAGAATTGCTCCCTTCCAGTTTCTTGGTAGAGGCGACACCAATGACATGAGCAGAGTTAGGGGCCTGCGTTTGCCTACATCCACATAAACAAAATTAATGAAACTGTAAACTTTTAAGGGAGATGACATAGCAGGAGGCCGAGTACAGCCCCATTAATCTAGTCTCCCAAAAGACTGAGTGATGTTATTATTAAACAACATCTGGCAGAGGCCTGAGAATGCTACACCCCCTTTTAGGTATTCATTAAGGCCCCATGAAATTCTTAGAGAGCTGCAGGAAGAAAAACAATCTCCCCATGCGCAAATTAGGGTAGAAAGTGCCAGCTTGATGGAATTATACTGTTTGCATGCTGGGCTGGCTGGCAAAGCTGGAGGGAGCTGTGTCTGCATATCTTTGGCTGTTCATGGCCAATAGGAGCAAAGCAGGTGGGTTATATGAGGCAAGCAAGGGTTCCTTTCCTTTGTCCAGTCAGTGGCCTCTCTCTTGCTTCCTTCAAGTCTCAGCTAAAACCCCACTTTCTTCTCCCCCCTCTCCTTCTCTTTCTCTGCCCCCTCTTCTTCCTCTCTCTCTCTCTCTCTCTCTCTCTCTGTTTCTCCCTCCCTCTCTCTCTCTCTCTCTCTCTCTCTCTCTCTCTCTCTCTCTCTCTCTCTCTCTCTCTCTCTCTGTCCTCTGTCTCTCTCTCTCTCTGTTTCTCTCTAGTCTCCCTCAGCTAAAACCCCACTTTCTTCTCCCTCCTTTCCTTCTCTTTCTTTGCACCCCTCTTCTTCCTCTCTATCTCTGTCTCTGTCTCTGTCTCCCTCCCCCCTCTCTCTTTCCTTCTCTCTCTCTCTCTCTCTCTCTCTCTCTCTCTCTCTCTCTCTCTCTCTCTCTCTCTCTCTCTCTCTCTCTCTCTCTCTCTCTCTCTCTCTGTTTCTCTCTAGTCTCCCTCAGCTAAAACCCCACTTTCTTCTCCCTCCTTTCCTTCTCTTTCTTTGCACCCCTCTTCTTCCTCTCTCTATCTCTGTCTCTGTCTCTCCCTCTTCCCCCCTCTCTCTTCCCCCTCAGCTAAAACCCCAATTTCTTTTTTTTCCAAATTCTCATTCATTTAGTTTTTTAAATTTTTTTTCTTTTTTTAAATTTAATTAGGTGATTTAGAATATTTTTCCATGGTTACAAGATTCATGATCTTTCCCTCCCCTCTCCCCATCCCCTTCCTGTATTTGACATGCAATGCCACTGGGTTTTACATGTGTCATTGATCACAAGACCCATTTCCATATTATTAATATTTGCACTAGGGTGATCTTTTTTAGAGTCTACTTTTTCAGTCATAGCCTTCAAAACTCCACTTTTCTTTCTCTCTCTGTCTCTTTCTCTGTCTCTCTGTCTGTCTCTCTGTCTGTCTTTCTCTCTCTTCCCCAATATTTTCCCTCTGTTATTTTTCTCCAATTTAATCCTGCATATAGCTTGCTTGTAGTTATATTTGCATGTTGCCTCCCCCAGCCAACTTTAAACTCTTCAAGAGCAGGGACTGTCTTTTTTTTATCTACAGTGGTTAGCATAGTTCCTGATACATGGTAGACCACTTAATAAATGCTTATTGATTGATTATTTTTTATTCCATACAAATAAGTAAAAACACTATTTGGTGGAGTAGGGGTCTGGAAAGGTTTGAATGGGAGAGGGTACTTGAATTAAACCTTAGGAGAAGGTAAATATTTTAGGGGTTTAAGTAGAAAGAGAGTGAATTCAAGGCACAAGGAATAGTGTGGCCAGAGACACAGAGGTGGCAGATGGGAAATGCAGATTAGAAAACAGTTAGTAGGGTCTTTAAGTGAACCTCAAAGTTTGCAAAATAAATTATTTTTTTAAACTTAAAAGTTTACATGTTAATACAATTTTATTTATTTTTAATCAAAATTTTTTATTTAATTAATTAATTTAGAATATTTTGCCATGGTTACATGATTCGTGTTCTTTCCCTCCCCTCTCTTTACCCTCTTCCTGTATTTGACATGCAATTCCACTGGGTTTTATATGTGTCATTGATCAAGACCTATTTCCTTATTATTGATATTTGCACTGGGGTGATTGTTTAGAGTCTACAACCCCAATCATATCCCCATCGACCCATGTGATCAAGCAGTTGTTTCAGAAAGACTCATCTTGGTGAGTTCAACTCTGGCCATAGACACTGTGTGACCCTGGGCAAGACATTTAACTCTGTCTACCTCAATTTCCTAATCTGTAAAATGAGCTAGAGAAGGAAATAGCAAAACACTCCAGTATTTTTGTCAAGAATTTAGGGTTACTAATGTGGTCGTGGAAAGTTGGACAGGATCAACAATAAATAAGGCAATAATAGCCAGACTGTCTTAGCAAAGTACATACTTTCAAAGCAATAGAAAAGGTGTCTGAGTGTGGAGGGGGTGAGAGTCATACTTCCGACAATAGGAAGAGCTGCTTTTGGGTAGGAACTAGAGTTCTGGTCTTGGAATCAGGAACACTTGTGTTTAAATTCTACTTCAGCCCCTTGCCAGATGTTAGCATCTGGGCAAGTCATTTAACATTGTTGTCCCTCAGTTTCTTCATCTGTTCAATACAGAAGTGGGATTTGATGGCTTCTAATTTCCTACCAGGTCAAATTCTTTTTTTTTTAAACCCTTACCATCCTTCTTAGAATCAATATTTTGTATTGGTTGGTTCTGAGACAGAAAAGTGGTAAGGGCTAGGCAATGGGAATTAAGTGACTTGCCCAGGGTCACACACAGTGCCTGAGTCCAGATTTGAATCCAGGACCTTCCATCTCTGGACTTGGCTCTCAATTCACTCAGTCATCCAACTGATCTCTCCAGGTCAAATTCTATGATCATTCAAATCTTCCTCGGATGGTTTGGCTGTGTGGGGAGTTTCCAACATCATGAATTTGACAATGGGCAGAAGCCTCACTGAGTTAGCCCCAACCAGCAATTTTTTATTTGAAATTGAGTTCTTTGTCTAGGCACTTACCTGGTAATTGGATTAAGAAAAAGATATCATAAAGGGGTTCAACACACTGACTTTATAGAAATCATGAGGAGAAATTAAGGGGATTCCCTTGGATAGGTATAGGCACTCCTGAAAGTGAGAGATTTCCTTTGTCCAACCTGTCTCTTTTCTGTAATGAACTCTCTGTCACCTACAGATGTGGGATATGAGAATGGAGCTGGGAAGAGAGAGGTTTAGAACCAGCTAAAAAAGGTCTTGAAAAAGGACCTTGCAATAGATAGATTGGGTCTCCTGAATAGAGACCGAATCATACCATTCTTCACTTTATTATCTCTATGAATTTTTCTCTAGTGGAAGCACTATATGGCTTCTTTAACAAAATGACTATGATGGAAATATATATTATATGATAACACATGTATAACCTATATCATATTACCTGCCATATTGGTAGGGGGGTGGAGGGAGAGAGAGAATGTGGATCACAAAAAGTCAAAAGTATCATTACGAATTGTATCAATATGTAAAAAAAAAACACAGAAAATTAGAAAACTATTGGAAAAAATAGATTGTGTGTCTGTCCTCTGAAGACTAGCTGAGCTATTGTTAGAGATATTTGTTAGGGCATTAATCACTAGGTGATTAGATTAGACTAGATTATATTAAAGGGTTCAGCTACAAAATCTCACAAAGATCATTTCCTAAGGCAGCAAGGGGTTTATAATCTTATTTGGTTCAAGATGTTCCTACACCTATGAAATTACTGGGCACAAAGAGGAAGGGCTAAACATGTAGACAGGAAGACCTTGAATTCAGACACTTTGTGACCCTGGCAAGTCACTTAATTTCTCTCAGCCTCAGTTTTCTCATCTATAGAATGATACAATGCATAGTAGATAAGAGTACTGAGCCTTGAGTCAGGAAGTCCTGAGTTCAAATTTGGATTCAGACATTTACTCTCTGTTTGACCCTGGGCAAGTCACTTAACCGTATTTGACCCAAGCTTCTCATTTACAAAGCAAGCTGGAGAAGGAAGTGGAAAATCACTCTGGTATCCTTGCTAAGGAAACTTCAGATTGGATCACAAAGAGTCAGACATGACTGAAACAACTGAACAACCACACAAAGAATGAGGATAATTGCAATCATTGCAATAAATGCAAATTACAGAGTTGTTGTTGGAATCAAATGAGATATTTGTAAACTGCTTTGAAAACCTTAAATACTACAAATGTCTAGACATCATCACCATCATGATGATCACCATTGCTCTAAGCAACTCAGACTTTAAGTTGCAGAGAAGTTACCATCTTTTATTAGTAGAATAGTATCCTATAAGTTTCCTAATATGAAATCACAAGTTTTATCCCTATCCAAACTTATGTTCTTGTCTAGTTAGAAAATTTTCTCTCTGTTTCGGGCATCACTTTACTTGGAACTACCATTGTTTCTGATCATCAAGGGCAAACGTGTTTACTTATCTACATTACGGCTCTTCTCTGACAATAGTCTACCTGAATCCCAGGTTATTCTGATTTTCATATATTTCCCTACAATTAAACATAGCTTGATCATCCTTCCTACCTGTGGCTAGATGAACTTGTCTGGCATTTCTCCTATTATTAGTGATTTGGAGGGATTTTTCATATGATGGTTAATAGTTTGCTTACATTCTTATGTGAATATTTCTCTTCCCTCTCTCTCACTCTTGTTCCCTCCCTCCCTCTCTTTCTCCCTTCTTCCCTCCCTCCTTTTCTCTTTCTCTCACTCCTCTCTCTTTTCTCTTCCTCCTCCCTCCCCCTTCTGTCTCTCTGTCTCTGTCTCTGTCTCTCTGTCTCTCTCTCTCCCCCCCCTCCCCATTTATTCATTGAGGAATAGCTCTTGCTCTTAATACTTTTTGTTCTTCATATGTTCTGGATAGGATATAAAGACAGGACAGACTATTCTGGAGCCAGACCAATTGGTTGGGGACCTTAGGACTAAATAAGACTCAAAGAAATGGGAAAACAGAAAAGGAACCCAGGAACAGCTATGTAAGGAAGACTGCTGAGTATCAGCATTGGAATGCTAGACTATAGCACTGTATATCCTTTATGAAGTCTTATTTTGATGCATTTGGTGGGTGGATTCCATCAGAAGATATTACCAATGAAAGTTTTTTGGGAAAGTGTTGAGTCTAATGCTAGTAGCATGTACAGTTGCTTTCTCATCATATGTGGCTCTTGCTCATGCTCTCCTATAAATCTTCCATAATGAATCTACTCAGAGTGCTTGGGACTTGCTTGTCGATTTCTTGACATTACATAGATAACTTTGGAAGATATGATCATTGCTCTTACTACATGACCAGACCAATTGCTTTTCTGATCATACATCTTTTTGTTAATATCTTTTATACTGCTTCTTCTACACAAAGCTTCACTGACAATATATTGTGCCTGCCCACACTCATCAAATAATTCTCTAATGCTTGTTGGGTACCCAGACAATTCCTCGATTTTATTGGAGAATGGGAGAATGGCTGGAACATGGATAGTATCACCTAAACTCCAATATCTTAGTGGAAAAAAGCCCCAAACAAGGCTCCCCTAGAGTTGAGCCTGATAACTATATGGAGTAAGTAACATCCTTCATGATTTCCCTAAATGCAAGGAAATTGTCAACAATGCGACAGTGTGAGCCTTGAAAGTGTTTTCTGTATTAAAGAGATCATAACACACCCATAGAAAATATATGTGACGGATTCTTTACACTGTCATCTATTCTCTTCCATTTCGAGCAAGATAATGACATCATGAAATTGGGTTAGATATAGCATCCGCGGAGGAGATAGAAATCTTCACATTATAATATGAATAGGTTTATTTGAACCCATTTATCATTCCCATTACAATCATTGTAATGAGGGAAGAGCTCAATTCTAGTTATAATCTTTGTCACTGTAATATAATGTACAGCATTGTTCAGAAGAGCGATTCAGCACAGCCACATATCCCCAGTGGTGAGTTTTTTTTTTTCCTGCTTGCTTGCATTTTCTTGCATTCTCCCACACTGCTCTGTGGAAGAGAGTCTGGGAAAATAAAGGAAAGGAACAAAAAGGAGAAAATGAAATCAGGCAAGGCAGAAGGGGCTAGAAAGTGTGATAAGAGGAATCAATTGATATGGAATGCTCTACTGGGGACTCCCTGGGGGGCTGATGAGAGGTGAACCAGTCACATACTGGATTTTTCATTGTCTTTGGAAAGTTCCACTTTGGGGAATTTGGTCGTTTTATGAACAACAGAATGAATGGACTGTATTAGAACATATGTCTGACTATTGAACTCTCATGATCAAGAAAGAAGCTTTAAATGTTTCCCATCTCTTCTAACACCTTTTGTGATATAGTCAGTTCTTTCTGAGTTTAGATATAATTTGCTGTGTGTGTGCACATGCCTGTGTGTATGCATTTTTTTCCCATCAGATTGAGTTCCTCAAGAGTAGGGATTTTCTCTTGCCTTTCTTTCTATTCAAAGCACTTAGTACAGTGTCTGACACATAGTAGATGTGTCATAAGAGTTTAATGAGTGACTATTTGGCATTTAAAAACCATCTCATTCTGACTCCATCTTATCTTTCAGGCTTGCTGTATGTTACTCTCCTTGAGACATGCTGTTTTCCCCAAATTGACCTAGTTATTTTTTTCTTATACATGTGCAGGGAGTACTCTGGTCATATTCCCTAAGCAGAGCTGGCTATATCTCCTCCTCAAAATTCTTCAGTTAACTGAGCAATTGAGGTATATTTTCATTAAAGCTCTTAGCTTGTACCTCCATTCCACTTTGTTACTCCCTAATATCCCTGTTGTTTATTTAACCAATTAACATCCATTAGTGGGGCATCTAGGTAGAACAGTGGATAGAGTCATAGGCATGGGCTTGGGAGGATCTGCCTTCAAATCTTGCCTCAGACACTTCTTAGCTGTGTGACTCTGGGCAAGTCACTTAACTCCAAATGCATAGCCCTTGACATTCTTCTTTCTTAGAATTGTTACTAAAGACAGTTAGGATTTAAAAAAATCCTTTAGCTTTTATAAAGGGATATTTGCTTCAAAGATATTTCAGAGAAGTATAAATATTTCCTTTTCTAGACCTCAAGGGCACTCTCTTGATAATGGGTTTTTAAAATAAGTTTTTTTAATAGCATTGGTCCTGCCAAGTTCATGTCCAAGCACAGAATCACTGCTAGATGATCCTTTATCTCACATGAATCTGAACTGAATCTCTAATGTTGGTCCCCAATTTTTTGGATCTCAAAGCAGGATTGGCTGTCTGTTATTCCAGTATGGTCTCCTTTTCTTGACATTATATGCTTAGTTTCTTGCCCACATAGATTCTCAGAAGGTAATGTCATATCCAATGTTCTTCACTCAAAGAATGTGTGAGAGAGAAATCCAGAGACTTTTGAAATTAAAAAGGCTGGAGAGACTGCAAAGATTCCATCAGCAGTAGTGGGGATGGGCTGAGAAAGTTTGGAGCCTTGGAAAAGGGAAAGTCAATTGATCTGTTTTCTCTTGTTTTGGGACTTCTGGAGGAGAGGGTCAATCTCTGACCCTGAATCCCAATTCAAGAAATCTTTCCCATCCCTGAATCTGATCACAATCCTCTCAAACCAACGAGTAGACAGAGAATTGGAGAGAAAAGGAGTCCACAAGAAGATTTATCACAATCTCCCTTTCACCTTGACTTGAGACACCTGCTGTGTGGGGCTAAAAGCCAAGGTTCATCACTATGAACCCCTCAAGGACTCAGGCCACCACACCTGGGTTGTCTAACTTTGGGGAGAAAAGTTTAGCTAGCTAGGGATCCCCTTTTCCCTCTTCCCTCCTGACCCCAATCTACCAGCCAGTTCAACCTTATCCTTCATCCCTGTTGTTTAGAATAAACTTGTTACCAACCTCTAACTGACTCAAGACTGAGTAAAGGGCAGTTATAGCTGAGGGGGGAAGAGAAGTGATCTCTCTCTCCCTAGAATAAGAAGCTTGTTATTTAGAAACAGCCAAACAGTGGGGAGTGAACAGGTAGGCTTAGTGGGGAGCCACAACTAGAGAGGACTGAAAGGGGAAAAGAACAGACTCACCTTCCTTCTACCTCTTGGTTCAAAACCAACATCAACTCCTCCTCCCCTTGAAGGAGGGAAGACTCCATTATCTCCCTTTCCTTTCTTCCCACATTAAAAAAAATCCTTTATTACAAGAACCAAATATCCTGGAAAAGTCAAGTATTGTACTAATAATTCTTTGATGAATAGACCATATTATTAATTTGTATTAATTATATATTTACATATATGTATGAGTTGACATTGTATTCATGGATAATTTATTGGCTTTGAGTGAGGAGGACTTAAGACTCTTCCTTTCATAGATTTGGCTCTCTTCTTTCATTGTATACCATCAGGCAAGAAGAAATCACCTAGAAGAGAAGAGCAGAAATCAACCTGTAACTTTTGAATACTTCTCCTCCCAATTCTGAAGAGACAGAGAGAGAGAGAGAGAGAGAGAGAGAGAGAGAGAGAGAGAGAGAGAGAGAGAGAGAGAGAGAGAGAGAGAGAGAGAGAGAGAGGGAGAGAGAGTATAAAGAATAAATAGATAGAGAGTCTTATGTAGGAGGTATCATCTTAATTTTTCTTTGAAAGAAGACAGGGATTCTAAGTGGTAGAGTTGAAGTGGGAGTATAATTTAGCATGTGGATCAGACTGTGCAAAGGAATATGAGTAGGAGATGGAATGCTATGTAGGAGGAATAGCATGTAGACTTTAGTGACTAGAATGGAGAGTATACTAAAGCAAATAATATTAATTTGGAATGGAAAGACAGGTGAAATCCAAATTATGAAAGATTTAATGTTAAACTTGGAATATGCATTTTATCCTAGAAAAAACAGGAACCTCAAGTTTCTTTTGAGAAGGGGAATTATATGGTCAGATCTATAGTATCAATTTAATTACAGTGGAGATAATGGACTAGAGAAGGCAGAGATTGAATGCAGGGAAACCAATTGGGGTACCTATAATATTCCAGGTGATACTAGTGTGGGAGCCATATGAGTGGAAAGAAAGGTAGAGATGGGGGAAATGTTGGGAACATAAAGCCAACAAATCTATAACTGATTATATGTAGAGTGTGAGGAAGAGGAAAGATTCAATTATGTCTTTAAATTTGTATCCCTGAATAACTGGAAAGATGATAGGGAGCTCAAAGAAAATGAGGAAGTTTAGAGTGGAGATAGATTTTTTTTTTCTGTATGGAAATATGTTAATTCTATCTTAGATAACTTATAGGCTATTTGGGTCAAGATATGCTTAATTAACCTTTGTTGACTATATTAGATCAATATATCTCATGTGTATGAATTAATATTAATAAAACTGAAAATTTTAAAGAACTACCTACTATTACTAATTAACATTTTAATAGCACTTACTATCTGCTAGGCACTGTACTAAGTGCTTTAAAATGCTTTTTTGATCCTCATTGCACCACTGGGAAGTAAATAATACCATTTTATCCCCAATTTATACTTAGGGTAGCTGAGGCAAACTGGTTAAGTGATTTAGTGTCATGCAAATAGTTTCTGACAGGATTTGAACTGACTCAAGGTTAAATGTTGTGGCTACTGTTGTTTTATTGTTATTTATCCCTTGGTTTTGAGGAACTGAGACAGTGAAACTTGGGATGACTCCTCCTGACCACTTGGAGAGTCCTCATGAAGTTAAAAGAGCTTAAAAAAGAAATTAATAACAATTGGTAAAGACCACTCCTCAAGCAGCTGGGAGAACTCCAGAGGACAATATTATTCTTCTAGGAGTTTATGTGAGCTCATTCTTGAACCCTTGCTATATGTACCAGTTTTTATATTCCCCATAATGGAGTATTTTGGGGGATTTAGAACACTTTTTTATGTGCTCAAATTCTTGCTTGCAGAGTTCAAGGATGCTGGTTTGGGTGGTATGAATGGATTTAGACACATTAAGGATAGGATTCATGGGCTTCTTTTTTTTTTAAGTCTTAAAAATTTCTTATTTAATTCATAATATTTTTACATGGTTACATGATTCTTTCTATTCCCTTCTCCCACTCTCCTCCCATAGCCAATGAGCAATTCCACTGGGTTTTACATGTGTCATTGATCCAGACCTATTTCCATATTATTAGTGTTTGCATTAGGGTGATCATTTAGAGTCTGCATCCCCAATCATATCCCATCGACCCATGTGATCAAGCAGTTGTTTTTCTGCTGTGTTTCTGCTCCCACAGTTCTTTCTCTGGATGTGGATAGTGTTCTTTCTCATAAGTCCCCTAGAATTGTTCTGGATCATTGCATTGCTGCTAATAGAAAAGTCCATTACATTTTATTGTACCAAAGTGTATCAGTCTCTGTGTACAATGTTCTCCTGGTTCTGTTCCTTTTGCTCTGCATTGCTTCCTGGAGGTTGTTCCAGTTCCCATGGAATCCCTCCAGTTCATTATTCCTTTTAGCACAATATAATTCCATCACCAACATAGACCACAATTTGTTCAGCCATTCCCCAATTGAAGGGCATCCCCTCATTTTCCAGTTTTTTGCCACCACAAAGAACATAGCTATGAATATTCTTGTACAAGTCTTTTTCCTTATCATCTCTTTGGGGTATAAACCCAGCAGCGCTATGGCTGGATCAAAGGGCAGACAGTCTTTTATCACCCTTTGGGCATAGTTCCAAATTGCCCTCCAGAGTGGTTGGATCAATTCACAACTCCACCAGCAATGCATTAATGTCTCAATTTTGCCACATATCCAGCATTCATTAATTTCCTTTGCTGTTATATTAGCCAATTTGCTAGGTTTGAGGAGGTACCTCAGAGTTGTTTTGATTTGCATTTCTCTAATTATAAAAGATTTAGAACACTTTTTTATGTGCTTATTGATCGTTGGCTTCTTTTTAACTATTAATGTGGATGGTCTTACTTACAGGGACTCTTACACATCAAAGTCATGTTATATAACACATGCAGTATTGTGAATTCAACTAATGCTTATGGTACGTTATCTTCAGTTCTTGTATTTGCTTGGTGGTAAAGAATTGTAGGAACTATTTAGGTCAAATTTATACATTTGTTCCTTTGAAATGGAATAGTGTCAATCAAAATGAAAGGAGATGAACTCCACAATAAAATAGTGGAATCAAGTAGAAGTGACTCTGATGTGATATATAGATTCATTCTTTTTATCTCCCAGGAAGCTCTTGAAAAGAAATTAAAGGATGTACTAGAAGTGATAAAATTGGAAAATAACTCTTGACTTTGGGGGGTGGGTAAAGAGATAAAGACTAGAAGGGAAAGAAATGGATGAATTTTATCATGATGGGAAGAATAAAGATTACCTGTCTTGATCTCTCTAATGGCTAGTGCTTACCACCCATTTTCCTGTATTTATGTATTTTGTATCTATTTATATTTTCTCTCCTGACAGAATATAAGAACATGTCTTTTCTCCTTTAGGACAAGGATAACTTTTTAAAAATCTTACTGTCCTCCCTTGTTAGCCTAATGTAGGCACATAGTAGACACAATAAATACATGTTGATGGAAAAGAGCCTACTTGTACAAATTTTTTTTTATGGCAGCTTTTCTTTTTATGGTGACAAAGAATACCACAATGGAAAAGGAGAGGATGCTCATCAAGTGGGGATTGACTAAAGCAAATTATGGTATATGATAGCGATGAAATGCTATTATGCTATAAGAAATGATGAGTAGGATAATTTCAGAAAAAAACTGGAAATATCTCCATGAATTGATGCAGAATGAAACAAGTAGAAAAAGATAATGTTGTACAGAGCAAAGGTAATATTGTATGATTATCATTGTGAAAGAAGCCTCTATTCTCAGTAATATAATGGTCTAGAACAATTATGAAGGACCTATAGCAAAAGAATACTATCCAGTTCCAGATAAAGAACTGCTGGAGTTGGAATACAGATCAAAGAATATGGTTTTTCACTTCAGTTTATTTGTATTTTTATTTTGGAGTTTTGGTTTTATGTATTTTCTTTTATAAGAATGATCAATATGAAATATATTTTGCATGATAATACATGTATAATCCAGATAAAATTGCTTACCATCTCTATAAGGGGGGAGAGGAGGGATAGAGGGAGACAATTTGGATCTTAAAATTTTGGAAAACCCATGTTGAAAATTGTAATGACAGGTAATTGGGAAAATTAAATATTTTTTAAAATAATTTTTTTAAAACCCTTACCTTCCATCTTGGAGTCAATATTGACTCCAAGTCAAGTATTAGCTCCAAGACAGAAGAGTAGTAAGGACTAGGCAATGGGGGTCAAGTGACTTGCCCAGGGTCACACAGCTGGGAAGTATCTGAGGCCAAATTTGAACCTAGGACCTCCCATCTCTAGGCCTGGCTCTCAATCCACTGAGCAACCCAGCTGCCCCCTGGGAAAATTAAATATTAAAAAATACATGTTGATACATTGATTGAAAGATGAATTATATAAGAATTTGCTTGATATTTGCCCAGGGAGGTAAACTGTATATTCCTGGGAAATGTTTCCTTCAGTTTTCTCAAGCTTATGTGGATAATAAAGTTTCCCAAGTTTCCCAATTAAAAGTTTCAGTCCCCACATAATAACTAACACCTGCTACAGGATGTGATAGACAGGTCAGAATTGGAACAAAGGGTTGAGGGTTAACCATAGGAATATCATGCAGTAATCAAATTGTTATGTCTAAAGCATCTCAAATTGAATCTCAGGCTCTAAATGACAATGTAATCATGGGATATTCTTACAATAGGACAGTTCTTTTAGGTGGAAATATAGACTGTCATTGGAGAAGCAGATGAAGACTATTTTTCATGCATCTAAAGGCAACAAGAACCTTAATTGCATGTGATCCTTGGTCATCTTGCAGTGGATCTCATGAGTATTTTCAAAATTTCCCACTAAGGAAATAAATAATTGTACATAAACCAAAATTTATCTTAGAAATATTCATAATTTCTAGCAAGAAATGGTTGAAATCCTCAAAATTAAAGAAACACATTTTTTATATTTGGTGATGATGCCAAAATGGACAAATAGAGGAGAGGGGAAAATATGTTAAGAAATATGGTTTTTGAGTAAGAAACAAGAGGAACCAAAGGCTCATTTATGAAGTAGGAGCCTATATCTTTGAATACTTAGAAAATTAACAAAAGTGAAAAAAATACGATGAGCACAAATGAAATACCTTAAAAAGGAAATTAATTATATTTTATCAGCTAGGACACAATAGGTTACAAATATATGCCTATGTGTGCACATGGAGGGGTATTTCCCAGTACTTTGTGTATGATTATAATCTTTATCATGAGCAAATTAAAGGTTCCAGAATCCTGAAACAATTATGAATGATGAGTTTGTGCATCTGGTACAAATTTCTTCCTGTTCTGAAGTTAACCACTGTTCAAATAACCTTTCTTATCTTTGAGTTTGACATTGAAAAAATGTGGTCATTAAATGTGTTAGCAGCCCCACTGATTTGTTGTGTTATTTGTTAGAAAAAAAATATGAAAATCTTTGTTCTAACCAATTTTGAAGAAAGTTTAAAAATGAGAAAATGAAAAATTGATGCACACTAAAATCTGATATTTTAAAAGAAGCTGGTTGACATCAAAACATGAGGAATGGATTAAAGAAGAGAAAGGAACACTAATTATCATCACTTCAATTTAACTAGTATAAATCAGCAACCACAATGAGCAGACCAAAGAGTTTAGAGATTGCCTTCTCTAAAAATCACTGGTTTCCTTGCCAAAAGGAGAGATATACCAGATGAGCTTAACACTAATGTAAAATTTAGTATTTTAAAATATAGTATTAATGAAGAATTGGAAATTGAGGGGATTTTCATTTAATTGGGGAATGGATGAATAAGTTGTGGCATATACTTGTGATGGAATCCTATTGTTTTATAATAAATGATGAGCAGGGTACTTTCAGAAAAATCTGGGGAGACTTACATAAACTGACGCAGAGTAAAATGAACAGAAACAAGAGAAAGTTTTACACAGAAATAGCAATACAACAAGTTACTTAGCTATTCTCAGCACTATAGAGATTCAAGACAATTTGAAACATTTATGCTGAAAAACGCTGAAAGAGAACTGAGTGTAAATGCATCTAAAAGCACACCTTTTCTTGTCATTATTATTTTGGGGGATTTCTTTGGTATGCATTTTCTTTTGCAATATGGCTAATATGTTTTTCATGACTGCAAATATACAATTTGTATTAAATTGATTGCCTTTTCAATGAGGGAGAGGGGAAAGGGACACCGTGTGTGTGTGTGTGTGTGTGTGTGTGTGTGTGTGTGTGAGTGTTTGGTACTATGAACAGGTAGTTTTTAATTATTTTTTAAATTATTTTTTGCATAAAAAATATGTGAAAATCCACAAATTTCCCATTGTTTAAAACTTATTGAAACATATAAATTATGTATATGTGCTAATATAAACATCTGTTTTGATTTCCTTTTGGATTTGTTTTATTTTGATAGTTTTTCTCTAGATTCTATGTCTGTTTTTTAAATGCAATCAGGGTATGTATTATTCTTATTCTCTTTTCATCCCTTCATATATTTCCCTTATTTTCTTTGTATTTCCACTATGTTATTTCTAATAATATAATACAACTGATTAAATTTAATTACCACATTCTATTAAGCCATTTCTCTCATTCATTGCAGTTGTGTTATTTCCAATCATTTTGTTATAACCAAAAAAAATCCATGGATATTTTCACTCATACACAGCTTTTTACTCTTTCAATAATGCCCTTAGGCATAATCTTAGTTATGGGATCTCTAGGTCAATGAATATGAATCGTTTTACGACTCTTAATTATATTTCCATCTTGTTTTCTTAAAAAAAAAAGATTCACAAGTGGTCTAGCAATGTAATATTAGGCCTGTTTCTCCATGTTCCTATAAACATTTAATTTAATCATTTTAACCCATCCAATTCTCAGTTAACATATCATACCAGGACCATATTTTGCTATATTGATCCTTAGGCAGCAGAGATAATCTGTTGCTAAGGCCATTCTCTGTCTAAAGCAAATCTTTCCAGATTTGTCATACTCAGTGGAACTTTTGTTGTAGTTCTACAGTCCCTCAGGGTTGCAGGATTACCTCCATAGAATGATGAATGTTGAAGTAAGACTTGCAGACAATTTATGCTTTCAAAGCCATTGTTATCTTACCATAAACTATGTATGCTCAGGCTTAGATCTGTTACTAATATCATGCAGGTAGCTCTCCAGATATACATCTTATTAAATTTATCTAAGCTTGTATTCATCTCTTTACCTTCTTTCCTATTTTTTTTGGTTAGATTTATCTAGTTCTGAGAGGGGAAAATTGAAGTCCACTTTTATTGTTATTATGCTATTTATTTTATCTGTATATTATTTATTTTTTTTAAATTCTGAGTGCTAAAATACTTGATGCATACAGGTTCAATATTAATAATGCTTCATTACCCATAATAACCTCCCAACCCCAAAATAATATAGTTCCCCTGTTCTTTCCATTCTATTTTGGCCCCAAGTGTCAGAGATCATGACACTACCCCTACCATCTTTGGATCAGCTGAGGCATAGTAAACTCTGCTCCAGCCACTCAGCTTCAATCTACGTTTGTCTCTCATCTTTGCTGTATTTCTTGTAGATAACATATTCTCAGATCTTGATTTTTGATTCTTTCTGCTATCCATTTTCTTCCCATATATGAATTTTTTCCATTACACTTATCATAGTTTCTAGCTGTGTTTTCCACCTATTCTCTTCCTTCTCACTTCTTCTTCCTTCCTTTTGGCCATAGACCTCCTCAGAGGTCCAGTTTCCTTTAACCAATACCTGTCTTATTCATACCCTTTCCACAGAATCCTCCCTTATCCTCTCCCCTCACCTTGCTAGTTCCAAGTTTTCTCATTATTGTCCTGTAATTGTTCTATTATTTCATTCTTTTGATTTTGCTTTATTATTTATTGTCTTAGGAAATTGTTAGCTTCCCCTTGTCCAATTTTAGGTTTTTACATGTCATTTTCTCCTATAAGTTTGTGGCCCTCTTTTCCTATTGGATAAGCTTTCTTTCATAATTTTCTTTCATTGCTATTTTTTTTCTCTAATTTTTCTTCCATCTTTTTCATTTGGTTTTTGAGATCTTTTTAAAAGCTTTTTTTTTGAGCCTGTGGTC